>NC_141320.1:36678573-37045093 GCF_037954235.1 Aulostomus chinensis | reverse complement strand
CAAACATTTTTTGTCCTCTCTCAAAGACAAACTATTTGTGTGTGTGTGTGTGTGTGTGTGTGTGTGTGTGTGTGTGTGTGTGTGTGTGTGTGTGTGTGTGTGTGTCAGTGTTGTGACTGAGCGGTGAAGAAGACGACCTTCTGACTCCATTTTCTTTGTTGCTCTTCTATCAGTTCCTCAGTTTCTCTCATCAAGTGAAGCAGCTTTGACAGGTTTACTTCTCTGTGTGTTCACAACTTTGGTCTTTAAACTCCTGACAAACTCACCACGTCACACATTTGGTGAATTAAAGCAACAAATAATGACATCATGATGATTCAGGTTCGGGGGGCACGGCCTGGAGGAAGAGTGGCCGTCTAGCAGAGTTGCTGGTTCAGTTCTCACTTCAGCTGGTGACCATGTTGAAGTGTCCTTGAGCAAGACACTGAGCCCCTCATTGCCCCTGATGACCAGCATCCAAGACCAACAAGCTTCTGATTGGCTCTGATTCTCTGAGCCAAAATCCAACACAGGAAACAGAAACTCTTGAGGTTGTCTCACATTTTTTAAAGAAACTCAGCACAGGACAGTGATAGGAGGCTGGTTTCCTTGATGTGGGCTTCACCTCCACTGCTGTCCACATTTAAATGCTGGCTGATGCTGGTCCCCTGTTGAAACCTGGACCAGACCAGGGACCTTCAGACCTTCAGTCTAACGCTGTTCCAGCATTGGATGAAAAAGTCTGGTCCTCTCATCTTCTTCAACATTGACTTGTTCTACCAGGACAAGAGAATCTGAGCTTGGATGTCATTTAGCAGTCAAAGGCTTGTTAAACTGGTCAACATCAGCTGGTGTTCACTCTGATGATGTAGCGATGGTCTGGATTCTTCCTTCTGGAGCACCAAGCTGCTGGGAAGAAGCCTGATGATGTCAGAGTTGTGTTCAGTGGCTCCTGCTGGGTCCATTTCTGACAAATGGGCTCCAAAGAGTTCAGCTGTTTCAAAGGCTAAGAGAAAGCAGCACATCATGGCGGTCAGGAGACGAGGTGGCCGAGTGGTTAAGGTGATGGACTGCTGATCCATTGAGCTCTGCAGGCGTGGGTTCCAATCCCATCCTCGTCGTAGGAGACTTTGGTTTCTGCTCCTAGATTCTGGAACGACTCTGAACTGTGAGGCTTTGCAAGAGGAGATTCTGCAGCACCTGAGAGCTGCAGTTCCAGGACCCCACAGCACCACCTACTGAATTGGATGATAAAATGCATTTGTTGGACTTTTGTTTTTTGGTGACAGTGCCACCTATCAAATTAGATGATAGCAAAATACTACTTTCTAACTGTAGTATTAAAGGTTTATTCATTCATTTTAAACTTTTTGGAGGAAACAACTGTAAATTAACCAGCAGTTACTGGTGATGCTTCACAGTTTCCAAGCTCAAACGGCCTCCTGCTTGTTGGACTCACAATTTCCAAAAAATGTAGACATCAAAAGTCAAATCATGTTTTTGTTTGGTTTTGTGTTGTTTTGTTTTTTACTGGAGGAAAACTTCAAATTGTGATGATGTGTCTGACTTAGAAACTGAACCCCCAAAAATCAAAAAGTCTCCTTCTTCTGTGCCGTGATCTCTGAGCTGATCATGATTGATCTCATCAATAATCCTTGGCAGCCGACCAGTCACACACAGCCCCCCCCCCACACACACACACTGAGACATGCAGCAGCTCACAGTAACTGCCTCAGTCACACAGCAGATAGACTCCTTTCTATAACAAGATAAGCAGTAGAAAATGGATGGAAGTGATGATGAACTGATGAACAGGTGATTTGTCCAAAAGTCAACATCAGATTCATTTCCAATCTGTGGAAGCAGTTTCATCTTGAGGTTCCAGGTAAGAACAGCCAGCTGTGGGCTGACACACATCTCTTCAGGAGCACTTCTATGCTCCAAACTTGCCAGGTTGAATTGTGTCTGTATTCTGAGGGCAGCAGGAGGACGGAGGAGTGAGGACACACACATTTGGAACTGAGAGCAGCTGTGTGTGGGATTTCCCCAGCAAAGATAAAACCAGCTCCTTCATGCTGGCTATGAAGGCTCACAGTCACACTGACCCAGCTACAAATACTTTGATATGCAACAGACTGGTTTCTCTTCTGGTAGTTTGTTATCAACTGTTGTCACATTTATGGATCAATTTAGCTGGTAAGATGAAGGCTCCAAAGGACCAGCTGGAGATGCCGGGGATTGAACCCGGGGCCTCATACATGCGAAGCATGCCCTCTACCACTGAGCTACATCCCCTCTGTCAGAGTCACTGTTTAACTGATGCAGCAACACAAACACAGACACAACATTTTTCTCCTTCATTTTAGGGATAAAAAGGAAGTCAGCCTGTGATCTCAAAGGCTCTGTGATCTCAGTAGTTTCACTGTGATGTCAGCCCACACAGCCTTAGACCACAGAGGCAAGTAAGGCTCCAGGAAGCTGAGGCTGCTCCGTTCTCAGTCCAGTCCAGAGTGAAGGTTTTCCTCTCTGAAGCTTTCCAATCCAGCCCAGATCCTCTCTGACTAGCAGGAGTCTTTGACCAGGAAATGAGAATTATATTGAACGTCTGCTCATCCTCAGAATGAAGTAAAAGTATTTGTGTTCCTAAAATAATCTTCAGATGTTAAGATCAATTATTAACATTGATTGACAGCTCTAAACTGACCCATCATCACTATACAGTTGCAAACTGAGGACTGGAATATTTAGAAATCCACAGTTGCTCATAACAACTGGTAGTACAAGTACACAGTAGAGACGACTGTAGGAAGTAGCAGT
The DNA here is from genome assembly GCF_037954235.1 of Aulostomus chinensis. Taxonomy (NCBI): domain Eukaryota; kingdom Metazoa; phylum Chordata; class Actinopteri; order Syngnathiformes; family Aulostomidae; genus Aulostomus; species Aulostomus chinensis. The sequence continues at coordinate 37,042,297 of NC_141320.1, read as the reverse complement.
TGTGAGCCTTGAAAAAAATGCAGTAAAGACAGGAAGCCCCCATCACATTGTCAGTGTTTCAGTGACTGGCATTGTGAAGAGACTGAGACAAAGTCACGTTATGAATGGAGGGCTGAGTTGGAGCAGAGGGGGACAGGATCCTGGGGGTGGACTGTCTTTAGGGGGCTGAGGTGTCTGGTGGTCTTGGTGGACCCTCTGCATCTCAAGCTGAGACCACAGAGTCCTGTGTTCTTGAGTCATTGTTTATAGTCTCTGTTGTTGGAGAGCTCAGTGTGGTCCCTGATGGTCTAGTGGTTAGGATTCGGCGCTCTCACCGCCGCGGCCCGGGTTCGATTCCCGGTCAGGGAATGAGTTATTTAGAGGTTGAGGGAGAGGTGATCAGGTGGTCCACATGATGGTGGAGGTGATGAACTGTGAGTCCATCATGGCTCCACTCTCACCCCCATTGTAGTGTTCTTGGTTCACTCTGCCATGGCCCCACGTTGAAGGGAAACTGTCTCATTCAGGTTCAACCCTTTGTTAGACTCTATTAAGTCACTGACTCCTGCAAGGACAAACTCTGGTCAGTGTGGTCCCTGATGGTCTAGTGGCTAGAATTGGTGCTCTCACTGCCACAGCCTAGGGTTCAAGTCCTGGTCAGGGAAGCTGTGGATACCCTGAGGTTCTAGCCAACTATGGACTGATAGCTGACCTCCCCTCCTCTCTAAAATCCTGGAGAAAGCAGCTGCTAATCAGCTGAGTGACTTCCTCCATAACAAGAGTTGATTTGAGGGTTTCAGTCTGGTTTTAGAGCCCAGCACAGAGACAGCACTGGTAGAAGTCACTGGATATATAAATATATATTATAGATAAATATCGGCCGACTCATCAATGGCTGAGGAATACATTCAGTCAGTAGCATAACAGTCCTCTGAAGCTGTAACGTGAGCCCACTTCTACCGACTAGAGGAGAGGTAAAATTACACCTGAAATCTGAGGTTTGTCCCTCAAAAAGAACCGCGATGTACTAAAAGTTTCCTCCCCAGAATGATTCTATCAACAAACACTTTAAATTGATATTCTGGAGTTTTATTTCAGTCGCCTGGAATTTGCTGTGGAGTGAGTAAGATGGTATTTAAATGGCAGGCCTATCCACTCGCGCTAGCACGAGCATTGCAGATGGCGTCAGCACGACCAGACCCAATGGGTCCAGAACTGTCTCCAGTTGCTGGGAGTACCCTGGTGAGCTGGGAAGGCCAAAGGTCCAGAAAAGTGAACCTCCACTTCAAGACTGCAGCTGCTCCAGAAAGCAGCTGCAGTCTTGAAGTGGAGGAAGAAGTGCATGGACAGGAACTAGGAGGAGAGACCACATCACCAATCCAGAACAGAGTTTAAAATCCTTCTCCTCAGTCTTAAAGCTCTGAAAGGAACATTCCAGCTAAAAAGGAACCTCAGATGTGTTCTTGTGTTTTTATTATTTCGAACGATGGCAGGGATTTGGTTTGAGAGCATCCATGTCTAACTAGGTTTTGGTGCATACTGCTAATTAGCTCCCACCGCAGGTCGTGGGGGCAGCAGATAAACAGACAAATCATAACAAGAACATCCACTCCAAATAGTCAAACACCAGGGTGGTGATCAAGTAGAGCCTCTGCATGTCAACAAAAGCACTGACAACTTTAAAAGAGAACAGAAAGTTTATTAAAAGACAAGTTTATAAGGACAGTTAAAGGTGTGTAGACGGCTGTTTACACTTTAATTCAGCTGTAGAAGAAGAAGACCTTCACTGTGAAAACTCATCCTGTGTTACAGCCGCCCCTCCAGGACGGTCAGGGACCAACTTCAGTCCTGGTCCTGATACACCGGAAATCCAACCAATCCCTCCCATAGGAACCATGTATTTGTTAAAGCAGCGCTCGCTGTGTCTGTGTAGGAGCCGGTACTGAGCGTATACTGCATGTGTACTACTACTAAAGGTACTTCACCGGAGGCTCCAGCTGATGTCACATATTTCTCCATCAGCTGGATGACATCACTGATATCAGAGACTCCGCCCACTCATTTATTTTCACACATCTCAAAGACAATTCAGTGTTTGATCAGGGATCAATACATCAATATAAAGATCAGTACTTGGTGTCAAGTGGATCTTTGATGGTGACCTAAGAGAAATCAGATCAGCCCTCACACCCTCCTGTCCAATGGTGGCTCCATGATTTCAGCTTCATCCTGTCTCTTTCCTGATGTGTTTTCCCTTCTGCTTTCAAAAACTCTTTACACCCACAACCTTCATGTCTGGCCTCCACCACCATGATTAGTTTCAGTTTCTCCTCAGCTTCAGTCACACAACACAGGATGGACAAAGGAAGTTTCTCTGTTGCGTCGTCTCAAGTTTTCCTGACCTGAGGAGCTTTGTTAACTAACTCAGCAAGACTGATGTCTCTCAGCTGTGTGTTCTCATCATTGTTCTCCATGTAGACACGTTGTCTCCACTGACCATAATCCACTCACCTTCCTTCATTCGTTGCAGTGTCCCAACCAGAGACCAGTCAGGTGGTCTCTGTTCCTGCAGTCATACTGGATATTCGCTATGTGAAGGGGACCAACAAAGTGGTGGTGGACGTGTTGTCTAGAGTTCCTCAGTGTGGTATTTGATTGTGACCGGTTTTCCTCTCTCTGGTTCTCCTCTTGTCTTTTCCTAGCCTCTTAAATTGCAACAAGAGATGCTGGACCACCGGAGCAGGCCACTGGTTCCCCTCCTGATAGTTTGACCTTATCTGAGCAGTCCAATGGGGGACGTATATGGTTTTTAGAGGTTTAGTGAATTATCATTTTGGGATTCAAGAAAAATTACATTCATGGTATTTTGGTAGCGGGATTCCCTTCAGGACCCTGTTCTTGTAGGGGGGTGTGATGGTCCCTTGGCTGATGTCTTTCATGATGTTTCTTGTGTTGCAGCAGGGAGCTGGAGAGTGGGGAGCTGTTCATTCCTCCTAGTTGGTTAGTTGCTCTCTTCATAAAGAACCCGCCTTGCCGGCCAGGAGCCGCTCTTCCTCCTCATCCATTGTCACTTTCATTTTCAGCAGCCAACATCTCTTCCTTACAGCTCCCTTACACTCATGCAACCATAACATTGACTCCATTGCCTGTCAAATCCCATGGCTCTTTTTGTTCTATTTTGTTTTGTTGTTGTTTTCTTGGTTAAAAAAAACATTATTTGGCTTCCTACCCACATCTCCCACTGTTTTGCCATTGCTTCAGAGCCAAGTCGTGAGAAATGGTTTCTCCCCAGTGTGGGTTCTCATGTGACTTTTCAGATGTCCCTATTCTGAGAATTTTTTACCACAAACTGAGCAGGGGAAGGGTTCTCCTCAGTGTGCATTCTCGTGTGTCTTTTCAGACATCCCTTTTCTGAGAATCTTTTGCCACACACAGTGCAGGGGAATGGTTTCTCCCCAGTGTGCATTTTCATATGTCTTTTCAGATGTCCCTTTTCTGGGAATCTTTTATGACATACTGAGCAAGGGAATGGTTTCTCCCCAGTGTGCACTTTCATGTGTCTTTTCAGACATCCCCTTTCTGAAAATCTTTTGCAACAAACTGAGCAGGGGAATGGTTTCTCCCCAGTGTGCATTCTCATGTGTCTTTTCAGATGTCCCTTTTCTGAGAATCTTTTACTACACACTGAGCAGGGGAATGGTTTCTCCCCAGTGTGTGCTCTCATGTGTGATTCTAGATGTGCCTTCACTGAGAATCTTGTGCCACAAACTGAGCAAGGGAATGGTTTCTCCCCAGTATGTGTTCTCATGTGTCTTTTCACACATCCCTTATCTGAAAATTTTATGCCACAAACAGAGCAGGGGAATGGTTTCTCCCCAGTGTGCGTTCTCATGTGTCTTTTCAGACATCCCTTTTCTGAAAATTTTTTGATACAAAGTAAGCATGGAAAAGGTTTCTCTCCAGTGTGTGTTCTCATGTGTCTTTTCAGACATCCCTTTTCTGAAAACGTTCTGCCACAAACTGAGCAGGGGAATGGTTTCTCCAAAGTGTGTGTTCTCATGTGTGATTTCAGATTCCCCGTTGAGAATCTTTTACCACAAACTGGGCATGGGAATGGTTTCACTCCAGTATGTGTTCTCATGTGTCTATTCAGACATCCCTTTACAGAAAATCTTTTGCCGCAAACTGAGCAGGGGAATGGTTTTTCTCCAGTATGTGTTCTCATGTGCGTTTTAAGATGTCGCTTTTCTGAGAATCTTTTGCCACACACTGAGCATGGGAATGGTTTCACACCAGAGTGTGTTCTCATGTGAGTATCCAAACTACTTCTGTAACGAAAACCTTTACTGCATGTTGAGCACCTAAATGGACGCTCATCCTCACTGACTTCTGTCTCAGATTCAGAAGGACCAAAGGTCACGTTCCTGATGATTTCTGATTCTCTTCCAGTTTTTAGTTTTTGCTCTTTTGAGCTGCAATGACTCACTTCCTGTCCTGGGCTCAGTTTCTGAAGCAAATTCCTCCTTGAGCCAAAGGGTTCCTTGTGCTCAGAGGTGGCCGTGTTATCAGGTCTGACCCAATCATCCTCACTGACTTCAGTCTCAGCTTCAGAAGAGTCTGACATCTGGTCTTCAGTCTTAGGTTGTACAAGTGTATCTGGATCTACCTTGCTGGCTGGTTCTGGTTCTGGTCCTCCACTCTCTTCTCCATCAGCTTCTGTTTTCAGAGGATGAATTGGGCTCCTGCTCAGAGACTCTTCTTTCAAGTTCTCCTCAGTTAGACTCTGATGAAGCTGTGGGAACTGAGGTTTCTCTTCGTCCCCTTCACTCTTCACAGGGACCAGAGTGAAGGGGAACGTGGTGATATCAGCCTCCTCCTGCCCTTGAAGCTGCGCTCCCTCCTCACTGGTCCAGAGCTCCTCCCACTCCTCTTTAATGTGGGGGGGCTCTGGGTCCTGCAGCTCAGGGGGAACCTCTTCTTTAATCACCAGCAGCTGCTCCACATCTGCAGGACACAAACAGCAACATCAGAAATCTCTTCATTTGACTCTGAAACAGCGGAGCAACAGACAGAAACAGAAATCAACTCAATGAAAAGAGACGTCCTGCTACTGAGGACCAGTCAGCAAACTGGGAACAGAAACGCTGGCTTCAGATGCTTGGATCAACGTTGTGTCACCCAGGTCAAAGGTCATAGGTCCCCTCTGCTGAATGCCTTTGTCCATTCATAATCACATTCACTCGTTGGAATGTTAGTGTCTATAATGGGACAAATGGACAATTCTTGAACGGCCAGTCCAACCCAAGGTCGCCAAGAAAAATCTTTCTTTTTTTAAAGTAGGCCTTTATAATATCCGTGTCAGCCTACATCTTAATGTCAAAAAAGAAGCAACATGCACAGCATCCTGGGCCAGCCTGACACACACACACGACACGGCAAGGCTGAGTGAAGCAGTCCTAGTCCCCTATTATCCAGCTAGAACCCTTCGCTCCCAGGATGGAGGGTTACTGGTGGTTCCTAGAGTTCTAAAAGTAGAATGGGAGCCAGAGCCTTCAGCTATCAGGCTCCCCTCCTGTGGAACGGTTTGAGTCCGGGATGCCCCCCCCCCCCCAAGACCTTCCTTTTTGATCAAACTTATAGTTAGGACAGCTTAAACCGGCCCTTCGATATTTTGCTGTAGGCTTCAACCTGGTTTATGCTTCTGCATGGCATCAACGCCGTACCTACACTGTCGACGCAGACCTACATGGACCCTACGCCGCAGCAGACGTGCACCTCCAAAATGTCCTGACTATTCATTGTGTCGACACGTCGTGACGTGAACATCAAGGACTGTGATTGGTCCGTTCAGAGGAGTCGCCGAATGCATTTAGAGGTGGAAGAACCTCCACGACAAAATGTGCGTCTCCGGAAGAAAATGGCCACAAGTCGTGTTTTTCATGTTCAAGGTTTTAAGTTTGATTCATGAAAACAAAGTCGTTCAAAGAGAAGCACTGGACTTTCTGTTGGAAATAGTTTTGTTTTGGAATCTGACAAGAGCCCCCGAAACCATAGAAAGACACAGCCACACCCCCTAGCAGCTTGGAGGTGAGCTGCAGAGCAACGCATTCCCTCAACACAGAACTGGGCACTGGGCTTCTCTCTCCTCCTCTCTGTCCTCCTATATGTGTCATACATAAATCACACACATTACTAACTCCTCTTCTCCCCTCATCCCAGATCCTGGTGCTGCTGAGGAGGCTGCAGACCTGAAGAGGCTCAAGCTGCCACCCGTAGCTCCACCTGCTCACGTCCCCGTCTGTCCATCAGTCTCTTCCTTTCTCTCTCTCTTTATCTCTGTCCCTCTCTTTCCTTCTGCATATCTGTCTTCCTCCATTCTCTGTCTTTGTCTCTGCCCTGCTCTCCTGCTCTCTTTCCCCCCAACCAGTCAAAGCAGAAGGCCGTCCCCACTGATCCTGGATCTGCTCCACGTTCCTGCCTGTTAAAAGGAAGGTTTTCATCACCACTGTTGCAGGATGTGCTGCTGATGGAGAATTGTTGGGTGGAGGTTCATTGAAGGAGTTTGGTGCTGGACCTGCTCTACTAGTAAAGAGTCATGAGAGAACTTTGTTGTGATTTGGTTCAAACAAATAAAATTGACTTGACTTGAACGTGATGATAGTGTGGAAAAACTGTCAAAAAGAATGAAGACAGGTGAGAAAGAAAAGGGAGGATTAAAAAGAAGAGATTAAAGAAAAGCTATGGTCCTGCTGAGTGTTGTGATGCTCATGTTTAGCTGTCAAGCTAGCAGCTCTGGACTCACTGATCTGGACTGAAACTGCATTGAAATGAAACAACAGAGCTTCACTGGTGTCTGCAGGAGGTTTGCCTTTGGATTTTGTCCCCTAAATCGACTGTAACATTGGTTCATTCTGACGGGACTCATTTGGATATCATGTGACTTGCTGGAGACAGAGAGACTGCTGACACGTGTGTGTGTGTGTGTGTGTGTGTGTGTGTGTGTGCTGACTGAGTCCCACCAACATTGTGCTGCCTGCTCTTTGACTTTGTCTCAGGGGTTTTTCCAGCTGGTCTGGACCACTTGGTCTGATGAAGCTCCAGCTAGAATTCCTAGACTTTGTTTCCTGAGCTACTAAAACCTCCCTTTATGTTGGGAACAATGCAGCAGGTCCCTGGGGGACTCACCTGCTCTGTCCAGCCTGACTCGGGGCTTCAGCACGGCATCGAGCAGCAACCTCTGCCGGCGGTTCTCCCGCTCGTACTCCGCCACGGTTTCCTCCAGCAGAGCCACGATCTGCTCCGCGGCCGCCGCCAGCCGCTCGGTGAGCAGCGCTCTCAGCACCGGTACTCCAGCCGCTGAGTCTCCTTCTCCCAGCTGCAGCAGGAAGTCTTCAGCGGCGGCGAGGATCCGCTCCTGGACCGACACCCGCAGCAGCTGCGCGGCGCACATGTTGAGGTTCTACCGGCGCCACTCAGCCTTCAGGAGACAAAGACCGAGGCCGGGGGTTCACGGACTTCTCCTTCTTTCCTTGTTGTTTGAAAACCTCCCGCGTCTTCGTCTCGTTCTGTGAAGCGCGTTTTGATGACGTATGTGGTGACGTCCGAAGCCTCTTCAGCCGGCAGTGACCACGTGACTGATTCAGGACCTGCTTCTCCGGCTTGGCGTGAGATTCTAAATGTAAAGCAGTGAAACGCCGTGGTTTCCTCCCTCCTCGTCCAAAAGCGTTCGCTATTTGATCAAAGGAAGGAGAAACAAGTGACTCGATGTTGTGGAGGCTGAACTCAGAGTTGAGAGAACTTTCATTCTGATCTGAGAGCAGCAACAAAGCCACTGAGAAAAACTGAACCACTGTCAGAGTCGGCACAGCATCAGCAGTCAGGCTGTGTTCACACTGGGAGAAACCATCGGACAGAAACCTCCCTCAGTCACACTGAAGGAACCTGAACTGACTGCTGCAGCTGGGACACACACACACACACACACACACACACACACACACACACACACTCAGCAGGAAACATGAACAGAGAGATAAAAGCACAGGATGCCTCCTCCTCCTCCTTCCAGAGATCAACTGATCTCCAGATTGACTTCAGTTCTTTGATCAGAATTCTTCTTCCTCCTTGATAGATTTATTGATACTTTGTCATAGACGGTCCATTCCTATTGCAGGATGTTAAAGAGCAGAAGAACCAGGTTCCCATGTATGGAACTAGAATATTTATACACTGTATTGCAGTCGTTTCCAACATCCATCCATCCATTGTCTTCCACTTATTCCTGTTAAGGGTCATGGGGGTGGAGCCTATCGCAGAGTCTACAGGTGAGAGGCGGGGTTCACCCTGGACAGGTCACCAGTCCATCACAGGACCAACACATAGAGACAGACAACCATTCACTCTCACAGTCACACCTACAGTCAATTTAGAGTATCAATCAGCCTCGTCCCCTCTTGATGTCTTTGGACTGTGGGAGGAAGCTGGAGTACCAGAGAGAACCCACACAGGAACAGGAGAACATGCAGACTCACACAGAAAGATCCTGTGCTCCAGCCGGGACTGGAACCCTGAACCTTCTTGCTGTGAGGTATTTTTATCTCACAAGTGGAAAAATGTAGAATCTTCACGTCATTACATGTCGTTCTCCATTGGGTCACTAGGGGGCAGCACCTACCTGCATCACCAATATGAGCCTTCAGTCTGTCAGGGGGTAGAATTCAGTCACCACCAATGACATCAGAGTCAGAGTTTAGACATCAAAGACAGACATTAAAGCCTCTCTGATAAAACAAAAATATACTGCAATATTTTTTCCAAAGTGAGACCCTCTTTATTCTCTAGTTTAATCTGCTGCAATAATAATGAGCATCTTTGTCAGTCTACTGATGAATGTCAGATATCTTTGATGACCAAACCTGGACGTTTGTCTCAGTTTGACTGGAAGTCTCATTCATTCATTTCTCCTCCATGATTTCCTGCAATGATTTCCTGGTTCTGCTCCATTCAGGTTCAGAGAGCTGAGATTAAAATCACTCAGGAATAAAAGAGGAGACACCAACAAGTCAGCATGGAAGAGGAGCAGCTTTTCAAACTGGTCACCCTGGCTGCTGGTCTGGGCCTCCCTTTGCCTCGGTGCTCCTTGAACCAGTGAAGGTCCTGGTCCAGTCTTCTCCACTGAGTCCTCGTCAACAGGGAGCACCTCCCCACCAGAGAGGTGCAGGGCAAAGGAAAGGAAAACTCCAACCAGAATGAACGCTGCACTAAAAACTGCCCTCCATTTCTTGAGGGGAACGTTGGGTCTTCCTCAGGCAAACGGCAGTCAGCAGTGGCTCAACATCTGAACTGAGCCCAGACCAGGTCAGCTGATCATTCACCAGCTCAGCCCCTCCCACTCATGACGAAGACCTTGAAAACCCCAACATCACCTCCTCCACCTCAGTCTGGCGTGTGTGGATGGAGGGCTGTGATGTCAGCGGCGATGACATCACTGACACAAACACACTGATCTCTGACTGGTTTGGTCTGAGTGGGATTCAGTGACATCACACAACCTGCACCAGATGAAGGGGCGGGGCATCCAGGAGCTGTGACATCACTGGTGACTCTTGTTGGGCCGCCTTCTTGGCCAAAGTGGAGGAGAACAGGACCCAAATACAGACGGGGGAGAGGAGCGTTCAACAAAAGGAGGCTTGAATGATGAAAAGACAAAGAACAACAAAGGAACTCAAAGCACCAACAGAGGAGAAAAGACAAAGTAGCAAACAAAAGCCAAACTTCCACTGGAAACTTGGAGGAGCTGGAACAGGAGGGAGAGAACATGAGGCTGAGAACCCTGGAGAATGAGAGGTGGACAAATCCACCAGCGCAGCATCAGGAGAGCAAAGAAACCAGAAGGAGCTTTGAGGAGCTGCTGACATGCAGCCAGGGAGCGTCTGCCTGAGATGGGAGGAGCTGCTCATCCACCCAGATGGAGAAGCAGCCATCTTGCTCTTCTGACGCCGACCGGCAGAAGGAACAGAGGAGGTGAGGGGCCTCACGTTGTCATGGCAACATGGAAACATTCCACTCTGTCAGCGATGCCTCCATCAGACGCACTTTGTCTTTGTGAAGATCAAAGTGAAAGGAAATAATAAAATAAAACAATGAAGGCTGCATGAACTGAGTGACACACTTGAGGATGACATCAGCGAAATGTGTGATGTCACACTGCTGAGTCGTGAGGTCACCACCAGAGAACAAATGAGTGATGAGATGCTGATTATTTACTCTCTACTTTAAATGATCTCACTCTCTTCCAGCTTGAAGAAGTTTGAGGATGAATGAAGTCAAGAACTGGAAAAATGTAGAACGTTCATGTCATTACATGTTGTTCTCCATTGAGTCACTAGGGGGCAGCACCTACCTGCAACTCCTGGGAGCCCTCAGTCTCACCTCATTTTCAGGCTCCAACTAAAATGAAGCTTCAACTCTTCTGAATCCTCTCCACCTGTCAGATCTGTTTGAAACTTCCAGGTTTGATCAACATCCCAGTCTGAACACATCTACAGGTCAGCAGTGACCACAGCGCCACCTACTGGCAGCAGGAAATGACAGATTTGACACTGAGATGTCCTCGTCACGGCGTGATGGAGAGTTCTGATGATTCATCAGCACAATCAGACTCTGAGAACTCCTCCCTGCATGGTTGATGAGGGTCAAAGTTCCCATGTGTCTCACTTCAGGTGGAGGACCAGAGATTTTAGGCTCATGTGAGTGGTTGATTCTAATGTAAGAATAACAGACCACAGACTAGTCAGTGAATAAAACTGCCGACTTCTTTATAGACAGAAAATGTCAGAAAAACAAAAACTAGTGGTACCAAACCCTTTACATCCACACACATTCAATAAAGGAGTCTCCCTCCAACCAACAGACAGAAACCAGACCTCAGGAGAATCAGGTTATTGACCTCTTTTGAGTCTTATTTGAAGTTAAGCCGACTTATTTGAGTTGAGGTTAAATTTGGTGGCTGGATTTCTATGATTGTTTGTTTACTTCACGGTGTCTATTTGAGTTTCCTCAGTCTAGGTTCTCATTTGATCTTGGTTCAGCCTATTTATGAGTTTTAGTTCTACGTTCCCTCTTCCTGTTGGGTTGTTTCACCGGCTCTATCCAAGCTTGAACTCCCTTTCAACAACCCACTCATGGAACACCGATTTGGCACACAATCAGGAAACGTGAACAAAACAAAGTTATAAAAATAAAACTCAGGGCCAAAGTATTTCAATTTACAACTCAATCTCACAAATCAATAATCAGAGTCTCTCCCTTTCAGCACCAGTCTTTTCGTTCAGTCCGTTATCAGTCCAAAAGAAATTCAAGGTGTCTCTGTGAAACCTGTCAGTTCTGTCCTACCACAATCCCACCGTCAGGGTCAGTGTCACCTGGGTGGGTGAGGTTTGCAGCGCCATTTTCCACTCCGACTCTCTCTCTCCTGTGGGTGGCTCGCCATCTTTTCTCCACAGCGTCAGGTGTGTTTGCACACCAGTGATCCCGCCTACAAAACCTGGCCAAATCCTCGTTCACAACACAATCAACACAATCCAGAATCATGGACAGCAGTTGAGTCCAGTGTCTTCTCAAAAAATGAAGGGACCAAGGAGAAGACCTCAAAAGAGTCTGCTTTGTTTACTCTTTCCTCTCTCATTCTCGAGTCGTCCGTCTGCTTTAGTTTACTTTATTTATATTTGTACAGCACTTTTCATCCAGAGACTGCAACACAAAGTGCTTCACAGAACTGAGAGAAAACAGGCAACATTCAATAAAATATAAAACAATACAATAAATACATGTTAAGAACCCGGCCTTCCCAACCCACATGACCTCATACATGCACACACCACCCCCCCCCACACACACAAATACACACACAAATACACACATACACACACTGACTGTCAGTAGGAACATGGCAGGGCACTGAAAATCCTAGTGAGGAAAGACCACCTATGGGGGCCATCCTCACCAGGAGGTGCCACAGCCCACAACCACAGGGAGCGCCGCCACCCAGACCCCCCGACCCGGACAGACCGGGTACACTCCACATATAATGCAGAGCCCCCCAGCTCTCCGGGCCTGGACGATCCCAAGGACGACGCCCCTGTGGGCGGACCAGACACACCTCCCAGTGTGGAGGGCCCCCACCAGGACACACTGGAGCTAAAAACTAAAAGACTCAAAGAAGGTAGAGTAGGAAAGAACAGAAATTACAATGATATTAAAGTATCAGAATGACATAAAATATATATAAAATCTAAAAGTTTTAAGAACTAATAAAAAAGTAGAATAAAATAATTAAAAGACTAAAGTAACAATAAGATATCGTGATAAAATGAAAGGATAAGAGAGACTAAGTCAGTTAAAAGCTAAGCTAAAAAGGGGAGTCTTGAGCCTCCTTTTAAAAACATCAACAGTCTCGCGGTCCTTCAAGACCTCACTGGCGCTGTCACCTGTCCCCACCTGCCTAAAGACTGCCACTATTGTCCCTGTCCCCAAGTGCTCCACAGTGACAGGCCTAAATGACTACCGACCCATTGCACTCACCCTAGTAGTCATGAAGTACTTGGAGAGGCTGGTCAAGGCCCACATAGAGGCCTCCATCGACGTCTCTGTGGACCCCCACCAGTACGCCTACAGGCAACACCGCTCCACTGATGACGCCATTTCACCAGTGGTCCACACAGCCCTCACCCATCTGGAGAGCAGGAACTCCTATGTCCACCTTCTCTTCCTGGACTTCTCCTCTGCCTTCAACACCATCATCCCACATGGGGGACCTGTTCAGTGGACCTGAGGACTGGTGACCTGTTCAGGGTGAACCCTGCTCTCACCAAATGTCACCCCCCCCCCCATAACCTTTAACAAATCAGTGGTACAGAAAATGGATGGAGTGACTGATTCACTGCAGAGGCACAGTGATGTTATTAATGGAGGAGTCTTTTCATTAAAGACTGAAGCTCCATACAAGACAGAGTCTGTAGACCAGAACATCACAACCTGGGAAGCTTTCACTTCTTTGGACAGACAGCTTTGATTTCAGGTTCTACCTCTGTAAAATTGAAAGTAAAGTAAATGGAGCACCTGTGAAGGTAAAACTGATGATGTCATGACTTGTTCAGTCCTGCAACGTTAAAGTCCAACACGCTTTTGATTGTCTCTGATTCTCTGTGGCAAAATCCTACAAGAGGAAACAGAAAATCTTGAGGTTGTCTCACTTTTTTTTTAAAGAAACTCTGCATAGGACAGTGATAGGAGGCTTGTTTCCTTGATGAAAGAGACTGGTGCTCTCATCTTCTTCAACATTGACTTGTTCTACCAGGACAAGAGAATCTGAGCTTGGATGTCATTTAGCAGTCAAAGGCTTGTTAAACTGGTCAACATCAGCTGGTGTTCACTCTGATGATGTAGCGATGGTCTGGATTCTTCCTTCTGGAGCACCAAGCTGCTGGGAAGAAGCCTGATGATGTCAGAGTTGTGTTCAGTGGCTCCTGCTGGGTCCATTTCTGACAAATGGGCTCCAAAGAGTTCAGCTGTTTCAAAGGCTCAGAGAAAGCAGCACCTCATGGTGGTCAGGAGACGAGGTGGCCGAGTGGTTAAGGTGATGGACTGCTGATCCATTGAGCTCTGCAGGCGTGGGTTCCAATCCCATCCTCGTCGTAGGAGACTTTGGTTTCTGCTCCCAGATTATGGAATTACTGTGAGGCTTTTAACTGACAGACACCAGTTGAGTCAACTTCCCTTTCACAACCTGACCAAAACAACTCTGACACCCAGAGCTCACATGTGTCAATCACCTCTGGAGAAGGTCCCGCCCCCACAGAGCAAAAATCCTCCCATCAGTGAAGAAAACTGCAGACACCTCTTGGATGAGAGCTGAAGTGTCTTCTAGAAACCTGAAACAGTCCACTTGGAACGTTTAAATAATTCTACAATCCTACAGTTTCATTGAGCATTTGTCCAAAGCCACGTGCATGTCTCACATGTATATAATATATATGTGACACTCTTTCATCTACTCATTGACCAAAAATGCAGTCTAATACCAGTAAATTTGTGCAGAAGAAAACGTTATTTGTGCTGCTTCTTTATTTATTTATTTAGTTTAGTTAGTATTTTTTAATGTATTTTCTTTCAAGTCACATTTTGTCCATTAACTTCATAATCAGAGTCACCATCTCATCACATGACTAAAGTCTGGGTTCTGTATTGGTGGTAAAATATCCTTCCATGCCCCTCACTAGTTTGCACACAGAAAAGCATATTTTACTGGTTTCAGATCTCTTAGCTTGTTCTCTCTCTTAAACCTGCTGAGGCAGCTTTCATTGTGTGATTGATTTTAAAATATAAATATGGAACAGAACCATTGGAATCAGATGTCAGGACATTTGAAGGAATGTCAATCTCCTGTTGAAATGTTGCAGTGTGCAGCTGAGGCTCTCTGGCAGTGGCACCAGGAGCCACAATGGCAGAACCTGGACCCTCCTGGAGGAGAACCACAGGTGAGGGCCTTCTTGGCTCCAGATTGATGGAAATCAAGTGTCTGAGGCTGTTAGCAGCCATGAAGTTGATCTGGTTGGCACTGGTATTTGTTCTTGCTGCAGCTCAGGAGTGATTCAGGAGAAGAGGTTCAGAACAGCCAAGGTTGGGGACTGGAATTCTAAAATTTCCCCTGGAACCAAACAACCTTGGAGGGTAAAAGCTCCAATCATAGCCACTCAGATGCAGCAGCAGAAGAAGCTGTCATCCACCCTGACAGTCAGAGCATCAAGTCAAGGAAACATCACCATCTTGTAGTTCCAAACCTCCACCTGTCAGATTCAGCTACTTCTTATTGTGGGACTTTAAACTTGAACACAATGGAATTTGGACAAGGAGTTTTCCTTCCAGTCCAAACATCATCGTCCAGCCTCCAACCAGAGGTCCATCAGTTATCATGGAGCCACAGGTGGAGTCTGGATTCTTTTCTAGAATGAGACGGCAATGAGAGTCCTGCCAAGTGACATCACTGACATGAATGGATGACTTCAGTCACGTGACTGGAGGACACCCAGATAGCAAAGGTCCACTCATGTGTGTCCTCACTGCTCCACAGGTCTGTCAAATGTTCTGTAAAATAGTTGGACCCAGCAGAGCTGCTAGATTAGGAGTTGATGGAGTCATTGCAGATACCAGGGTCCAAAGTCCAGCTTGAACCTGGTTTGTGCAGTTCTTTGTCAAGCTAGCAGCCATTCTTTTCACTGCCAAGCTAAAGTGACTTCTGTCAGCAAAGGTCAACATACAAAAGGATATTTCTACTGTCAGTTCAAGATTTTGATCAAACTCCTTTTTCAGAGCTGGAACCTTCCTCTTGTGTCAGCTTTCTGTTCCCATCTCCATGGTAACGGTCAGTTTTGACCCACGTCTTCAATCAGCTGTCAAATAAACTAAAACAGTTTTCTATCCTCCAAGTTGTTTCCATCTCTTGGTGACCTTGTTAGGCTTCCTTATCCATGGAAATATTGGTTTGAAGATTTAGTTGTGGGCCTCTGGACCTTTTTTTAGTCACTAAACCCTGGATTTATTTTTTCAGCAACAGAACTTTAATACAAACACAAAATGAAAAGCAGAACAAGCCAGAACCCTAAATATGGATTTGCAAGGTCAACAAACAACAACCAGTCAAGCAAACCAAACCAACAGAAACCAACTACAAACTGTTTGAGTCATGACAAAGTCCAGGACCCACTTTTCACCCTACAATGTAAACCAATGGGAGGCTGTCTCCTCAGACACACATAGCCTCAAACTGACGCTTCTCTCGTCTACACTGTAACTCTCTCCACTTCACAAATAACTTCACTACATTCCTGACAAAAATGCCGACGAAAATATGTTACATTCAACTTTTGACCACAATCTGGGGATTGATGAGCCTTTTTCAAACAACAAACTCTCCAAAAATCCTCTCTCCTCTCCACTCTGACAGAGAGCAGCGGGGGAGGGGCTCTTAAGAGGCTCAGCTCTGATTCTCACTTGGTGTCACACTGAGGCTTCTACCTCCTAAACTACAAGTCCCACCGCTCTCATAAAATACATCCTTGGATTCAGGACGACTCCTGCTACTTTTCTGCAGTGGACAGAAGGAGGCTCAGGCCCTAACAACACTGCCTCCAGCTTTAATTAAGACCTCAGTTTTGTTCTCTGCCTCCATGACAGGTTAATGGACATCAACTGGTCCTGAGTCACCGGGAGACACGGCGATGTCCAGCTGAGTGACATCAGCAGGACTGTGGAGGTTTATACTGAGTCTCCTGACGACAAGTGGCAGTACAGAGATATTAAAGAGGGTCTGAGCTAAAACTGAACCTTGGGGAACTTCAACCTTTGATCTCAGAGTTCTATTTTTAATCTTAGAATTCTTTCTTTGATCTCTCCTTGATTTCTCAATGATTTCTTTGTGGACTCCAATTGTCTCTGATCTCTCAGTGAGACAAAGACAGAGCAGCTCCAACCTCAGCCTCCAGGAGGCCCTGATCCTCTAGTGGTCAGTCCTCTGTGTTGTGGCTGCAGCAACCCTGGTTTGAATCAGGGTCCCAGCAGCAACATTCCTACTGACTAGTGTTTGTTGTTCAACTGGACAGTTTGTCTGGTGAAGCTCTCTCAGACACTCCTTTCTTCATCCTCCCTTCAGGCTCAGCAGCATCAGAGTCAATGTGTCTGACTCAGACCAGAACCCTCAACCTGGAGGCTGTGGTGCAATGAGAACACATCTGACAACCAATCAGAGGAGGGTCTGTTTGACCCCTGAAAACTCCATTAAAGCCTGAGAGGAACTTGTTCTTCATCTCCAAATTCCCTCCCTGCACGTTGTCTCTCCAGAAATCATTCCAGTCCAAGTTGAACCTTAGACTAAAAGCTCCCAGTAGGTGATGCAGGCTTCACCTCACTCCTGGTTCTGGAACCTCACCAGTTCTTGCTCTCTCACCACTTGGATCTCATGTTCCTGACATCTCTGAGCTTGTTTCCTATCCACCTGTCTCATGTTGATGAGGTCATCCAGCCTGATGATCTCCATGGTTCTCCTTTGAGTGGTTCCCTCTGGGAGAGTTCTCTCTCTGTAACTTGTGTGTTTGCTCGTATCCTGTTTCTCCTTGACAGCACTTTAGTGTTTTTACCACTGGTGTCTCATCTGTGGTTCACCTTTTATTTTACTTCTTTGTCAAAGATGAAGGTGTTTGTGGTCATTCATCAATCATGTGATGGCTCATGTGACTGTGAGTCTGATGGAGAGCTTGTAGCGTCTCTCACTCTGATCACTTCAGGCTATTGAAGCTACTCAGATGTAGCCTGACTAGCTCAGTCGGTAGAGCATGAGACTCTTAATCTCAGGGTCGTGGGTTCAAGCCCCACGTTGGGCGTTCATCTTGAACATCCCTGCTTGTCCTCTCACTTCTGCAGCTGTGGGGCTTTGATTGGAATTGAAAGAAAAATCGCTGAATGAACAACACAAACACAGGCTGTGTCTGAAGGTCCACACCTGCACCCGACTCAGAATGAAAAAACCAGTGTGGACTCAATTGTGTCCACTGTCAATTCTGATTCTGGAGAAATTTCTTCATATGTATTGATGGGCGCGAGCCAAGCAGAAATTTCCCACAATGCCGTAGTGTTTGGTCAGTGTTGAGCAGGCGTCAGTCTGACAATGATCTCATATTATTGTGTCATCACCTGACCAGACCCAAAAGTAGGCTCAGGTATCAGTTTCTTCTCAATGCTAATGTCTGCTAGCTTAGTCTGCTACTTTGATGGCTCTGCCTGCTCAAAGGTCCAGACCCAAAAGTAGGCTCAGGTATCAGTTTCTTCTCAATGCTAATGTCTGCTAGCTTAGTCTGCTACTTTGATGGCTCTGCCTGCTCAAAGGTCCAGACCCCTGGATGTGGTGGTTCCTACCTGAACGTAGATTCTGTCAGCTCATGTTGTTAAATCAACTCACCAGGAACACCAGTAGATTTCAATGGACTGACAATGAGTCTCATTGAATGGGTGTCTCGTCCAACGAGAAACAATCAGTCTCAGGTTGAAGCTCATCAATGAGGTCTTGTGGATCAGTGGCTTGCATGAATGAATGAGTTGGAAGACTTCTTGGAAATTAAAGTGGATTTAATACAATGAAGAAAACCCTTAAGACAGAGTGATAATTCCAGCAGAGTAATTAAGGCCCATATTGAGTAGCAGGTATGAATTAGCCTGGATTTATCTGAGCTTGAACATGAATGGATGACTTCAGTCACGTGACTGGATGACTTCAGTCACATGACCCAAACAGCGACCATCAGTCTCCTTCCAATCCTGTACTTTGGTAAACAACAAAAACAGAGTAAAAGTCTCTGGCAACATATTTGTTTCCTGTAGGGTTTCTTCATGTATGTGTGGTGTACTTGCTCTCCCAGAGGACTGCCATCTTTGTTCTGTGGGCTGACATGTTTTAGTGTCAGCACAGGTCATAGCGCTGAGACTTAACTCTCATTCTCCTCCAAGTATTATTTCCACCTCACACTCCTGCATATATTCAAGTGAACAGGGAACACAAATTCATGCTCAACTTCTCCTGTGTATTCATCCACAGTCACTAAACAACAACCAAACCAAACAAAAGAGGTTTGCTAGCATGGCGATCAGCTGTAGTTCACCATCATCTGGGTTCAAATCCCACCACTGCCATCATGTCCCAGGTCACAGGAGAGGTATGGCAGGTCTCTCACAGCCTTTCCTTTCACTTCCACAGGTATCTTCAAACCTGTGACCAAAAGAAGAAGTAGGTCCTGAAAACTCTCCAGCTGGTCCAGAACACTGCTGCCCGTGTGTTGACTAGAACTAGTAGA
Source organism: Aulostomus chinensis (assembly GCF_037954235.1). Taxonomy (NCBI): domain Eukaryota; kingdom Metazoa; phylum Chordata; class Actinopteri; order Syngnathiformes; family Aulostomidae; genus Aulostomus; species Aulostomus chinensis. The sequence goes on along the minus strand of NC_141320.1, from coordinate 37,023,419 downwards.
AGAGACCATGTCTCTCCTGTACTGGCTTCTCTGCATGGCTCCCTGTCACATTCAGAATAGAATTCTAAATTCTCCTTCTACCATCAAAGTCCTCAACAGTCAGGCTCCCTCCTACCTGACAGAGCTCCTAGTCCCCTATTATCCAGCTAGAACCCTTCGCTCCCAGGATGCAGGGTTACTGTTGGTTCCTAGAGTTCTAGAAGTAGAATGGAGCCAGAGCCTTCAGCTATCAGGCTCCCCTCCTGTGGAACCGTCTCCCAGTTTCAGTGCTCACAGTGGTCCTCAGTGAGCTCAGGGAGCTTGTGAGGATAACCAGACACATGAAAAACTACAGGGAACATTGGCTGGAGCTCAGTATCTCCTGATGTACATGGCAGGGAAGCTGCTGCTGATGTCATCAAAATGAGCCCTGGAATCACAAGGTTTGCTGTGACGAGAGGCACTGACATCAAGACATGTTTGGAGCTGTTTATGGTTGATGGTTCTGTTCATTCCACTGTCACTAAAAAGAGTCAGCATTGCTGTGACAAACCTCAAAGGAAAAAAAGTCCATGGTGACAAGTGGAAAGACATTGATGAGGGACACCTGGATGCTTCTGTTGGTGTTCTTCTTCTTCCTGGAGTGTTCAGATCCTGCAGTGAGGCCACTGATCGTCTCTGGGACGCATCGACAGGCAGAAATATTTTCCGGGCCACAAGGCCACTTCAGAACTTTCAACGAACATCAAGAGTCCTCAGATTTGACGACAGAGACACCGGAGCAAGAACTGACAAGCTTGCCCCCATTGGGGATGTCTGGGAAAGATGGGTGCAGCTCCTTGCACCAACATTCATCCCAGGGCCAGAGGTGAGAGTGGATGAACGTCTTGTCCCTTTCTGAGGAAAATGCCCCTTCCAGCAGTCCATGCCCAGTAACCAGGAAGGACGGCAGAACAGAGTTTGTGTTCTGGCTTGTTCTGCTTTTCATTTAGTGTTTATATTAAAGTTCTGTTGCTGAAAAAAAGACTTTTATGCCAAACCCAAAGGTTCATTTTATCACTTTTTTAATTGAAATCAAGGGTTTACTGACTAAAAAAAGGTCCAGAGGCCCACAACAAAATATTCAAATCAATATTTCCATGGATAAGGAAGCCTAACAAGGAAACCAAGAGATGGAAACAACTTGGATGATAGAAAATTGTTTTTAGTGAATTTTACAGCTGATTGAAGATGTGGGTCAAAACTGACCGTTACCATAGAGATGGGAACAGAAAACTCAAATGGAAGCTCAAAAGGGGACTTAGCTCCAATGGTAGAGTGCTAGCTTAGCATGTGGGAGGTAGAGGGATCCATGCCCTCATTCTCCAGAATACTTCAGCTTGTTCTGTTGATCAGAGGAGCTGCTGGGTGATGAATGCTGATGTTTGTCCACTGCTGTGATAAAGTGTCCCCTGTTACTGAGATGAGAATGAACACCTGCTCAGGTCAACGCTGCAATCAAACCAGGGACTCTGAACCTCCCACACAGTGAAGGAGTTTGTCCTGCAGGTTGATGGACGCTTATTAAGTTCTATCTTTGATCAAATATAAGAAATGTAAAATAATTCAACATTGATTGCATTTCCCTCCTTTCTTTGGTGCCCTCAGACTTTCTGAGAACTGTAGGAGGAACTGCTCTCTGTTTTGTGTTTGTTCTGCTCAGTGTAGGAAGGAACGAAAGACCGGAGCTCTAAGTTTTCCAGTTCCTACATCAGTGAACAGACTTTCTGTGCTGCGAGGAACCAAAGCTACTAAGGAGGATTACAGAGTTTGGGAGTCAGTGACTTAATAGAGTCTAACAAAGGGTTGAACCTGAATGAGACAGTCACCCTTCAACATGGGGCCATGGCAGAGTGAACCAAGAACACTACAATGGGGGTGAGAGTGGAGGCATGATGGATTCACAGTTCATCACCTCCACCATCATGTGGACCACCTGATCACCTCTCCCTCAACCTCTAAATAACTCGTTCCCTGACTGGGAATCGAACCCAGGCCGCGGCGGTGAGAGCGCCGAATCCTAGCCACGAGACCATCAGGGACCACATTGAGCTCTCCAACAACAGAGACTATAGACAATGACTCAAGAACACAGGACTCTGTGGTCTCAGCTTGAGATGCAGAGGGTCCACCAAGACCACCACACACCTCACCCTCCTAAAGACAGTCCACCCCAAGGATCCTGTCCCCCTCTGCTCCAACTCAGCCCTCCATTCATAACTGACTTTGTCTCAGTCTCTTCACAATGCCAGTCACTGAAACACTGACAATGTGATGGGGCTTCCTGTCTTTATTACATTTTCTTCAAAGGATCCCGTGTGTCTTCTTTCTCTCTGTCTGTACTTGAGTGTGGTACCAGGCCCAGCTTGAACGGGTGACTGTGTCTGAGTGGGTCGAGGCTGGGCTGCAGGTATTGGGAGGTTAGAACCCATCTGTGAGGCTCCAGGTGGAGCGATCACCTGTGAGGGTCCAGGGACAGCAGGAAGCTGCACAGATGGTAAAGACATGGAGGGGAGACAGGTGGTGCTAGAGCAGTAACAGGAAGTGTCTGGCATTTTGGTTCATCCTGTGAGATGACGTGAGGTTGTGGTTTTGCCTCCAGCCTCACCTCCTCATCAGTGTTCAAAAGGTTCAAAGGTGAAAAAATGGGATTCAACCAAACAGCTGGAATGAAGAGTTGGTAACACTTGCAGAGCTGCAGGGAGCTGGACAGGTCTCACCATGGGGGGATTTGTCCCACAGATCCTGCTGAAGTGGCTCCTCCTCCTGAGACCTGCAATGCTGGCTGGACCTTTGGAAAAAGAACACAACAAATCTTCATAAACATTTACTTCAGCAGGAACACACAAGAAGGTGGGACTGGTTCCTTTTTCATGTTCACTATTTTGTCGTCTTGGTTCATGTTTTGGTTGTCAAAGTTAATTCTGAATATTTGTGGAAAGTTCGCCTGCCTTTACTTGTACCAGTACTTCCTTTAGTAACAAATTAAAAAGCTCAAGCTAAACTTCAGTCAGGACAACCATTCTTTCTCATTCTTCGACCTCTGTTTTATGTCCATGACCATCCTGTCTGTCACCTTTGGTGATGGAGACATCAGTTGATGACATCAGCAACGGTCCTCAACCTAACTGCCTCTGCCAGAAGCGAGCTGTCATCTGTCTCAGGGGACACAGTCAAGTGGACCGGGGCGGATGAGGGCCTGCTGCTTCCTTGAAATATTTCTCAATATTTCAGTTGCAACTGTATAGTGATGGTGGCTCAGTTTAGAGCTGTCAATCAATGTTAATAATTGATCTTAGCATCTGGAGATTATTTTAGGAACACAAATACTTTTACTTCATTCTGAGGATGAGCAGACATTCAATATAATGATTATTTATTAGTCAAAGACTCCTGCTGGTCAGAGAGGATCTGGGCTGGATTGGAAAGCTTCAGAGAGGGAAACCTTCACTCTGGATTGGACTGAGAACGGAGCAGCCTCAGCTTCCTGGAGCCTGACTTGCCTCTGTGGTCTAAGGTTGTGTGGGCTGACATCACAGTGAAACTACCTAGATCACAGAGCCTTTGAGATCACAGGCTGACTTCCTTTTTTCCCTAAAATGAAGAATAATAATTTAAAAAATGTTGTGTCTGTGTTTGTGTTGCTGCATCAGTTAAACAGTGACTCTGACAGAGGGGATGTAGCTCAGTGGTAGAGCGCATGCTTTGCATGTATGAGGCCCCGGGTTCAATCCCCGCCATCTCCAGCTGGTCCTTTGGAGCCTTCATCTTATCAGCTAAATTGATCCATAAATGTGACAACAGTTGATAACAAACTACCAGAAGAGAAACCAGTCTGTTGCATATCAAAGTATTTGTAGCTGCGTCAGTGTGACTGTGAGCCTTCATTTGTTTCCTCCAAAAAGTTTAAAATGAACTCAATGCTGAATCCCTCGTCGTCATCACTGAGCTGCAGAATTGGTCCATGCAGGAGGCTGAGCAGGTCTTCCTCTCTGGTCCAGTGTCTCAGCACAGGTCAGAGTAGAGAATTAAAACATGAACACAAAACTTTATCAGCTGTTTACTGATATCAGTGACTACCTTCAAGTAAGAGTGTTCGTGAATGGACCCTTTTTAAAGTTTATGTTATAATGTTTGAAAAATGATGCTCACAAAATCAATATAAAAGTGTTTGTGCTAAAATGATTCCAGTAGATTTTATTGCCATTTTAAGAGTTCAAGCGTAATTTGATGACATTGTTTGATGTCATGACTCTCAGTTACTTTAGCAGGACCATCGTGACATGAAATCTTCCTCATCATCCCATATCGACCCTCAACCCCTCACACAGAACCAGGAGCCCTCAACTGAAGGAACCTTTAAAACTGAGAAGTTGGACAGAAAGCAGTATTTTGGTGGAACGAACCTTTAAAACTATAAATTAGAAAGTATTTTGTTGGAATGAACCTTAAAAACTATAAATTAGAAAGTATTTTGGTGGAACGAACCTTTAAAACTATAAATTAGTACGTATTTTGGTGGAATGAACCTTTAAAACTATAAATTAGAAAGTATTTGGTGGAGTGAACCTTTAAAACTATAAATTAGAAAGTATTTTGGTGGAATGAACCTTTAAAACTATAAATTAGAAAGTATTTTGGTGGAACGAACCTTTAAAACTATAAATTAGAAAGTATTTTGTTGGAACGAACCTTTAAAACTATAAATTGTAAGAGTTGCTAATGAACTCAAAATGATGCTAACAGTAATGTAGTGATAGTTGCTAATCAACTCAGTGATGCTTACCGTAATGTAGTAAGTGTTTCGAATAACCTCTAAGTGATGCTGACAGTCATGTAGTAAGAGTTGCTACGAACCTCAAAATAATGCGACAGTAATGTAGTAAAAGTTGCTACGAACCTCAAAATTTTGCGACAGTGATGTCGGAAGAATTGCTAATGAACTTAAAATGATGCTAACAGTAGTGTAGTGATAGTTGCGAATCAACTCAGTGATACTTACAGTAATGTAGTAAGTGTTTCGAATAACCTCAAAAGTGATGGTGACAGTCATGTAGGAAGAGTTGCTACGAACCTCAAAATAATGCGACAGTGATGTAGTAAAAGTTGCTAGGAACCTCAAAATTATGCGACAGTGATGTCAGAAGAATTGCTAAAGATCTCAAAATGATGCGAAAGTGATTTCGTAAGAATTGCTCATGAACTCAAAATGATGCTAACAGTAATGGAGTTAACGTTTCGAATAACCTCAAAGTGATGCTGACAGTCTTGTAGTAAGAGTTGCTACGAACCTCAAAATAATGCGACAGTGATGTCGGAAGAATTGCTAATGATCTCAAAATGATGCGACAGTGATGTAGTAAGAATTGCTCATGAATTCAAAATGATGCTAACAGTAATGGAGTGAACGTTTCAAATAACCTCAAAGTGATGCTGACAGTAATGTAGTAAGAGTTGCTACGAACCTCAAAATAATGCGACAGTGATGTCGGAAGAATTGCTGATGATCTCAAAATGATGCGACAGTGATGTCGGAAGAATTGCTAATGAACTCAAAATGATGCTGACAGTAACGTAGTGATAGTTGCTAATCAAGTCAGTGATGCTTACAGTAATGTAGTAAGTGTTTCGAATAACCTCAAAGTGATGCTGACAGTAATATAGTAAGAGTTGCTACGAACCTCAATATAATGCGAAAGTAATGCAGTAAAAGTCGCTACGAACCTCAAAATATTGCGACAGTGATTTAGTCCGAATTGCTAATGAACTCAAAATGATAGTAACAGTAATGGAGTGAACGTTTCGAATAACCTCTAAGTGATGCTGACAGTCATGTACTAAGAGTTGCTACGAACCTCAAAATAATGCGACAGTGATGTCAGAAGAATTGCTATTGAACTCAAAATGATGCTAACAGTAATTTAGTGATAGTTGCTAATAAACTCAGTGATGCTTAGAGGAATGTAGTAAGTGTTTCGAACAACCTCAAAGTGATGCTGACAGTCATTTAGTAAGAGTTGCTAATGAACTCAATTTAATGCTACAGTGATGTCGTGAGAATTGCTCAACAACTCAAAATTATGCTAACAGTAATGTAGTGATACTTGCTAATAAACTCAAAGTGATGCTGACAGTAATGTAGTAAGAGTTGCTACGAACCTTTAAATAATGCAACAATAATGTAGTAAGAGTTGCTACGAACCTCAAAATATTGCGACAGTGATGTCGTAAGAATTGCTAATGATCTCAAAATGATGCGACAGTGATGTAGTAAGAATTGCTAATGAACTCAAAATGATGCTAACAGTAATGGAGTGAAACTTTCAAATAACCTCAAAGTTATGCTGACAGTAATGTAGTAAGAGTTGCTACGAACCTTTAAATAATGCAACAGTATTGTAGTAAGAGTTGCTACGAACCTCAAAATAATGCGACAGTGATGTCGGAAGAATTGCTTATGATCTCGAAATAATGCGACAGTGATGTAGTAAGAATTGCTAATGAACTCAAAATGATGCTAACAGTAATGGAGTGAACGTTTCGAATAACCTCAAAGTGATGCTGACAGTCATGTAGTAAGAGTTGCTACGAACCTCAAAAAAATGCGACAGTGAGTCGGAAGAATTGCTAATGAACTCAAAATGATGCTAACAGTAATATAGTGATCGTTGCTAATCAACTCATTGATGCTGACAGTGATGTAGTAAGTGTTTCGAACAACCTCAAAGTGATGGTGACAGTCATGTAGTAAGAGTTGCTACGAACCTCAAAATAATGCGACAGTGATGTCAGAAGAATTGCTAAAGATCTAAAAATGATGCGACAGTGATGTCAGAAGAATTGGCAATGATCTCAAAATGATGCTAACAGTAATGGAGTGAAAGTTTGGAATAACCTCAAAGTGATGCTGACAGTCATGTAGTAAGAGTTGCTACGAACCTCAAAATAATGTGACAGTAATGTAGTAAAAGTTGCTATAAACCTCAAAATATTGCGACAGTGATGTCGGAAGAATTGCTAATGATCTCAAAATGATGCGACAGTAATGTAGTGATAGTTGCTAATTAAGTCAGTGATGCTAACAGCAATGTAGTAAGTGTTTTGAACAACCTCAAAGTGATGCTGAAAGTCATGTAGTAGGAGTTGCTACGAACCTCAAAATAATGCGACAGTGATGTCAGAAGAATTGGTAATGATCTCAAAATGATGCTAACAGTAATGGAGTGAAAGTTTCGAATAACCTAGAAGTGATGTTGACAGTCATGTACTAAGAGTTGCTACGAACCTCAAAATAATGCGACAGTAATGTAGTAAAAGTTGCTACGAACCTCAAAATATTGCGACAGTGATGTCGGAAGAATTGCTAATGAACTTAAAATGATGCTCACAGTAATGTAGTGATAGTTGCTAATCAACTCAGTGATGTTTACAGTCATGTAGTAAGTGTTTCGAATAACCTCAAAGTGATGCTGACAGTCATGTAGTAACAGTTGCTACGAACCTCAAAATAATGCGAGAGTGATGTCGGAAGAATTGCTAATGATCTCAAAGTGATGCTGACAGTAATGTAGGAAGAGTTGCTACGAACCTTAAAATAATGCAACAATAATGTAGTAAGAGTTGCTATGAACCTCAAAATGATGTGACAGTGATGTCAGAAGAATTGCTAATGATCTCAAAATGATGCGACAGTGATGTCGGAAGAATTGCTAATAAACTCAAAATGATGCTAACAGTAATGTAGTGATAGTTGCTAATCAAGTCAGTAATGCTTACAGTAATGTAGGAAGTGTTTCGAATAACCTCAAAGTGATGCTGACAGTCATGTAGTAAGAGTTGCTACGAACCTCAATATAATGCGACAGTAATGTAGTAAAAGTTGCTACGAACCTCAAAATATTGCGACAGTGATGTCGGAAGAATTGCTAATGAACTTAAAATGATGCTAACAGTAATGTAGTGATAGTTGCTAATCAACTCAGTGATGCTTACAGTAATGTAGAAAGTGTTTCGAATAACCTCAAAGTGATGGTGACAGTCATGTAGTAAGAGTTGCTATGAACCTCAAAATAATGCGACAGTGATGTCGGAAGAATTGCTAAAGATCTCAAAATGATGCGACAGTGATTTAGAAAGAATTGCTCATGAACTCAAAATGATGCTAACAGTAATGGAGTGAACATTTCGAATAACCTCAAAGTGATGCTGACAGTCATGTCGTAAGTGTTGCTACAAACCTCAAAATAATGCGACAGTAATGTAGTAAAAGTTGCTACGAACCTCAAAATATTGCTACAGTGATGTCGGAAGAATTGCTGATTAACACAAGATGATGCTATGAGTAATGTAGTGATAGTTGCTAAGAAACTCAGTGATGCTTACAGTAATGTAGTAAGAGTTTCGAACAACCTCAAAGTGATGCTGACAGTCATTTAGTAAGAGTTGCTAATGAACTCAATTCAAAGCTACAGTGATGTCGTGAGAATTGCTCATGAACTCAAAATGATGCTAACAGTAATGTAGTGATAGATGCTAATGAACTAAAAATGATGCTAACAGTAATGTAGTGAAAGTTGCTAAGAAACTCAAAGTGATGCTGACAGTAATGTAGTAAGAGTTGCTACAAACCTTAAAATAATGCAACAATAATGTAGTAAGAGTTGCTACGAACCTCAAAATAATGTGACAGTGATGTCAGAAGAATTGCTAATGATCCCAAAATGATGCGACAGTGATGTAGTAAGAATTGCTAATGAACTAAAAATGATGCTAACAGTAATGGAGTGAAAGTTTCGAATAACCTCAAAGTGATGCTGACAGTCATGTAGTAAGAGTTGCGACGAACATCAAAATAATGCCACAGTAATGTAGTAAAAGTTGCTACGAACCTCAAAATATTGCGACAGTGATGTCGGAAGAATTGCTAATGAACTCAAAATGATGCTGACAGTCATGTACTAAGAGTTGCTACGAACCTCAAAATAATGCGACAGTCATGTAGTAAAAGTTGCTACGAACCTCAAAATATTGCGACAGTGATGTCGGAAGAATTGCTAATGAACTTAAAATGATGCTAACAGTAATGTAGTGACAGTTGCTAATCAACTCAGTGATGCTTACAGTAATGTAGTAAGTGTTTCGAATAACCTCAAAGTGATGCTGACAGTCATGTAGTAACAGTTGCTACGAACCTCAAAATAATGCGACAGTGATGTCGGAAGAATTGCTAATTATCTCAAAATGATGCGACAGTTATGTAGTAAGAATTGCTAATGAACAAAAAATGATGCTAACAGTAAAGGAGTGAAAGTTTCGAATAACCTCAAAGTGATGCTGACAGTCATGTAGTAAGAGTTGCTACGAACCTCAAAATATTGCGACAGTGACGTCGGAAGAATTGCTAATGAACTCAAAATGATGCTAACAGTAATGTAGTGATAGTTGCTAATTAACTCAGTGATGCTTACAGTAATGTAGTAAGTGTTTCGAACAACCTAAAAGTGATGCTGTCAGTCATGTCGCAACAGTTGCTTCTAACCTCAAATTGATGCTAACAGTAATGTAGTGATAGTTGCTAATAAACTCAGTGATGCTTACAGTAATGTAGTAAGTGTTTCAAACAACCTCAAAGTGATGCTGACAGTCATGTAGTAAGAGTTTCGAACAACCTCAAAGTGATGCTGACAGTCATGTAGTAAGAGTTGCTACGAACCTCAAAATAATGTGACAGTAATGTAGTAAAAGTTGCTATAAACCTCAAAATATTGCGACAGTGATGTCGGAAGAATTGCTAATGATCTCAAAATGATGCGACAGTAATGTAGTGATAGTTGCTAATTAAGTCAGTGATGCTAACAGCAATGTAGTAAGTGTTTTGAACAACCTCAAAGTGATGCTGAAAGTCATGTAGTAGGAGTTGCTACGAACCTCAAAATAATGCGACAGTGATGTCAGAAGAATTGGTAATGATCTCAAAATGATGCTAACAGTAATGGAGTGAAAGTTTCGAATAACCTAGAAGTGATGTTGACAGTCATGTACTAAGAGTTGCTACGAACCTCAAAATAATGCGACAGTAATGTAGTAAAAGTTGCTACGAACCTCAAAATATTGCGACAGTGATGTCGGAAGAATTGCTAATGAACTTAAAATGATGCTCACAGTAATGTAGTGATAGTTGCTAATCAACTCAGTGATGTTTACAGTCATGTAGTAAGTGTTTCGAATAACCTCAAAGTGATGCTGACAGTCATGTAGTAACAGTTGCTACGAACCTCAAAATAATGCGAGAGTGATGTCGGAAGAATTGCTAATGATCTCAAAGTGATGCTGACAGTAATGTAGGAAGAGTTGCTACGAACCTTAAAATAATGCAACAATAATGTAGTAAGAGTTGCTATGAACCTCAAAATGATGTGACAGTGATGTCAGAAGAATTGCTAATGATCTCAAAATGATGCGACAGTGATGTCGGAAGAATTGCTAATAAACTCAAAATGATGCTAACAGTAATGTAGTGATAGTTGCTAATCAAGTCAGTAATGCTTACAGTAATGTAGGAAGTGTTTCGAATAACCTCAAAGTGATGCTGACAGTCATGTAGTAAGAGTTGCTACGAACCTCAATATAATGCGACAGTAATGTAGTAAAAGTTGCTACGAACCTCAAAATATTGCGACAGTGATGTCGGAAGAATTGCTAATGAACTTAAAATGATGCTAACAGTAATGTAGTGATAGTTGCTAATCAACTCAGTGATGCTTACAGTAATGTAGAAAGTGTTTCGAATAACCTCAAAGTGATGGTGACAGTCATGTAGTAAGAGTTGCTATGAACCTCAAAATAATGCGACAGTGATGTCGGAAGAATTGCTAAAGATCTCAAAATGATGCGACAGTGATTTAGAAAGAATTGCTCATGAACTCAAAATGATGCTAACAGTAATGGAGTGAACATTTCGAATAACCTCAAAGTGATGCTGACAGTCATGTCGTAAGTGTTGCTACAAACCTCAAAATAATGCGACAGTAATGTAGTAAAAGTTGCTACGAACCTCAAAATATTGCTACAGTGATGTCGGAAGAATTGCTGATTAACACAAGATGATGCTATGAGTAATGTAGTGATAGTTGCTAAGAAACTCAGTGATGCTTACAGTAATGTAGTAAGAGTTTCGAACAACCTCAAAGTGATGCTGACAGTCATTTAGTAAGAGTTGCTAATGAACTCAATTCAAAGCTACAGTGATGTCGTGAGAATTGCTCATGAACTCAAAATGATGCTAACAGTAATGTAGTGATAGATGCTAATGAACTAAAAATGATGCTAACAGTAATGTAGTGAAAGTTGCTAAGAAACTCAAAGTGATGCTGACAGTAATGTAGTAAGAGTTGCTACAAACCTTAAAATAATGCAACAATAATGTAGTAAGAGTTGCTACGAACCTCAAAATAATGTGACAGTGATGTCAGAAGAATTGCTAATGATCCCAAAATGATGCGACAGTGATGTAGTAAGAATTGCTAATGAACTAAAAATGATGCTAACAGTAATGGAGTGAAAGTTTCGAATAACCTCAAAGTGATGCTGACAGTCATGTAGTAAGAGTTGCGACGAACATCAAAATAATGCCACAGTAATGTAGTAAAAGTTGCTACGAACCTCAAAATATTGCGACAGTGATGTCGGAAGAATTGCTAATGAACTCAAAATGATGCTGACAGTCATGTACTAAGAGTTGCTACGAACCTCAAAATAATGCGACAGTCATGTAGTAAAAGTTGCTACGAACCTCAAAATATTGCGACAGTGATGTCGGAAGAATTGCTAATGAACTTAAAATGATGCTAACAGTAATGTAGTGACAGTTGCTAATCAACTCAGTGATGCTTACAGTAATGTAGTAAGTGTTTCGAATAACCTCAAAGTGATGCTGACAGTCATGTAGTAACAGTTGCTACGAACCTCAAAATAATGCGACAGTGATGTCGGAAGAATTGCTAATTATCTCAAAATGATGCGACAGTTATGTAGTAAGAATTGCTAATGAACAAAAAATGATGCTAACAGTAAAGGAGTGAAAGTTTCGAATAACCTCAAAGTGATGCTGACAGTCATGTAGTAAGAGTTGCTACGAACCTCAAAATATTGCGACAGTGACGTCGGAAGAATTGCTAATGAACTCAAAATGATGCTAACAGTAATGTAGTGATAGTTGCTAATTAACTCAGTGATGCTTACAGTAATGTAGTAAGTGTTTCGAACAACCTAAAAGTGATGCTGTCAGTCATGTCGCAACAGTTGCTTCTAACCTCAAATTGATGCTAACAGTAATGTAGTGATAGTTGCTAATAAACTCAGTGATGCTTACAGTAATGTAGTAAGTGTTTCAAACAACCTCAAAGTGATGCTGACAGTCATGTAGTAAGAGTTTCGAACAACCTCAAAGTGATGCTGACAGTCATGTAGTAAGAGTTGCGACGAACCTCAAAATATTGCGACAGTGATGTCGGAAGAATTGCTAATAAACTCAAAATGATGCTAACAGTAATGTAGTAAGTGTTTCGAACAACCTCAAAGTGATGCTGACAGAACTGTAGTAAGAGTTGCTACGAACCTTTAAATAATGCAACAATAATGTAGTAAGAGTTGCTACGAACCTCAAAATAATGTGACAGTGATGTCAGAAGAATTGCTAATGATCTCAAAATGATGCGACAGTGATGTAGTAAGTGTTTCGAACAACCTCAAAGTGATGCTGAAAGTCATGTAGTAAGAGTTGCTACAAACCTCAAAATAATGCGAAAGGGATGTCGGAAGAATCGCTAATGATCTCAAAATGATGCGACAGTCATGTAGTAAGAATTGCTAATGAACTCAAAATGATGCTAACAGTAATGGAGTGAAAGTTTTGAATAACCTTAAAGTAATGCTGACGGTCATGTAGTAAGAGTTGCTATGAACCTCAAAATAATGCGACAGTGATGTAGTAAAAGTTGATACGAACCTCAAAATATTGCGACAGTGATGTCGTTTGAATTTCTAATGAACTCAAAATGATGCTAACAGTAATGTAGTGAGAGTTGCGAATCAACTCAGTGATGCTTACAGTAATGTAGTAAGTGTTTCGAACAACCTCAAAGTGATGCTGAAAGTCATGTAGTAAGAGTTGCTACGAACCTCAAAATAATGCGACAGTGATGTCGAAAGAATTGCTAATGATCTCAAAATGATGCGACAGTGATGTAGGAAGAATTGCTAATGAACTCAAAATGATGCGAGCAGTATTGGAGTGAAAGTTTCAAATTACCTCAAAGTGATGCTGACAGTCATGTTGTAAGAGTTGCTACGAACCTCAAAATAATGCTACAGTAATGTAGTAAAAGTGGCTACGAACCTCAAAATATTGCGACAGTGATGTCGGAAGAATTGCTAATTAACTCAAAATGATGCTAACAAATGTAGTGATAGTTGCTATTCAACTCAATGATGCTTACAATAATGTAGTAAGTGTTTCGAACAACCTCAAAGTGATGCTGACAGTCATGTAGTACGAGTTGCTACTAACCTCTTTTAATGCTGCAATGATGTCTATGAATTGCTAATAAACTCAAAATGATGCTAACAGTAATGTAGTGATAGTTGCTAATAAACTCAAAGTGATGCTGACAGTAATGTAGTAAGAGTTGCTACGAACCTCAAAATAATGCGGCAGTGATGTAAGAAGAATTGCTAAAGATCTCAAAATGATGCGACAGTGATTCAGTAAGAATTGCTAATGAACTCAAAATGATGCTAACAGTAATGGAGTGAAAGTTTCGAATAACCTGAAAGTGATGCTGACGGTCATGTAGTCAGAGTTGCTACGAACCTCAACATAATGCGACAGTCATGTAGTAACAGTTGCTACGAACCTTTAAATAATACAACAGTAATGTAGTAAAAGTTCTTACGAACCTCAAAATAGTGTGACAGTGATGTCAGAAGAATTGCTAATGATCTCAAAATGATGCGACAGTGATTTAGTAAGAATTGCTAATTAACTCAAAATGATGCTAACTGTAATGGAGTGAAAGTTAGCATCATTTTGAGTTCATTACAATTCCCTGGTTCAGATTTGACTCGTCTGAATCCAAACACAGCAGCTAATGAACTCAAAATGATGCTAACAGTAATGTAGTGATAGTTGCTAATTAACTCAGTGATGCTTACAGTAATGTAGGAAGTGTTTCGAAAAAACCAAAAAGTGGTGCTGACAGTCATGTAGTAAGAGTTGCTACGAACCTTTAAATAATGCAACAGTAATGTAGTAAAAGTTCTTACGAACCTCAAAATAATGTGACAGTGATGTCAGAAGAATTGCTAATGATCTCAAAATGATGCGACAGTGATTTAGTAAGAATTGCTAATTAACTCAAAATGATGCTAAGAGTAATGGAGTGAACGTTAGCATCATTTTGAGTTCATTACAATTCCCTGGTTCAGATTTGACTCGTCTGAATCCAAACACAGCAGTGTTCTTCCACCAGGCCAGATGAGTTGATCATGATAACAAGATATCTTCATGCTACTACAACACACAAACTCATCACAAGAAAAGACTTCATGGTGGAACAACAAATCTCTTCCCAATGGGAAAAACACTGAGTTGAACAATCAACTTTTCCATGATGACATGGAGACCTTGGCAGCAGCAGCAGGCTTCCATTGGGGGCTGATATGCCAGCTCCACTTAGCCTTCTTTGGAATGGTTTCACCTGGAGTGATGCTGTTATTGAGACCTTTTATCTGGAACAACACCACCTGCATGGAGACTGAGGACTTCAACAGATGCAGATGTTGACCCAGAATAAATCTAAATATTCCAGATGTGTTAAATCAATCCAGCAGCAGTGGCGGGAGCGTCGTAAACTCACTCACTCAGCAGCCGTCAGCCTCCGTACCTGCACGGAGTCCAGCCTGATGTGGTCTCTGTTGTCTGCTCCCAGAGGTGGTCTGTCACTCTGAACCAGGGGGCTCATCTCTCTGGTGGGAGGTTAGTGGAGGAGCTGCAGCGGGGGAGGCCAGGATGGGCTCCTGTAGGAGGAGCTCTGGCCCTCCTTCAGCACCAGCCAGTGGGAGGGAGTTTGGAAACCTGAGGAGACACAGGAGGAGCTACAGGGGGAGGGAAGGTGGATCAGAACCGTTCTAACAAGAGCGCTGAGGGGACACAGGAGGAGCTACAGGGGGAGGGAAGGTGGATCAGAACCGTTCTAACAAGAGCGCTGAGGGGACACAGGAGGAGCTACAGGGGGAGGGAAGGTGGATCAGAACCGTTCTAACGAGCGCTGAAGGGACACAGGAGGAGCTTCAGGGGGAGGGAAGGTGGATCAGAACCGTTCTAACAAGAGCGCTGAGGGGACACAGGAGGAGCTACAGGGGGAGGGAAGGTGGATCAGAACCGTTCTAACAAGAGCGCCGAGGGGACACAGGAGGAGCTACAGGGGGAGGGAAGGTGGATCAGAACCGTTCTAACAAGAGCGCTGAGGGGACACAGGAGGAGCTACAGGGGGAGGGAAGGTGGATCAGAACCGTTCTAACAAGAGCGCTGTCCCACTAATGTTCCTCACCAGAATCCTCCTGTCAGGGGGGAACTGTCCATGGGTGCTGATGCAGCGGACTGAAGGTTCAACGTAGTCCATGCTGAACTGGTCTTTAGGCACCAGGTGGACTTTGTGCTAAAAACAGCAGAAAAAAAAGAAAAAAAGGGGAGAATTTCAACAAAAGTATGCAAATGAGCTGAAGATCAAAATACAAAAAGTAAATCAAGGTTTTTTCAAATGATTGCCAGCTATTTAGCTAAGAGAAGGACAAATGTCAATCAAGATGTCAGAATGGAACGATCCCACTGGCTTCTGGTCAAGGGAACCATGGAGATGCTAACTTCCTGTTGGACTATCAGGGTGTCTCATCCCTGACATGCTAACTTCCTGTTGGACGATCAGGGTGTCTCATCCCTGACATGCTAACTTCCTGTTGGACGATAAGCGCGTCTCATCCCTGACATGCTAACTTCCTGTTGGACGATAAGCGTGTCTCATCCCTTACATGCTAACTTCCTGTTGGACGATAAGCGTGTCTCATCCCTGACATGCTAACTTCCTTTTGGACTATCAGGGTGTCTCATCCCTGACATGCTAACTTCCTTTTCGACTTTCAATCACTTTCATCAATCATCTTTCAATTCATTCGTAGTATTCGTACCTCCGCCGTAGCCTGAAACGCGCCTCCAAAAAATCCTGCTTAAGCATCGCGTCGACGCGTGGTGACGTCAACGTCGAGGACTGTGATTGGTCCGCTCAGAACGTTATTTCCGGTTCAGTCGCAGCACAACACCGCCATTTTCAAAGTTTCTGTGGTGAAGGCTCCAAGAAAAAATGGACCAAGCTGAAGAAAGGATTATCGAGGAGGTGCTCAAGTACGACCACCTCTACAACTCCTCTTCGCGGCACTACAAAGACTGACAAATGGCCAACAATTGTTGTCTGTGACCGGAAGAAAACCAAGGAATCTGACAAGAGCCCCGTAAACAATACAAAGACAAAGCCACACCCCCTAGCGGTTCGGCGGTGTATTGCAGAGCAACGCGTTCCCTCGACGCAGAATAAACCAGGCTTTCCAGTCGCACCTGTTTTACGCCCCCGTGCCAGATAAGGACCCCCATCGGGCTGTGCCACTCTGGAGGGAGCGCGTCTCACAGTCAGTCAGCGGAACCATGCGGATCCGGGCCTGAGCTGTGGGAAGGAGCGCCAATTGTATCGGGTTGTTGTTTTCTGGACTGCAGCAGAACAGGAGCAGCCGGGACTGGAATGTAGACGTAGGTTATCTTGAAGTTGACTCAGTTATGGTGAACGATATTGTGGTTCAACACTTTAATGAGCTTTAAGGCAAACATATTTCATGAGGAAACAACGCCGGAATTGGACGGATTTCAGCGGCACACAACAACGTATCCGATACACCTCATTGGAAACCTGGTGGTCTAAGACTAAGAAACACCAGTCACCATGAAGAAAGGAACTTTTAGCTGAGTACTCATGTTCTTTTCTGCAGGTTGAATGTGGCATTTGTTGGACAGAAGCGTCTCATCTCAACAAAAGCACCTCTTCAGTGCTGAGGCATGATGGGGCCAGGCATGAGAATGAAGTCCCAGATCCACCAGGATGAACTCAGGTATACAGCCACTCTCCAACTGACTCACAGTTGCTTCATTGATCATTAATTCCTATTCATTTCTTCTCTCCTTCATCTTTAACCATCCAGCTTCCAGGAAGCAGATGCTGGA
This sequence comes from Aulostomus chinensis, assembly GCF_037954235.1. Taxonomy (NCBI): domain Eukaryota; kingdom Metazoa; phylum Chordata; class Actinopteri; order Syngnathiformes; family Aulostomidae; genus Aulostomus; species Aulostomus chinensis. The sequence goes on along the minus strand of NC_141320.1, from coordinate 37,006,078 downwards.
TGAGGCTCTGCTGAATTTGATCCTGAAGGACTGCCAGCCCCTCAGCATTGTTGAGAGGGAAGGGTTCAGGGAACTGGTTCAGGTCCTTGAGCCTCATATGTTTGCCAACCAGAAAGGTTTGTGTGGAAATGATCTAAAGCAGTCGTTGATATCTCCAGTTTATTTCATCTCTAATTTCAATGTATTGATTTACTCTGGGCGTCATTTTCAGACCATCAAACAAACGGTGGCCAAAAAGTACCAGGAGGAACGGGAAGGAGTGAAAAAGGAAGTCCAGCTGCCATGTGGACATCTGTGGACATGGAGGCTCCCTTGGCTCTGACCTGTCACTGCATTCATGAGAATGAATGTGTTGGGAGTGCAAGACTTTCCACAAAGTCACCCTGCATCATTTTGAGGTTCCTAGCAACTCTCACCACATCACTGTCGCATCATTTCTTAGGTTAGTTGCAACTCTCATTACATCACTGTAGCATCGTTTTGAGATTCGTAGCAAGTCTCACCACATCACTGTAGCATCATTTTGAGGATCGTAGCAACTCTCACTACATCACTGTCGCATCATTTTGAGGATAGTCGCAACTCTCACGACATTACTGTAGCATCGTTTTGAGATTCGTAGCAACTCTCATTCCATCACTGTAGTATCATTTTGAGGATCTTAGCAACTCTCACTACATCACTGTCGCATCATTTTGAGGATAGTAGCAACTCTCACCACATCACTGTAGCATCGTTTTGAGATTCGTAGCAACTCTCATTACATCACTGTAGTATCATTTTGAGGATCGTAGCAACTCCCATGACATTACTGTAGCATCATTTTGAGATTCGTAGCAACTCTCACTACATCACTGTCACCTCATTTTGAGGATAGTAGCAACTCTCATTACATCACTGTCGCATCATTTTCAGGTAATTAACAACTCTCACCACATCACTGGAGCATCATTTCTTTGGTTAGTAGCAATTCTTAAGACATCACTATAGCATCGTTTTTGAGGTTTTTAGCCACTCTCACTACATCACTTTCAACATCATTTTGAGGTTAGTAGCAACTCTCACTACATCACTGTAATTTCATTATGAGCTTCATCGTAATTATCACATCACTGTCGCATCATTTTTAGAATTGTAGCAACTCTAACGTCATTACTGTAGCATCATTTTGAGATTCGTAGCAACTCTCACTACATCACTGTAGCATCATTTCTTCGGTAAGTAGCAACTCTCATTACATCACTATCAGCATCATTTTGAGATCTGTGTCAACTCTCACTACATCATTGCCACCTCATTTTGAGGATCGTAGCAACTCTCACCACATAACTGTCGCATCATTTTGAGGATCGTAGCAACTCTCACTACATCACTGTCGCATCATTTTGAGGATAGTCGCAACTCTCGCGACATTACTGCAGCATCATTTTGAGATTCGTAGGAACTCTCATTACATCACTGTAGCATCATTTTGAGGTTCGTAGCAACTCTCACCACATCACTGTAGCATCATTTCTTAGGTAAGTAGCAACTCTCATTACATCACTGTAGCATCATTTTGAGGTTCGTAGCAACTCTCACCACATCACTGTCGCATCATTTCTCAGGTAAGTAGCAACTCTCATTACATCACTTTAGCATGATTTTGAAATTACAATCAACTCTCAGCACATGTCTGTAGCATGATTTCTTAGGTTGGTAGCAAATCTCATTACATCACTCTAGCATCATTTGGTCATTTGTAGCAACTCTCATTACATCACTGTAACATCATTTCTTAGGTTTGTAGCCACTCTCATTACATCACTTAAGCATCATTTGGACATTTGTAGCAACTCTCATTACATCACTGTTGCATCATTTTGAGGATAGTCGCAACTCTCACGACATTACTGGAGCATCATTTTGAGATTCTTAGCAACTGTCATTACATCACTGTACCATCATTTTGAGGTTCGTAGCAACTCTCACCACATCACTGTAGAATCATTTCTTAGGTAAGTATCAACTCTCATTACACCGCTTTAGCATTATTTTGAAATAGTATCAACTCTCACCACATCACTGTAGCATCACTTCTTAGGTTTGTTGCAACTCTCATTACATCACTGTCGCATCATTTCTTAGGTTAGTAGCAACTCTCACCACATCACTGTAGCATCATTTTGAGGTTTGTAGCAACTCTCACTACATCACTGTAGCATCATTTCTTAGGTTCGTAGCATCTCCCATGACATCACTGTAGCATCATTTTGAGGTTTGTAGCAACTCTCACTACATTACTGGAAGCATCAGTTTGAGCATCGTACCAACTCTGCCTACATCACTGTAGCATCATTTCTTCGGTTAGAAGAAACTCTCATGACATCACTTTAGCATGATTTTGAAATTACTATCAACTCTCACCACAACACTGTCAGTATAATTTCTTAGGTTAGTAGCAACTGTCATAACATCACTGTAGCATCATTTTGAGGATCGTAGCAACTCTCACTACATCACTGTCGCATCATTTTGAGGATAGTCGCAACTCTCACCACATCACTGTAGCATCGTTTTGAGATTCGTAGCAACTCTCATTACATCACTGTAGTATCATTTTGAGGATCGTAGCAACTCCCATGACATTACTGTAGCATCATTTTGAGATTCGTAGCAACTCTCACTACATCACTGTCACCTCATTTTGAGGATAGTAGCAACTCTCACCACATCACTGTAGCATCATTTTGAGGATCGTAGCAACTCTCATTACATCACTGTCAGCATCATTTTGAGGTTCGTGGCAACTCTCACCACATCACTGTAGCATCATTTCTTAGGTAAGTAGCAACTCTCATTACATCACTTTAGCGTGATTTTTAAATTACTATCAACTCTCACTACATCACTGCCACCTCATTTTGAGGATCGTAGCAGCTCTCATTACATCACTGTCGCATCATTTTCAGGTAATTAACAACTCTCACCACATCACTGGAGCATCATTTCTTTGGTTAGTAGCAATTCTTAAGACATCACTATAGCATCGTTTTTGAGGTTTTTAGCCACTCTCACTACATCACTTTCAACATCATTTTGAGGTTAGTAGCAACTCTCACTACATCACTGTAATTTCATTATGAGCTTCATCGTAATTATCACATCACTGTCGCATCATTTTTAGGATAGTAGCAACTCTCACGTCATTACTGTAGCATCATTTTGAGATTCGTAGCAACTCTCACTACATCACTGTAGCATCATTTCTTCGGTTAGTAGCAACTCTCATTACATCACTGTTGAATCATTTTGAGGTTCGTAGCAACTCTCACCACATCACTGTAGCATCATTTCTTAGGTATGTAGCAACTTTCATTACATCACTTTAGCATGATTTTGAAATTACTATCAACTCTCACCACATGAATGTAGCATCATTTTGAGGATCGTAGCAACTCTCACTACATCAGTCGCATCATTTTGACATTTGAAGCAACTCTCAATTCATCACTGTAGCATCATTTCTTAGGTCAGTAGCAACTCCCATGACATGACTGTAGCATCATTTCTTAGGTAAGTAGCAACTCTCATTACATCACTTTAGCATGATTTTGAAATTACTATCAACTCTCACCACATCACTGTAGCATCATTTCTTAGGTTTGTAGCAAATCTCATTACATCACTCTAGCATCATTTTGAGATTAGTAGCAACTCTCATTACATCACTGTAGCATCATTTCTTAGGGAAGTAGCAACTCTCATTACACCGCTTTAGCGTTATTTTGAAATTACTATCAACTCTCACCACATCACTGTAGCATCACTTCTTAGATTTGTAGCAACTCTCATTACATCACTTTAGCATCATTTTGAGATTAGTATCAACTCTCACTACATCACTATCAGCATCATTTTGAGATTTGTGTCAACTCTCACTACATCATTGCCACCTCATTTTGAGGATCGTAGCACCTCTCACCACATCACTGTCGCATCATTTTGAGGATCGCAGCAACTCTCACTACATCACTGTCGCATCATTTTGAGGATAGTCGCAACTCTCGCGACATTACTGTAGCATCATTTTGAGATTCGTAGCAACTCTCACTACATCACTGTCACCTCATTTTGAGGATAGTAGCAACTCTCATTACATCACTGTCGCATCATTTTCAGGTAATTAACAACTCTCACCACATCACTGGAGCATCATTTCTTTGGTTAGTAGCAATTCTTAAGACATCACTATAGCATCGTTTTTGAGGTTTTTAGCCACTCTCACTACATCACTTTCAACATCATTTTGAGGTTAGTAGCAACTCTCATTACATCACTGTAATTTCATTATGAGCTTCATCGTAATTATCACATCACTGTCGCATCATTTTTAGAATAGTATCAACTCTAACGTCATTACTGTAGCATCATTTTGAGATTCGTAGCAACTCTCACTACATCACTGTAGCATCATTTCTTCGGTTAGTAGCAACTCTCATTACATCACTATCAGCATCATTTTGAGATCTGTGTCAACTCTCACTACATCATTGCCACCTCATTTTGAGGATCGTAGCAACTCTCACCACATCACTGTCGCATCATTTTGAGGATCGTAGCAACTCTCACTACATCACTGTCGCATCATTTTGAGGATAGTCGCAACTCTCGCGACATTACTGCAGCATCATTTTGAGATTCGTAGGAACTCTCATTACATCACTGTAGCATCATTTTGAGGTTCGTAGCAACTCTCACCACATCACTGTAGCATCATTTCTTAGGTAAGTAGCAACTCTCATTACATCACTGTAGCATCATTTTGAGGTTCGTAGCAACTCTCACCACATCACTGTAGCATCATTTCTTAGGTATGTAGCAACTTTCATTACATCACTTTAGCATGATTTTGAAATTACAATCAACTCTCAGCACATGTCTGTAGCATGATTTCTTAGGTTGGTAGCAAATCTCATTACATCACTCTAGCATCATTTGGTCATTTGTAGCAACTCTCATTACATCACTGTAACATCATTTCTTAGGTTTGTAGCCACTCTCATTACATCACTTAAGCATCATTTGGACATTTGTAGCAACTCTCATTACATCACTGTTGCATCATTTTGAGGATAGTCGCAACTCTCACGACATTACTGGAGCATCATTTTGAGATTCTTAGCAACTGTCATTACATCACTGTACCATCATTTTGAGGTTCGTAGCAACTCTCACCATATCACTGTAGAATCATTTCTTAGGTAAGTATCAACTCTCATTACACCGCTTTAGCATTATTTTGAAATTAGTATCAACTCTCACCACATCACTGTAGCATCACTTCTTAGGTTTGTTGCAACTCTCATTACATCACTGTCGCATCATTTCTTAGGTTAGTAGCAACTCTCACCACATCACTGTAGCATCATTTTGAGGTTTGTAGCAACTCTCACTACATCACTGTAGCATCATTTCTTAGGTTCGTAGCATCTCCCATGACATCACTGTAGCATCATTTTGAGGTTTGTAGCAACTCTCACTACATTACTGGAAGCATCAGTTTGAGCATCGTACCAACTCTGCCTACATCACTGTAGCATCATTTCTTCGGTTAGAAGAAACTCTCATGACATCACTTTAGCATGATTTTGAAATTACTATCAACTCTCACCACAACACTGTCAGTATAATTTCTTAGGTTAGTAGCAACTGTCATAACATCACTGTAGCATCATTTTGAGGATCGTAGCAACTCTCACTACATCACTGTCGCATCATTTTGAGGATAGTCGCAACTCTCACCACATCACTGTAGCATCGTTTTGAGATTCGTAGCAACTCTCATTACATCACTGTAGTATCATTTTGAGGATCGTAGCAACTCCCATGACATTACTGTAGCATCATTTTGAGATTCGTAGCAACTCTCACTACATCACTGTCACCTCATTTTGAGGATAGTAGCAACTCTCACCACATCACTGTAGCATCATTTTGAGGATCGTAGCAACTCTCATTACATCACTGTCAGCATCATTTTGAGGTTCGTGGCAACTCTCACCACATCACTGTAGCATCATTTCTTAGGTAAGTAGCAACTCTCATTACATCACTTTAGCGTGATTTTTAAATTACTATCAACTCTCACTACATCACTGCCACCTCATTTTGAGGATCGTAGCAGCTCTCATTACATCACTGTCGCATCATTTTCAGGTAATTAACAACTCTCACCACATCACTGGAGCATCATTTCTTTGGTTAGTAGCAATTCTTAAGACATCACTATAGCATCGTTTTTGAGGTTTTTAGCCACTCTCACTACATCACTTTCAACATCATTTTGAGGTTAGTAGCAACTCTCACTACATCACTGTAATTTCATTATGAGCTTCATCGTAATTATCACATCACTGTCGCATCATTTTTAGGATAGTAGCAACTCTCACGTCATTACTGTAGCATCATTTTGAGATTCGTAGCAACTCTCACTACATCACTGTAGCATCATTTCTTCGGTTAGTAGCAACTCTCATTACATCACTGTTGAATCATTTTGAGGTTCGTAGCAACTCTCACCACATCACTGTAGCATCATTTCTTAGGTATGTAGCAACTTTCATTACATCACTTTAGCATGATTTTGAAATTACTATCAACTCTCACCACATGAATGTAGCATCATTTTGAGGATCGTAGCAACTCTCACTACATCAGTCGCATCATTTTGACATTTGAAGCAACTCTCAATTCATCACTGTAGCATCATTTCTTAGGTCAGTAGCAACTCCCATGACATGACTGTAGCATCATTTCTTAGGTAAGTAGCAACTCTCATTACATCACTTTAGCATGATTTTGAAATTACTATCAACTCTCACCACATCACTGTAGCATCATTTCTTAGGTTTGTAGCAAATCTCATTACATCACTCTAGCATCATTTTGAGATTAGTAGCAACTCTCATTACATCACTGTAGCATCATTTCTTAGGGAAGTAGCAACTCTCATTACACCGCTTTAGCGTTATTTTGAAATTACTATCAACTCTCACCACATCACTGTAGCATCACTTCTTAGATTTGTAGCAACTCTCATTACATCACTTTAGCATCATTTTGAGATTAGTATCAACTCTCACTACATCACTATCAGCATCATTTTGAGATTTGTGTCAACTCTCACTACATCATTGCCACCTCATTTTGAGGATCGTAGCACCTCTCACCACATCACTGTCGCATCATTTTGAGGATCGTAGCAACTCTCACTACATCACTGTAATTTCATTATGAGCTTCATCGTAATTATCACATCACTGTCGCATCATTTTTAGGATAGTAGCAACTCTCACGTCATTACTGTAGCATCATTTTGAGATTAGTAGCAACTCTCATTACATCACTGTAGCATCATTTCTTAGGGAAGTAGCAACTCTCATTACACCGCTTTAGCGTTATTTTGAAATTACTATCAACTCTCACCACATCACTGTAGAATCACTTCTTAGATTTGTAGCAACTCTCATTACATCACTTTAGCATCATTTTGAGATTAGTATCAACTCTCACTACATCACTATCAGCATCATTTTGAGATTTGTGTCAACTCTCACTACATCATTGCCACCTCATTTTGAGGATCGTAGCACCTCTCACCACATCACTGTCGCATCATTTTGAGGATCGCAGCAACTCTCACTACATCACTGTCGCATCATTTTGAGGATAGTCGCAACTCTCGCGACATTACTGTAGCATCATTTTGAGATTCGTAGGAACTCTCATTACATCACTGTAGCATCATTTTGAGGTTCGTAGCAACTCTCACCACATCACTGTCGCATCATTTCTCAGGTAAGTAGCAACTCTCATTACATCACTTTAGCATGATTTTGAAATTACTATCAACTCTCAGCACATGTCTGTAGCATAATTTCTTAGGTTGGTCGCAAATCTCATTACATCACTCTAGCATCATTTGGTCATTTGTAGCAACTCTCATTACATCACTGTAACATCATTTCTTAGGTTTGTAGCCACTCTCATTACATCACTTAAGCATCATTTGGACATTTGTAGCAACTCTCATTACATCACTGTTGCATCATTTTGAGGATAGTCGCAACTCTCACGACATTACTGGAGCATCATTTTGAGATTCCTAGCAACTGTCATTACATCACTGTACCATCATTTTGAGGTTCGTAGCAACTCTCACCACATCACTGTAGAATCATTTCTTAGGTAAGTATCAACTCTCATTACACCGCTTTAGCATTATTTTGAAATTAGTATCAACTCTCACCACATCACTGTAGCATCACTTCTTAGGTTTGTTGCAACTCTCATTACATCACTGTCGCATCATTTCTTAGGTTAGTAGCAACTCTCACCACATCACTGTAGCATCATTTTGAGGTTTGTAGCAACTCTCACTACATCACTGTAGCATCATTTCTTAGGTTCGTAGCATCTCCCATGACATCACTGTAGCATCATTTTGAGGTTTGTAGCAACTCTCACTACATTACTGGAAGCATCAGTTTGAGCATCGTACCAACTCTGCCTACATCACTGTAGCATCATTTCTTCGGTTAAAAGAAACTCTCATGACATCACTTTAGCATGATTTTGAAATTACTATCAACTCTCACCACAACACTGTCAGTATAATTTCTTAGGTTAGTAGCAACTGTCATAACATCACTGTAGCATCATTTTGAGGATCGTAGCAACTCTCACTACATCACTGTCGCATCATTTTGAGGATAGTCGCAACTCTCACCACATCACTGTAGCATCGTTTTGAGATTCGTAGCAACTCTCATTACATCACTGTAGTATCATTTTGAGGATCGTAGCAACTCCCATGACATTACTGTAGCATCATTTTGAGATTCGTAGCAACTCTCACTACATCACTGTCACCTCATTTTGAGGATAGTAGCAACTCTCACCACATCACTGTAGCATCATTTTGAGGATCGTAGCAACTCTCATTACATCACTGTCAGCATCATTTTGAGGTTCGTAGCAACTCTCACCACATCACTGTAGAATCATTTCTTAGGTAAGTATCAACTCTCATTACACCGCTTTAGCATTATTTTGAAATTAGTATCAACTCTCACCACATCACTGTAGCATCACTTCTTAGGTTTGTTGCAACTCTCATTACATCACTGTCGCATCATTTCTTAGGTTAGTAGCAACTCTCACCACATCACTGTAGCATCATTTTGAGGTTTGTAGCAACTCTCACTACATCACTGTAGCATCATTTCTTAGGTTCGTAGCATCTCCCATGACATCACTGTAGCATCATTTTGAGGTTTGTAGCAACTCTCACTACATTACTGGAAGCATCAGTTTGAGCATCGTACCAACTCTGCCTACATCACTGTAGCATCATTTCTTCGGTTAGAAGAAACTCTCATGACATCACTTTAGCATGATTTTGAAATTACTATCAACTCTCACCACAACACTGTCAGTATAATTTCTTAGGTTAGTAGCAACTGTCATAACATCACTGTAGCATCATTTTGAGGATCGTAGCAACTCTCACTACATCACTGTCGCATCATTTTGAGGATAGTCGCAACTCTCACCACATCACTGTAGCATCGTTTTGAGATTCGTAGCAACTCTCATTACATCACTGTAGTATCATTTTGAGGATCGTAGCAACTCCCATGACATTACTGTAGCATCATTTTGAGATTCGTAGCAACTCTCACTACATCACTGTCACCTCATTTTGAGGATAGTAGCAACTCTCACCACATCACTGTAGCATCATTTTGAGGATCGTAGCAACTCTCATTACATCACTGTCAGCATCATTTTGAGGTTCGTGGCAACTCTCACCACATCACTGTAGCATCATTTCTTAGGTAAGTAGCAACTCTCATTACATCACTTTAGCGTGATTTTTAAATTACTATCAACTCTCACTACATCACTGCCACCTCATTTTGAGGATCGTAGCAGCTCTCATTACATCACTGTCGCATCATTTTCAGGTAATTAACAACTCTCACCACATCACTGGAGCATCATTTCTTTGGTTAGTAGCAATTCTTAAGACATCACTATAGCATCGTTTTTGAGGTTTTTAGCCACTCTCACTACATCACTTTCAACATCATTTTGAGGTTAGTAGCAACTCTCACTACATCACTGTAATTTCATTATGAGCTTCATCGTAATTATCACATCACTGTCGCATCATTTTTAGGATAGTAGCAACTCTCACGTCATTACTGTAGCATCATTTTGAGATTCGTAGCAACTCTCACTACATCACTGTAGCATCATTTCTTCGGTTAGTAGCAACTCTCATTACATCACTGTTGAATCATTTTGAGGTTCGTAGCAACTCTCACCACATCACTGTAGCATCATTTCTTAGGTATGTAGCAACTTTCATTACATCACTTTAGCATGATTTTGAAATTACTATCAACTCTCACCACATGAATGTAGCATCATTTTGAGGATCGTAGCAACTCTCACTACATCAGTCGCATCATTTTGACATTTGAAGCAACTCTCAATTCATCACTGTAGCATCATTTCTTAGGTCAGTAGCAACTCCCATGACATGACTGTAGCATCATTTCTTAGGTAAGTAGCAACTCTCATTACATCACTTTAGCATGATTTTGAAATTACTATCAACTCTCACCACATCACTGTAGCATCATTTCTTAGGTTTGTAGCAAATCTCATTACATCACTCTAGCATCATTTTGAGATTAGTAGCAACTCTCATTACATCACTGTAGCATCATTTCTTAGGGAAGTAGCAACTCTCATTACACCGCTTTAGCGTTATTTTGAAATTACTATCAACTCTCACCACATCACTGTAGCATCACTTCTTAGATTTGTAGCAACTCTCATTACATCACTTTAGCATCATTTTGAGATTAGTATCAACTCTCACTACATCACTATCAGCATCATTTTGAGATTTGTGTCAACTCTCACTACATCATTGCCACCTCATTTTGAGGATCGTAGCACCTCTCACCACATCACTGTCGCATCATTTTGAGGATCGCAGCAACTCTCACTACATCACTGTCGCATCATTTTGAGGATAGTCGCAACTCTCGCGACATTACTGTAGCATCATTTTGAGATTCGTAGGAACTCTCATTACATCACTGTAGCATCATTTTGAGGTTCGTAGCAACTCTCACCACATCACTGTCGCATCATTTCTCAGGTAAGTAGCAACTCTCATTACATCACTTTAGCATGATTTTGAAATTACTATCAACTCTCAGCACATGTCTGTAGCATAATTTCTTAGGTTGGTCGCAAATCTCATTACATCACTCTAGCATCATTTGGTCATTTGTAGCAACTCTCATTACATCACTGTAACATCATTTCTTAGGTTTGTAGCCACTCTCATTACATCACTTAAGCATCATTTGGACATTTGTAGCAACTCTCATTACATCACTGTTGCATCATTTTGAGGATAGTCGCAACTCTCACGACATTACTGGAGCATCATTTTGAGATTCCTAGCAACTGTCATTACATCACTGTACCATCATTTTGAGGTTCGTAGCAACTCTCACCACATCACTGTAGAATCATTTCTTAGGTAAGTATCAACTCTCATTACACCGCTTTAGCATTATTTTGAAATTAGTATCAACTCTCACCACATCACTGTAGCATCACTTCTTAGGTTTGTTGCAACTCTCATTACATCACTGTCGCATCATTTCTTAGGTTAGTAGCAACTCTCACCACATCACTGTAGCATCATTTTGAGGTTTGTAGCAACTCTCACTACATCACTGTAGCATCATTTCTTAGGTTCGTAGCATCTCCCATGACATCACTGTAGCATCATTTTGAGGTTTGTAGCAACTCTCACTACATTACTGGAAGCATCAGTTTGAGCATCGTACCAACTCTGCCTACATCACTGTAGCATCATTTCTTCGGTTAGAAGAAACTCTCATGACATCACTTTAGCATGATTTTGAAATTACTATCAACTCTCACCACAACACTGTCAGTATAATTTCTTAGGTTAGTAGCAACTGTCATAACATCACTGTAGCATCATTTTGAGGATCGTAGCAACTCTCACTACATCACTGTCGCATCATTTTGAGGATAGTCGCAACTCTCACCACATCACTGTAGCATCGTTTTGAGATTCGTAGCAACTCTCATTACATCACTGTAGTATCATTTTGAGGATCGTAGCAACTCCCATGACATTACTGTAGCATCATTTTGAGATTCGTAGCAACTCTCACTACATCACTGTCACCTCATTTTGAGGATAGTAGCAACTCTCACCACATCACTGTAGCATCATTTTGAGGATCGTAGCAACTCTCATTACATCACTGTCAGCATCATTTTGAGGTTCGTAGCAACTCTCACCACATCACTGTAGCATCATTTCTTAGGTAAGTAGCAACTCTCATTACATCACTTTAGCGTGATTTTTAAATTACTATCAACTCTCACTACATCACTGCCACCTCATTTTGAGGATCGTAGCAGCTCTCATTACATCACTGTCGCATCATTTTCAGGTAATTAACAACTCTCACCACATCACTGGAGCATCATTTCTTTGGTTAGTAGCAATTCTTAAGACATCACTATAGCATCGTTTTTGAGGTTTTTAGCCACTCTCACTACATCACTTTCAACATCATTTTGAGGTTAGTAGCAACTCTCACTACATCACTGTAATTTCATTATGAGCTTCATCGTAATTATCACATCACTGTCGCATCATTTTTAGGATAGTAGCAACTCTCACGTCATTACTGTAGCATCATTTTGAGATTCGTAGCAACTCTCACTACATCACTGTAGCATCATTTCTTCGGTTAGTAGCAACTCTCATTACATCACTGTTGAATCATTTTGAGGTTCGTAGCAACTCTCACCACATCACTGTAGCATCATTTCTTAGGTATGTAGCAACTTTCATTACATCACTTTAGCATGATTTTGAAATTACTATCAACTCTCACCACATGAATGTAGCATCATTTTGAGGATCGTAGCAACTCTCACTACATCAGTCGCATCATTTTGACATTTGAAGCAACTCTCAATTCATCACTGTAGCATCATTTCTTAGGTCAGTAGCAACTCCCATGACATGACTGTAGCATCATTTCTTAGGTAAGTAGCAACTCTCATTACATCACTTTAGCATGATTTTGAAATTACTATCAACTCTCACCACATCACTGTAGCATCATTTCTTAGGTTTGTAGCAAATCTCATTACATCACTCTAGCATCATTTTGAGATTAGTAGCAACTCTCATTACATCACTGTAGCATCATTTCTTAGGGAAGTAGCAACTCTCATTACACCGCTTTAGCGTTATTTTGAAATTACTATCAACTCTCACCACATCACTGTAGCATCACTTCTTAGATTTGTAGCAACTCTCATTACATCACTTTAGCATCATTTTGAGATTAGTATCAACTCTCACTACATCACTATCAGCATCATTTTGAGATTTGTGTCAACTCTCACTACATCATTGCCACCTCATTTTGAGGATCGTAGCACCTCTCACCACATCACTGTCGCATCATTTTGAGGATCGCAGCAACTCTCACTACATCACTGTCGCATCATTTTGAGGATAGTCGCAACTCTCGCGACATTACTGTAGCATCATTTTGAGATTCGTAGGAACTCTCATTACATCACTGTAGCATCATTTTGAGGTTCGTAGCAACTCTCACCACATCACTGTCGCATCATTTCTCAGGTAAGTAGCAACTCTCATTACATCACTTTAGCATGATTTTGAAATTACTATCAACTCTCAGCACATGTCTGTAGCATAATTTCTTAGGTTGGTCGCAAATCTCATTACATCACTCTAGCATCATTTGGTCATTTGTAGCAACTCTCATTACATCACTGTAACATCATTTCTTAGGTTTGTAGCCACTCTCATTACATCACTTAAGCATCATTTGGACATTTGTAGCAACTCTCATTACATCACTGTTGCATCATTTTGAGGATAGTCGCAACTCTCACGACATTACTGGAGCATCATTTTGAGATTCCTAGCAACTGTCATTACATCACTGTACCATCATTTTGAGGTTCGTAGCAACTCTCACCACATCACTGTAGAATCATTTCTTAGGTAAGTATCAACTCTCATTACACCGCTTTAGCATTATTTTGAAATTAGTATCAACTCTCACCACATCACTGTAGCATCACTTCTTAGGTTTGTTGCAACTCTCATTACATCACTGTCGCATCATTTCTTAGGTTAGTAGCAACTCTCACCACATCACTGTAGCATCATTTTGAGGTTTGTAGCAACTCTCACTACATCACTGTAGCATCATTTCTTAGGTTCGTAGCATCTCCCATGACATCACTGTAGCATCATTTTGAGGTTTGTAGCAACTCTCACTACATTACTGGAAGCATCAGTTTGAGCATCGTACCAACTCTGCCTACATCACTGTAGCATCATTTCTTCGGTTAGAAGAAACTCTCATGACATCACTTTAGCATGATTTTGAAATTACTATCAACTCTCACCACAACACTGTCAGTATAATTTCTTAGGTTAGTAGCAACTGTCATAACATCACTGTAGCATCATTTTGAGGATCGTAGCAACTCTCACTACATCACTGTCGCGTCATTTTGAGGATAGTCGCAACTCTCACCACATCACTGTAGCATCGTTTTGAGATTCGTAGCAACTCTCATTACATCACTGTAGTATCATTTTGAGGATCGTAGCAACTCCCATGACATTACTGTAGCATCATTTTGAGATTCGTAGCAACTCTCACTACATCACTGTCACCTCATTTTGAGGATAGTAGCAACTCTCACCACATCACTGTAGCATCATTTTGAGGATCATAGCAACTCTCATTACATCACTGTCAGCATCATTTTGAGGTTCGTAGCAACTCTCACCACATCACTGTAGCATCATTTCTTAGGTAAGTAGCAACTCTCATTACATCACTTTAGCGTGATTTTTAAATTACTATCAACTCTCACTACATCACTGCCACCTCATTTTGAGGATCGTAGCAGCTCTCATTACATCACTGTCGCATCATTTTCAGGTAATTAACAACTCTCACCACATCACTGGAGCATCATTTCTTTGGTTAGTAGCAATTCTTAAGACATCACTATAGCATCGTTTTTGAGGTTTTTAGCCACTCTCACTACATCACTTTCAACATCATTTTGAGGTTAGTAGCAACTCTCACTACATCACTGTAATTTCATTATGAGCTTCATCGTAATTATCACATCACTGTCGCATCATTTTTAGGATAGTAGCAACTCTCACGTCATTACTGTAGCATCATTTTGAGATTCGTAGCAACTCTCACTACATCACTGTAGCATCATTTCTTCGGTTAGTAGCAACTCTCATTACATCACTGTTGAATCATTTTGAGGTTCGTAGCAACTCTCACCACATCACTGTAGCATCATTTCTTAGGTATGTAGCAACTTTCATTACATCACTTTAGCATGATTTTGAAATTACTATCAACTCTCACCACATGAATGTAGCATCATTTTGAGGATCGTAGCAACTCTCACTACATCAGTCGCATCATTTTGACATTTGAAGCAACTCTCAATTCATCACTGTAGCATCATTTCTTAGGTCAGTAGCAACTCCCATGACATGACTGTAGCATCATTTCTTAGGTAAGTAGCAACTCTCATTACATCACTTTAGCATGATTTTGAAATTACTATCAACTCTCACCACATCACTGTAGCATCATTTCTTAGGTTTGTAGCAAATCTCATTACATCACTCTAGCATCATTTTGAGATTAGTAGCAACTCTCATTACATCACTGTAGCATCATTTCTTAGGGAAGTAGCAACTCTCATTACACCGCTTTAGCGTTATTTTGAAATTACTATCAACTCTCACCACATCACTGTAGCATCACTTCTTAGATTTGTAGCAACTCTCATTACATCACTTTAGCATCATTTTGAGATTAGTATCAACTCTCACTACATCACTATCAGCATCATTTTGAGATTTGTGTCAACTCTCACTACATCATTGCCACCTCATTTTGAGGATCGTAGCACCTCTCACCACATCACTGTCGCATCATTTTGAGGATCGCAGCAACTCTCACTACATCACTGTCGCATCATTTTGAGGATAGTCGCAACTCTCGCGACATTACTGTAGCATCATTTTGAGATTCGTAGGAACTCTCATTACATCACTGTAGCATCATTTTGAGGTTCGTAGCAACTCTCACCACATCACTGTCGCATCATTTCTCAGGTAAGTAGCAACTCTCATTACATCACTTTAGCATGATTTTGAAATTACTATCAACTCTCAGCACATGTCTGTAGCATAATTTCTTAGGTTGGTCGCAAATCTCATTACATCACTCTAGCATCATTTGGTCATTTGTAGCAACTCTCATTACATCACTGTAACATCATTTCTTAGGTTTGTAGCCACTCTCATTACATCACTTAAGCATCATTTGGACATTTGTAGCAACTCTCATTACATCACTGTTGCATCATTTTGAGGATAGTCGCAACTCTCACGACATTACTGGAGCATCATTTTGAGATTCCTAGCAACTGTCATTACATCACTGTAGCTTCATTTTGAGGTTCGTAGCAACTCTCACCACATCACTGTAGAATCATTTCTTAGGTAAGTATCAACTCTCATTACACCGCTTTAGCATTATTTTGAAATTAGTATCAACTCTCACCACATCACTGTAGCATCACTTCTTAGGTTTGTTGCAACTCTCATTACATCACTGTCGCATCATTTCTTAGGTTAGTAGCAACTCTCACCACATCACTGTAGCATCATTTTGAGGTTTGTAGCAACTCTCACTACATCACTGTAGCATCATTTCTTAGGTTCGTAGCATCTCCCATGACATCACTGTAGCATCATTTTGAGGTTTGTAGCAACTCTCACTACATTACTGGAAGCATCATTTTGAGGTTCGTACCAACTCTGCCTACATCACTGTAGCATCATTTCTTCGGTTAGAAGAAACTCTCATGACATCACTTTAGCATGATTTTGAAATTACTATCAACTCTCACCACAACACTGTCAGTATAATTTCTTAGGTTAGTAGCAACTGTCATAACATCACTGTAGCATCATTTTGAGGATCGTAGCAACTCTCACTACATCACTGTCGCATCATTTTGAGGATAGTCGCAACTCTCACCACATCACTGTAGCATCGTTTTGAGATTCGTAGCAACTCTCATTACATCACTGTAGTATCATTTTGAGGATCGTAGCAACTCCCATGACATTACTGTAGCATCATTTTGAGATTCGTAGCAACTCTCACTACATCACTGTCACCTCATTTTGAGGATAGTAGCAACTCTCACCACATCACTGTAGCATCATTTTGAGGATCGTAGCAACTCTCATTACATCACTGTCAGCATCATTTTGAGGTTCGTAGCAACTCTCACCACATCACTGTAGCATCATTTCTTAGGTAAGTAGCAACTCTCATTACATCACTTTAGCGTGATTTTTAAATTACTATCAACTCTCACTACATCACTGCCACCTCATTTTGAGGATCGTAGCAGCTCTCATTACATCACTGTCGCATCATTTTCAGGTAATTAACAACTCTCACCACATCACTGGAGCATCATTTCTTTGGTTAGTAGCAATTCTTAAGACATCACTATAGCATCGTTTTTGAGGTTTTTAGCCACTCTCACTACATCACTTTCAGCATCACTTTGAGTTTATTAGCAACTATCACTACATTACTGTTAGCATAATTTTGAGTTTTTTAGCAATTCTTACGACATCACTGTCGCATTATTTTGAGGTTAGTAGGAACTCTTACTACATGACTGTCAGCATCACTTTGAGGCTGTTCAAAACTCTTACTACATTACTGTTAGCATCACTGAGTTTCTTAGTAACTATCATTACGTTACTGTTAGCATCGTTTTGAGGTCAATAGCAATTCTTACGACATCACTGTCAGGATCATTTTTAATTTACTCGCAACTCAAACCACATGACTGTCAGCATCACTTTGAGGTTTTTCAAAACTTTCACTCCATTACTGTTAGCATCATTTTGAGTTCATTTGCAATTCTTACTACATCACTGTCACATCATTTTGAGATCATTAGCAATTCTTCCGACATCACTGTCGCATTATTTTGCGGTTCGTAGCAACTCTTACTACATGACTTTCAGCATCACTTTGAGGTTATTCGAAACGTTCACTCCATTACTGTTAGCATCACTGAGTTGAATAGCAACTATCAGTACATTACTGTTAGCATCATTTTGAGTTCATTAGCAATTCTTACTAAATGACTGTCAGCATCACTTTGAGGTTGTTCGAAACTCTTTCTACATTACTGAAAGCATCACTGAGTTTCTTAGCAACTATCACTACATTACTGTTAGCATAATCTTGAGTTAATTAGCAATTCTTCCGACATCACTGTCGCAATATTTTGAGGTTCGTAGCAACTCTTACTACATTATTGTTGCATTATTTTGAGGTTCGTAGCAACACTTACTACATGACTGTCAGCATCACTTTGAGGTTATTCGAAAGTTTCACTCCATTACTGTTAGCATCATCTTGAGTTCATTAGCAATTCTTGCTACCTCACTGTCGCATCATTTTGAGATCATTAGCAATTATTCCGACATCACTGTCACATTATTTTGAGGTTCGGAGCAACTCTTAGTACAAGACTGTCAGCATCACTTTGAGGTTATTCGAAACGTTCACTCCATTACTGTTAGCATCATTTTGAGTTCATGAGCAATTCTTTCTAAATCACAGTCGCATCATTTTGAGATCTTTAGCAATTCTTCTGACATCACTGTCGCATTATTTTGAGGTTCGTAGCGACTTTTACTACATTACTGTCGCATTATATTGAGGTTCTTAGCAACACTTACTCCATGACTGTCAGCATCACTGACTTGATTAGCAACTATCACTACATTACTGTTAGCATCATTTTGAGTTCATTAGCAATTCTTCCGACATCACTGTCGCAATATTTTGAGGTTCGTAGCAACTTTTACTACATTACTGTCGCATTATTTTGAGGTTCGTAGCAACACTTACTACATGACTGTAAGCATCACTTTGAGTTTATTAGCAACTGTCACTACATTACTGTTAGCATCATTTTGAGTTCATTAGCAATTCTTCCGACATCACTGTCGCAATATTTTGAGGTTCGTAGCAACTTTTACTACATTACTGTCGCATTATTTTGAGGTTCGTAGCAACTCTTACTACATTACTGTCAGCATCACTTTGAGTTTATTAGCAACTATCACTACATTACTGTTAGCATCATTTTGAGTTTATGAGCAATTCTCACGACATCACTGTAGCATTGAATTGAGTTCATTAGCAACTCTTACTAAATGACTGTCAGCATCACTTTGAGGTTGTTCGAAACTCTGACTACATTACTGTAAGCATCACTGAGTTTCTTAGCAACTATCACTACATTACTGTTAGCATCATCTTGAGTTCATTAGCAATTCTTCCGACATCACTGTCGCAATATTTTGAGGTTGGTAGCAACTTTTACTACATGACTGTCAGCATCACTTTGAGGTTATTCGAAACGTTCACTCCATGACTGTTAGCATCATCTTGAGTTCATTAGCAA
The DNA here is from genome assembly GCF_037954235.1 of Aulostomus chinensis. Taxonomy (NCBI): domain Eukaryota; kingdom Metazoa; phylum Chordata; class Actinopteri; order Syngnathiformes; family Aulostomidae; genus Aulostomus; species Aulostomus chinensis. The sequence continues at coordinate 36,986,347 of NC_141320.1, read as the reverse complement.
TTCTTCCGACATCACTGTCGCAATATTTTTAGATTCGTAGCAACTCTTAGTACATGACTGTCAGCATCACTTTGAGGTTATTGGAAACGTTCACTCCATTACTGTTAGCATCATTTTGAGATCATTACCAATACCTCTGACATCACTGTCGCATCATTTTGAGATCTTTTAGCAATTTTTCCAACATCACTGTCGCATTATTTTAAGTTTCGCAGCAACTCTTACTACATGACTGTCAGCATCACTTTGAGGTTGTTCGAAACACTTACTACATTACTGTAAGCATCACTGACTTGATTAGCAACTACAACTACATTACTGTTAGTATCATTTTAAGTTCATTAGCAATTCTTCCGACATCACTGTCGCAATATTTTGAGGTTCGTAGCAACTTTTACTACATGACTGTCAGCATCACTTTGAGGTTATTCGAAACGTTCACTCCATTACTGTTAGCATCATTTTGAGTTCATGAGCAATTCTTACTAAATCACTGTCGCATCATTTTGAGATCTTAAGTAATTCTTCCGACATCACTGTCGAAATATTTTGAGGTTCGTAGTGACTTTTACTACATTACTGTCGCATTATATTGAGGTCCGTAGCAACTCTTACTACATGACTTTCAGCATCACTTTGAGGTTATTCGAAACACTTACTACATTACTGTAAGCATCACTGAGTTGATTAGCAACTATCACTCCATTACTGTTAGCATCATTTTGAGTTCATTAGCAATTCTTACTAAATCACTGTCGCATCATTTTGAGATCATTAGCAATTCTTCTGACATCACTGTCACATTATTTTGAGGTCCGTAGCAACTCTTACTACATTATTGTTGCATTATTTTAAGGTTCGTAGCAACTCTTACTACATTACTGTAAGCATCACTGAGTTGATTAGCAACTATCACTACATTACTGTTAGCATCATTTTGAGTTCATTAGCAATTCTTCTGACATCACTGTCACATTATTTTGAGGTTCGTAGCAACTCTTACTACATTATTGTTGCATTATTTTAAGGTTCGTAGCAACTCTTACTACATGACTGTCAGCATCACTTTGAGGTTGTTCGAAACTCGTACTACATTACTGTAAGCATCACTGAGTTTCTTAGCAACTATCACTACATTACTGTTAGCATCATGTTGAGTTCATTCGCAATTCTTACGACATCACTGTCCCATCAGTTTGAGATCATTACCAATTCTTCTGACATCACTGTCGCATCATTTTGAGATCTTTAGCAATTCTTCTGACATCACTGTCGCATTATTTTGAGGTTCGTAGCAACTCTTACTACATGACTGTCAGCATCACTTTGAGGTTATTCGAAACTTTCACTCCATTACTGTGAGCATCATTTTGAGTTCATTAGCAATTCTTACTACATCACTGTCGCATCATTTTCAGATCATTAGCAATTCTTCTGACATCACTGTGACATTATTTTGAGGTTCGTAGCAACTCTTACTACATTATTGTTGCATTATTTTAAGGTTCGTAGCAACTCTTACTACATTACTTTCAGCATCACTGAGTTTATTAGCAACTTTCACTACATTACTGTTAGCATCATTTTGAGTTTATGAGCAATTCTCACGACATCACTGTAGCATCGAATTGAGTTCATTAGCAACTCTTACTAAATGACTGTCAGCATCACTTTGAGGTTGTTCGAAACCCCTTCTACATTACTGTACGCATCACTGAGTTTCTTAGGAACTATCACTACATTACTGTTAGCATCATCTTGAGTTCATTCGCAATTCTTCCGACATCACTGTCGCAATATTTTGAGGTTCGTAGCAACTTTTACAACATTACTTTCGCATTATTTTGAGGTTTGTAGCAACACTTACTACATGACTGTCAGCATCACTTTGAGGTTATTCGAAAGTTTCACTCCATTACTGTTAGCATCATTTTGAGTTCATTAGCAATTCTTACTACATCACTGTCGCATCATTTTCAGATCATTAGAAATTCTTCCGACATCACTGTCGAATTATTTTGAGGTTCGTAGCAACTCTTAGTACATGACTGTCAGCATCACTTTGAGGTTATTTGAAACGTTCACTCCATTACTGTTAGCATCATTTTGAGTTCATTAGCACTTCTTTCAAAATCACTGTCGCATCATTTTGAGATCTTTAGCAGTTCTTCTGACATCACTGTCGCATTATTTTGAGGTTCGTAGCAACTCTTACTACATGACTGTCACCATCACTTTGAGGTTATTCGAAACACTTACTACATTACTGTTAGCATCATTTTAAGTTCATTAGCAATTCTTCCGACATCACTGTCGCAATATTTTGAGGTTCGTAGCAACTTTAATACATTACTGTCGCATCATATTGAGTTTCGTGGCAACTCTTACTACATCATTGTTGCATTATTTTAAGGTTCGTAGCAACTCTTACTACATTACTGTCAGCATCACTTTGAGGTTATTCGAAACGTTCACTCCATTACTGTTAGCATCATTTTGAGATCATTACCAATTCTTCTGACATCACTGTCGCATCATTTTGAGATCTTTAGCAATTCTTCTGACATCACTGTCGCATTATTTTGAGGTTCGTAGCAACTCTTAGTACATGACTGTCAGCATCACTTTGAGGTTTTTCGAAACACTTACTACATTACTTTTAGCATCATGTTGAGTTCATTAGCAATTCTTACGACATCACTGTCCCATCAGTTTGAGATCATTACCAATTCTTCTGACATCACTGTCGCATCATTTTGAGGTTCGTAGCAACACTTAATACATGACTGTCAGCATCACCTTGAGGTTATTCGAAACTTTCACTCCATTACTGTTCGCATCATTTTGAGTTCATTAGCAATTCTTCCAACATCACTTTCGCAATATTTTGAGGTTCGTAGCAACTCTTACTACATTACTGTTGCATTATTTTAAGGTTCGTAGCAACTCTTACTACATGACTGTCAGCATCACTTTGAGGTTGTTCGAAACACTTACTACATTACTGTCAGCATCACTTTGAGTTCATTAGCAATTCTTCCGACATCACTTTCGCAATATTTTGAGGTTCGTAGCAACTTTTACCACATTACTGTCGCATTATTTTGAGGTTCGTAGCAACACTTAATACATGACTTTCAGCATCACCTTGAGGTTATTCGAAACTTTCACTCCATTACTGTTCGCATCATTTTGAGTTCATTTGCAATTCTTCCAACATCACTTTCGCAATATTTTGAGGTTCGTAGCAACTCTTACTACATTACTGTTGCATTATTTAAAGGTTCGTAGCAACTCTTACTACATTACTGTCAGCATCACTTTGAGTTTATTAGCAATTATCACTCCATTACTGTTAGCATCATTTTGAGTTTATTAGCAATTCTTACGACATCACTGTAGCATTAAATTGAGTTTAGTAGCAACTCTTACTCCTCCTGGAACCGTCACCTTACCGTGGTGGAGGATTTTGAGTGCCCTAGTGACCCTAGGAGTTATGCTGTCGGGGGCATTTTTCCCCTGGTAGGGTCAACCTAGGCAGACTGGTCCTAGGCGAAGGGCCAGACAAAGAACGGTTCAACAGACCCTTCATGGAAAATCCAGCAAGTGCTACATGTACCCTGCCCGGAGGGGCACTGGGGCCCCGCCCTGGAGCCAGGCCCAGGGTGGGGGCTCGAAGGCGAGCGCCTGGTGTCCGGGCCTTGGTCCGTGGGGCCCGGCCAGGCCCTGCCCGAAGAGGAGACACAGGCACGTCCTCCCTTGGACTCACCACTCATCGGGGGAACCGGAGGGGTCCGGTGCAATGTGGTTTGGGTGGCAGTTTCAGGCGGGTGTCTCGGCTGTCTGAACCACAGACATGGAAGCTGGCTTTTGGGACATGGAACGTTACCTCTCTGGTGGGGAAGGAGCTGGAGCTGGTGGAAGAGGTTGAGTGTTACCGGCTAGATATAGTCGGCCTCACCTCCACACATAGCTCTGGGTCCGGAACCCGAGTCCTTGAGAGGGGTTGGACTTTCTCTTTTGCTGGAGTTGCTCCGGGTGAGAGGCGGAGGGCGGGGGTGGGCTTTTTGGTTGCCCCTCGACTCTCTGCCTGTACGTTGGGGTTTACCCCCGTGGACGAAAGGGTTGCTTCCCTGCGCCTTCGGGTCGGGGAACGGGTCCTGACTGTGGTCTGCGCATATGCGCCGAAAACTAGTTCAGAGTACCCACCCTTTTTGGAGTCCTTGGGAAGGGTACTGGATGGTGCCCCGGCTGGGGACTCCATTGTCCTACTGGGAGACTTCAACGCTCACGTGGGCAACGACAGCATGACCTGGAGAGGTGTGATTGGGAGGAACGGCAGGCTCGACCTGAACCCGAGTGGTGTTCAGTTATTGAACTTCTGTGCAAGTCGCAGTTTGGCCATAACGAACACCATGTTCGAGCATAAGGATGCCCACCGGTGCACATGGCACCAGGACACCCTAGGTCGCAGGTCTATGATCGATTTTATAGTCGTATCATTTGACCTGCGACCGCATGTTCTGGACACTCGGGTGAAGAGAGGAGCTGAGCTGTCAACTGATCACCACCTGGTGGTGAGTTGGATCAGATGGCAGGGGAAGATGCTGCGCAGACCTGGCAGGCCCAAACGAGTAGTGAGGGTTTGTTGGGAACGCCTGGCAGAAGAACCAGTCAGAACGATCTTTAACTCCCACCTCCGGCAGAGCTTTGATCACATCATGGGGGTAGTGGGGGACATTGAGTCCGAATGGGCCATGTTCCGCTCTGCCATTGTCGAGGCGGCTGCTGTGAGCTGTGGCCGCAAGGCTGCTGGGGCCGGCCGCGGGGGTAATCCTCGAACACGCTGGTGGACACCAGAGGTGAGGGGAGCCGTCAGGCTGAAGAAGGAGGCTTACAGGGCACGGCTGGCCTGTGGGTCTCCAGAGGCAGCTGACCGCTACCGGCAGGCCAAACGGTGTGCAGCTGTGGCGGTCGCCAAAGCAAAAACTCGGGCATGGGAAGAGTTCGGTGAGGCCATGGAGAACGACTATCGGTCGGCTCCAAAAAGGTTCTGGCAAACCGTCCGTCGCCTCAGGGGGGGAAGGCGGCAACTTGCCCACACTGTTTACAGTGGGGGTGGGAGGCTGCTGACGTCAACTGGGGAGATAATTGGGCGGTGGAAGGAATACTTTGAGGAACTCCTCAATCCCACCAGCACGTACTCCGTGGAGGAGACAGAGTCTGGGGAGTGCTTGGGGGGGGGGTCGTCCAATCTCAGGGGCAGAAGTCGCCGAGGCAGTTAAACAACTCCGCGGTGGCAGAGCCCCGGGGGTGGATGAGATCCGCCCCGGGTATCTCAAGGCTCTGGATGTAGTGGGGCTGTCTTGGCTGACAGGTCTCTGCAACATTGCGTGGACATCGGGGGAAGTGCCTTTGGAGTGGCAGACCGGGGTGGTGGTCCCCGTCTTTAAGACAGGGGACCAGAGGGGTGTTCCAACTATCGGGGGATCACACTTCTCAGCCTCCCTGGTAAGGTCTACGCCAGGGTACTGGAGAGGAGGGTCAGGGCGATAGTCGAACCTCAGATTGAGGAGGAGCAGTGTGGTTTTCGTCCTGGCCGTGGAACCATGGATCAGCTCTTCACCCTCGCAAGGGTGCTGGAGGGGGCATGGGAGTTTGCCCAACCAGTCCACATGTGCTTTGTGGACTTGGAGAAGGCTTATGACCGTGTTCCCAGGAGCATACTGTGGGGGGTACTCCGGGAGTACGGGGTGGATGGCCCTTTACAAAGGGCCATTCGGCCATTCTACCGGAGGAGTGAGAGTCTGGTCCGTGTGGCCGGTAGTAAGTCGGACTTGTTCCCGGTGAGGGTTGGACTCCGCCAACGCTGCCCTTTGTCACCGGTTCTGTTCATAACTTTTATGGACAGAATTTCTAGGCGCAGCCGGGTGGTGGAGGGGGTTGAGTTTGGTGGCGGGAGGATGTCGTCTTTGCTGTTTGCGGATGACGTAGTCCGCTTAGCGCCATCGGGCCACGACCTCCAGCTCTTGCTGGGACAGTTTGCAGCCGAATGTGAAGCAGCTGGGATGAGAATCAGCACCTCCAAGTCTGAGGCCATGGTCCTCAGCCAGAAAAGGGTGGTTTGCCCACTCCGGGTCGGGGGGGAGGTCTTACCTCAGGTGGAGGAGTTTAAGTATCTCGGGGTCTTCTTCACGAGTGAGGGTAAGATGGAGCAGGAGATTGACAGGCGGATTGGGGCGGCATCCGCAGTCTTGCGGTTGCTAAACCAGTCTGTTGTGGTGAAGAGGGAGCTTAGCCAAAAGGCCAGGCTCTCGATTTACCGGTCAATCTACGTTCCAATCCTCACCTATGGTCATGAGCTTTGGGTAATGACCGAAAGAACAAGATCGCGAATACAAGCGGCCGAAATGAGTTTCCTCCGCAGGGTGGCTGGGCTCTCCCTTAGAGATAGGGTGAGAAGCTCAGTCATTCGGGAGGGACTCAGAGTAGAACCGCTGCTCCTCCATGTCGAGAGGAGCGAGTTGAGGTGGTTCGGGCATCTGGTGAGGATACCTCCTGGGCGCCTCCCTCTGGAGGTTTTCCAGGCATGTCCAACTGGGAGGAGGCCGACCCAGGACACGGTGGAGGGATGATATCTCTCGGCTGGCCTGGGAACGCCTCGGGATCCTCCCGGAAGAGCTGGTTGAAGTGGCTGGGGAGAGGGCAGTCTGACTTCCTTGCTGAGACTGCTGCCCTCGCGACCCGGACCCACCGGATGAAGCGGAGGACGACGAAAGACGACGAAAGAAACTCTTACTACATGACTGTCAGGATCACTTTGAAGTTGTTCGAAACTCTTACGATATGACTGTCAGCATCACTTTGAGGTTGTTCCAAACACTTACTACATGGGTGTCAGCATCACTTTGAGGTTGTTCGAAACACTGACTACATTACTGTAAGCATCACTGAGTTTATTAGCAACTATCACTACATTACTGTTAGCATCATTTTGAGATCATTAGCAATTCTTCCGACATCACTGTCGCAATATTTTGAGGTTCGTAGCAAAACTTACTACATGACTGTCAGCATCACTTTGAGGTTATTCGAAACTTTCACTCCATTACTGTTAGCATCATTTTGAGTTCATTAGCAATTCTTACTACATCACTGTCGCATCATTTTGAGATCATTAGCAATTCTTCTGACATCACTGTCACATTATTTTGAGGTTCGTAGCAACTCTTACTACATTATTGTTGCATTATTTAAAGGTTCGTAGCAACTCTTACTACATTACTGTAAGCATCACTGAGTTTATTACCAACTATCACTACATTACTGTTAGCATCATTTTGAGTTCATTAGCAATTCTTACTAAATCACTTACGCATCATTTTGAGATCTTTAGAAATTCTTCTGACATCACTGTCGCATTATTTGAGGTTCGTAGCAACTCTTACTACATGACTGTCAGCATCACTTTGAGGTTGTTCGAAACACGTACTGCATTACTTTAAGCATCACTGAGTTGATTAGCAACTTTAAGTACATCACTGTTAGCGTCATTTTGACTTCATTAGCAATTCTTACTACATCACTGTCGCATCATTTTGAGATCATTAGCAATTCTTCCGACATCACTGTCGCATTATTTTGAGGTTCGTAGCAACTCTTACTACATTACTGTTGCATTATTTAAAGGTTCGTAGCAACTCTTACTACATTACTGTTAGCATCACTTTGAGATCATTAGCAATTCTTACTCCATCACTGTCGCATCATTTTGAGATCATTGGCAATGTTTCCAACATCACTGTCGCATTATTTTGAGGTTTGAAGCAACTATCACTACATCACTGTTAGCATTATTTTGAGTTCATTAGCAATTCTTCCGACATCACTGTAGCACTATTTTGAGGTTTTGAGGTAAACTTACAAAGCTGAGAAATGTTCATGAAGAAGAAAGGCACACGTTATGATTGAGGCCAGAAACTAAAACTCCACACCAAATGTACTTTGACTTGTAGGATAATGAACTTGAATGTGTTGAAACAGCAGATCAATGAATCCACTACCACACAACAAGATGATGACCCCCTACCACAAGATGGCGTCACAGATCCTGACGCTCTGAGCAGGAAACACCGAGCAAAACATTACAACAAAGCTCCTGTTGTTCCCTCCAGGAAAAACTGTGGCTCTGATGAGAAGAAGGATCCCAGCGTCCTCTGAGGATCCATGGCCGCACCATTGGGTAGAAGGACGATGGGGTCGGCACCAGGAGGAACCCTGGTGTCTCCGATGCAGGGAAGATGGAGCAGTGAAGAGGCCACATTGTGGCGTCCTAAAGAGGACATTTGGTGGAGCCTGAGACAGCAAACATCACGCCCCCTTCATCAGAAGAACCACAGCACCAGAAGAAAGAATCCCGGCAGTGACGACAGGGAGGATCAGGGTGACCTCCTCACCTCCACCTTTGAACCTTCAAATGAACTTCAAAAAGCTTTAGAGTGGAGAAGGATTTTAAAACATTTTATTGTTTTTTCCTTTCATTCTCATTTGTGCGATTGTCTGATTTATTAGAAATAAACACTGTCTGCTGGGTTTCCATTGACTGTGATTCTCTTTTTGCATGCAAGTTGAAAGTTCTGCCAATAAAAACACAAGTATTTGAAGACCAAAGGAAGAACCCCCAAAGTCACGACCCTGAGATCAAAGTGAACGCTCTGATCTCAGAGGTCTGGGATATTTCCCATCCCATGGTCCTTCAAATAAGAGCCCTGTGCCTCTGTCTCAAAGTTTTCAACCGTATTTGTTTGTTAAATTAAAACCAGACGACCACTGTGGTCCTTTTTACACGGTAAGTAAAGCACAGATGCCCTGGTGGACCTGTTGGCACCCTGGACTTTGAATCCAGTGACCTGAGTCCAAGTCTCAGTTCAAGCAGTTTTCCTGCAGCCTTCAGCAGAGCTGCCATGTTTCTCTGTAGAGAACTTAGTGATGCTCTCAGCAGGTTGAGGGCACCACCAACAAGTGAGGTATGAACCTCTGACTTCCTTCTTGGCAAACAGGAAACTCCTAATACCTCATTTGAGTAAAGTACCTCATATTCCTGACATCCAAGTAGTAGTGAAGTGGAGGAAGAAGGGAGGAGATCTCCAACAGGATCCTTCTTTCCTCTGTCCTCCTTGATCTCATGGATCACCACAGTCAAGGGGAGACCCAAGCTCCCGGATGGATCTGGCACTCAGGAACTGCTGAGTTTTCCAGTGGACTTTGTTCCATCCATGGTTCAGGAACAGGACTCCTCCTGGTTAACCTGGTATCTTTCCACCCGACTGTGGGTTCTTGGAGAATTTTTCATGTCGTGTCAAGAAATCAGGCTGGTGGGTTTTTCAATGAGAGAAATTCTGGTAACTTAATTAAGTGGCATGTTTGTTGAAGCAGTAATTAACTGATAAATTAAAGAAGGCCTGGCCAGTCTTTGCTCCCAGGTCATACGATGGAGTTAGAAAGTCCTGAATCAATCTGGAGTTCCATGATTTCCTTGTGGTTCATGATCCTTTTGCCAATGTAGTCTGGAACAAGAGCAAGATGAACCTCCAAATAGCAACAGGTTGATTGCAGGTGATGTCAAGTGGTATTTAGAGGAACCTCCTCCTTGTATTTGGTTCCATGGTGGAATGGTGAGCCCTCTGGACTCTGGATCCAGTGATCCCAGTTCAAGTCTTGGTGGGACCTTCCTGTCTGGAATGTGTCCCATGTAACAAACTGATCAAGAGATGCAATGTGGCTCTAATGTTCTGGTTCATTTCTTACTGCCATGAACACAGACTGTGTGTTTAATGTTAACAATAAATGCAACAACTAAGGAGCCAGTAGCTCCTGTGGAAAAAAATTCTACTTTGTCAGTGAATTAATTCAGTCTGCAACTGTCAGTGTCTGTCAGGATGGCCGAGCGGTCTAAGGCGCAGCGTTCAGGTCGCAGTCTCTCCTGGAGGCGTGGGTTCGAATCCCACTTCTGACAAAGGACATTTTCTCCACATTCCCATGCATCCACAGTGGTACATTCCAAACCCAGTTGAAGCTGCTCTCCACTGATGGGAGTGAGTGGTTAAACTGGCAGCAGAGGAGGCAAAGGAGCTTCCCTGTGATGGTCCAACATTGCCTGGTTTCCTCCAACATGGAGCAGCCACCAAACTCTAACTTCGATGTTGGATTAAAGTCTGCTGAAGAAATGTGTTTGGTTCAAAAACCCATTTGTGTTCATCCTTCAATTCACATTTTGTCCATTAACTTCATCATCAGAGTCTCCATCTCATCACATGACTAAAGTCTGGGTTCTGTATTGGTGGTAAAATATCCTTCCATGCCCCTCACTAGTTTGCACACAGAAAAGCATATTTTACTGGTTTCAGATCTCTTAGCTTGTTCTCTCACTTAAACCAGCTGAGGCAGCTTTCATTGTGTGATTGATTTAAAATATAAATATGGAACAGAACCATTGGAATCAGATGTCAGGACATTTGAAGGAATGTCAATCTCCTGTTGAAATGTTGCAGTGTGCAGCTGAGGCTCTCTGGCAGTGGCACCAGGAGCCCCAATGGCAGAACCTGGACCCTCCTGGAGGAGAACCACAGGTGAGGGCCTTCTTGGCTCCAGATTGATGGAAATCAAGTGTCTGAGGCTGTTAGCAGCCATGAAGTTGATCTGGTTGGCACTGGTATTTGTTCTTGCTGCAGCTCAGGAGTGATTCAGGAGAAGAGTTTCAGAACAGCCCAGGTTGGGGACTGGAATTTTAGAATTTCCCCTGGAACCAGACAACCTTGGGAGGTAAAACCTCCAATCATAGCCACTCAGATGCAGCAGCAGAAGAAGCTGTCATCCACCCTGACAGTCAGAGCATCAAGTCAAGGAAACATCACCATCTTGTAGTTCCAAACCTCCACCTGTCAGATTCAGCTACTTCTGATTGTGGGACTTTAAACTTGAACACAATGGAATTTGGACAAGGAGTTTTCCTTCCAGTCCAAACATCATCGTCCAGCCTCCAACCAGAGGTCCATCAGTTATCATGGAGCCACAGGTGGAGTCTGGATTCTTTTCTTGAATGAGACGGCAATGAGAGTCCTGCCAAGTGACATCAGTCACACGACTGCATGACTTCAGTCACGCGACTGGATGACTTCAGTCACGCGACTGGATGAATTCAGTCACGTGACTGGATGACTTCAGTTACGTGACTGGATGACAGTGTAGATGCCATTGTAGAGGTTGGGGAAATAGTCTCTGAGAATCCAGCTTGAACCCACAGCCTCCTTGTTTTCCAAAAACCCAAACAGCAACCATCAGTCTCCCTCCAATCCTGTACTTGGGTAAACAACAAAAACAGAGTAAAAGTCTCTGGCAACATATTTGTTTCCTGTAGGGTTTCTTCATGTATGTGTGGTGTACCTGCTTTCCCAGAGGACTGCCATCTTTGTTCTGTGGGCTGACATGTTTTAGTGTCAGCACAGGTCTTTGCGCTGAGACTGAACTCTCATTCTCCTCCAAGTATTATTTCCACCTCACACTCCTGCAGATATTCAAGTGAACAGGGAACACAAATTTATGCTCAACTTCTCCTGTGTATTCATCCACAGTCACTAAACAACAACCAAACCAAACAAAAGAGGGTTTGCTAGCATGGCGATCAGCTGTAGTTCACCATCTTATCCAGGTCATATGACTCAGGAGTAGCGTGGCCGTCTGGCAACCAAAGGGTGGCTGGTTTGATCCTCACTTTCTCCAGTGACCATGTCAAAGTGTCCTTGAGTAAGAGACTGAACCCCTAAATACTTCTGATGAGTAGGTTGGCTCCTTGCATGGCAGCCTTCAGCATCAGTGTGTGAGTGTGTGTGAATGAGAGGACATTGTTCAGCTCCTTGAGGGCTGCTGAGGTAGAAAGGCTCTGTACAAACTGAGTCCTTTTACCATTTCTTTCCTGCTTCTAGCAGCGCTGTTGTCACTTCCTGTGACCGTGGAGGAAAGGGGTCCCCCTTCAGAATAAGTTTGATATCATTGTTACTTCCTCTTCAACATGCCTTTAGCAGACCAACTCAGAGAGCAGCACAGTGAGGTAGTGTGGCCAAGCGGTCTAAGGCGCTGGATTAAGGCTCCAGTCTCTAAGGAGGCATGGGTTCAAATCCCACCACTGCCATCATGTCCCAGGTCACTGGAGAGGTGTGGCTCTCACAGCCTTTCCTTTCACTTCCACAGGTATCTTCAAACCTGTGACCAAAAGAAGAAGTAGGTCCTGAAAACTCTCCAGCTGGTCCAGAACGCTGCGGCCCGCGTGTTGACTAGAACTAGTAGACAGTACTCCTGTACTGGCTTCTCTGCATGGCTCCCTATCACATTCAGAATAGAATTCTAAATTCTCCTTCTACCATCAAAGTCTTCAACAGTCAGGCTCCTTCCTACCTGACAGAGCTCCGAGTCCCCTATTATCCAGCTAGAACCCTTCGCTCCCAGGATGCAGGGTTACTGGTGGTTCCTAGAGTTCTAAAAGTAGACTGGGAGCCAGAGCCTTCAGCTATCAGGCTCCCCTCCAGTGGAACCGTCTCCCAGTTTCAGTCCAGGATGCAGACACCCTCTCGACCTTTAAGAGCAACCTTTTTGATCAGGCTTATAGTTGGGCTGCTTAGGGTGGCCCTTAGATATGCTGCTATAGGCTTAGGCTGCTGGGGGATCTCCCATGGTGCACTGGGCTTCTCTCTACTCCTCTCTGTCCTCCTTTATTTGTCATTTATAAATCATACTCAGATGTGTCACTAACTCCCTCTCCCTTCATCCCAGATGTCGGTGCTGCTGGAGGAGGCTGCAGACCTGAAGAGGCTCAAGCTGCCACCCGTAGCTCCACCTGCTCATCGTCTGTCCATCAGTCTCTTCCCTTCTCTCTCTCTTTATCTCTGTCCCTCTCTTTCCTTCTGTATATCTGTCTTCCTCCATTCTCTGTCTTTGTCTCTGCCCCGCTCTCCTGCTCTCTTTCCCCCCAACCGGTCAAAGCAGAAGGCCGTCCCCACTGATCCTGGATCTGCTCGATGTTCCTGCCTGTTAAAAGGAAGGTTTTTGTCACCACTGTTGAAGGATGTGCTGCTGGTGGAGAACTGTTGGGTGGAGGTTCATTGAAGGAGTTTGGTGCTGGACCTGCTCTACTAGTAAAGAGTCATGAGAGAACTTTGTTGTGATTTGGTTCAATACAAATAAAACTGACTTGACTTGACTACATCTATATACATGTACATCTCTATAGGTTTATCTTTACATCTCTATAACAACATCTTGTCTTATTATGGCAAAAGGTTTCTGAGGTTTGTACAGTAACTTGGGGGGGGGGGGGTACCACAGCATTAGCTGTTTCCCATGGACTCTGCATCATTCACAACTCCTAAGCAGGTTACTAAAACAATATTATGAAGAATAATAATCATTTACAATATTTTCATAAAGCAGCAAACCGACAGATCCTTGTCCCTGATTCTTCTCTCTCTCTGCCCTCCATGCAGGTCCTACCTCAGACGGTGCTCACAGTGGTCCTCAGTGAGCTCAGGGAGCTTGTGAGGATAACCAGACACATGAAAAACTAGAGGGAACATTGGCTGGAGCTCAGTGTCTCCTGATGTACATGGCAGGGAAGCTGCTGCTGATGTCATCAAAATGAGCCCTGGAATCACAAGGTTTGCTGTGACAAGAGGCACTGACATCAAGACATGTTTGGAGCTGTTTATGGTTGATGGTTCTGTTCATGCCACTGTCACTAAAAAGAGTCAGCATTGCTGTGACAAACCTCAAAGGAAAAAAAGTCCATGGTGACAAGTGGAAAGACATTGATGAGGGACACCTGGATGCTTCTGTTGGTGTTCTTCTTCTTCCTGGAGTGTTCAGATCCTGCAGTGAGGCCACTGATCGTCTCTGGGACGCATCGACAGGCAGAAATATGTTCCGGGCCACAAGGCCACTTCAGAACTTTCAACGAACATCAAGAGTCCTCAGATTTGACGACAGAGACACCGGAGCAAGAACTGACAAGCTTGCCCCCATTGGGGATGTCTGGGAAAGATGGGTGCAGCTCCTTGCACCAACATTCAACCCAGGGCCAGCGGTGAGAGTGGATGAACGTCTTGTCCCTTTCTGAGGAAAATGCCCCTTCCAGCAGTCCATGCCCAGTAACCAGGAAGGACGGCAGAGCAGAGTTTGTGTTCTGGCCTGTTCTGCTTTTCATTTAGTGTTTATATTAAAGTTCTGTTGCTGAAAAAAATACTTTTATGCCAAACCCAAAGGTTCATTTTATCATTTTTTTAATTGAAATCGAGGGTTTACTGACTAAAAAAAGGTCCAGAGGCCCACAACAAAATATTCAAATCAATATTTCCATGGATAAGGAAGCCTAACAAGGAAACCAAGAGATGGAAACAACTTGGATGATAGAAAATTGTTTTTAGTGAATTTTACAGCTGATTGAAGATGTGGGTCAAAACTGACCGTTACCATAGAGATGGGAACAGAAAACTCAAATGGAAGCTCAAAAGGGGACTTAGCTCCAATGGTAGAGTGCTAGCTTAGCATGTGAGAGGTAGAGGGATCCATGCCCTCCTTCTCAGAATACTTCAGCTTGGTCTGTTGATCAGAGGAGCTGCTGGGTGATGAATGCTGATGTTTGTCCACTGCTGTGATAAAGTGTCCCCTGTTACTGAGATGAGGATGAACACCTGCTCAGGTCAAAGCTGCAATCAAACCAGGGACTCTGAACCTCCCACACAGTGAAGGAGTTTGTCCTGCAGGTTGATGGACGCTTATTAAGTTCTATCTTTGATCAAATATAAGAAATGTAAAATAATTCAACATTGATTGCATTTCCCTCCTTTCTTTGGTGCCCTCAGACTTTCTGAGAACTGTAGGAGGAACTGCTCTCTGTTCTGTGTTTGTTCTGCTCAGTGTAGGAAGGAACGAAGGAACGGAGCTCTAAGTTTTCCAGTTCCTACATCAGTGAACAGACTTTCTGTGCTGCAAGGAACCAAAGCTACTAAGGAGGATTACAGTTTGTCCTTGCAGGAGTCAGTGACTTAATAGAGTCAAACAAAGGGTTGAACCTGAATGAGACATTCACCCTTCAACATGGGGCCATGGCAGAGTGAACCAAGAACACTACAATGGGGGTGAGAGTGGAGCCATGATGGACTCACAGTTCATCACCTCCACCATCATGTGGACCACCTGATCACCTCTCCCTCAACCTCTAAATAACTCATTCCCTGACCGGGAATCGAACCCCGGCCGCGGCGGTGAGAGCGCCGAATCCTAGCCACTAGACCATCAGGGACCACACTGAGCTCTCCAACAACAGAGACTATAGACAATGACTCAAGAACACAGGACTCTGTGGTCTCAGCTTGAGATGCAGAGGGTCCACCAAGACCACCAGACACCTCAGCCTCCTAAAGACAGTCCACCCCCAGGATCCTGCCCCCCTCTGCTCCAACTCAGCCCTCCATTCATAACTGACTTTGTCTCAGTCTCTTCACAATGCCAGTCACTGAAACACTGACAATGTAATGGGGGCTTCCTGTCTTTACTGCATTTTCTTTAAAGGATCCCGTGTGTCTTCTTTCTCTCTGTCTGTACTGGAGTGTGGTACCAGGCCCAGCTTGAACGGGTGACTGTGTCTGAGTGGGTCGAGGCTGGGCTGCAGGTATTGGGAGGTTAGAACCCATCTGTGAGGCTCCAGGTGGAGCGATCACCTGTGAGGGTCCAGGGACAGCAGGAAGCTGCACAGATGGTAAAGACATGGAGGGGAGACAGGTGGTGCTGGAGCAGTGACAGGAAGTGTCTGGCATTTTGGTTCATCCTGTGAGATGACGTGAGGTTGTGGTTTTGCCTCCAGCCTCACCTCCTCATCAGTGTTCAAAAGGTTCAAAGGTGAAAAAATGGGATTCAACCAAACAGCTGGAATGAAGAGTTGGTAACACTTGCAGAGCTGCAGGGAGCTGGACAGGTCTCACCATGGGGGGATTTGTCCCACAAATCCTGCTGAAGTGGCTCCTCCTCCTGAGACCTGCAATGCTGGCTGGACCTTTGGAAAAAGAACACAACAAATCTTCATAAACATTTACTTCAGCAGGAACACACAAGAAGGTGGGACTGGTTCCTTTTTCATGTTCACTATTTTGTCGTCTTGGTTCATGTTTTGGTTGTCAAAGTTAATTCTGAATATTTGTGGAAAGTTCGCCTGCCTTTACTTGTACCAATACTTTCTTTAGTAACAAATTAAAAAGCTCAAGCTAAACTTCAGTCAGGACAACCATTCTTTCTCATTCTTTGGCCTCTGTTTTATGTCCATGACCATCCTGTCTGTCACCTTTGGTGATGGAGACATCGGTTGATGACATCAGCAACGGTCCTCAACCCAACTGCCTCTGCCAGAAGTGAGCTGTCATCTGTCTCAGGGGACACAGTCAGGTGGACCGGGGCGGATGAGGGCCTGCTGCTTCCTTGAAATATTTCTCAATATTTCAGTTGCAACTGTATAGTGATGGTGGGTCAGTTTAGAGCTGTCAATCAATGTTAATAATTGATCTTAGCATCTGGAGATTATTTTAGGAACACAAATACTTTTACTTCATTCTGAGGATGAGCAGACGTTCAATATAATTCTCATTTCCTGGTCAAAGACTCCTGCTAGTCAGAGAGGATCTGGACTGGATTGGAAAGCTTCTGAGAGGGAAACCTTCCCTCTGGACTGGACTGAGAACGGAGCAGCCTCAGCTTCCTGGAGCCTGACTTGCCTCTGTGGTCTAAGGTTGTGAGGGCTGAAGTCACAGTGAAACTCCTGAGATCACAGAGCCTTTGAGATCACAGGCTGACTTCCTTTTTTCCCTAAAATGAAGAATAATAATTTAAAAAATGTTGTGTCTGTGTTTGTGTTGCTGCATCAGTTAAACAGTGACTCTGACAGAGGGGATGTAGCTCAGTGGTAGAGCGCATGCTTTGCATGTATGAGGCCCCAGGTTCAATCCCCGGCATCTCCAGCTGGTCCTTTGGAGCCTTCATCTTATCAGCTAAATTGATCCATAAATGTGACAACAGTTGATAACAAACTACCAGAAGAAAAACCTGTCTGTTGCATATCAAAGTATTTATAGCAGGCTCAGTGTGACTGTGAGCCTTCATAGCCAGCATGAAGGAGCTGGTTTTCATCTTTGCTGGGGAAATCCCACACACAGCTGCTCTCAGTTCCAAAAGTGTGTGTCCTAACTCCTCCGTCCTCCTGCTGCCCTCAGAATACAGACACAATTCAACCTGGCAAGTTTGGAGCATAGAAGTGCTCCTGAAGAGATGTGTGTCAGCCCACAGCTGGCTGTTCTTACCTGGAACCTCAAGATGAAACTGCTTCCACAGACTGGAAATGAATCTGATGTTGACTTTTGGACAAATCACCTGTTCATCAGTTCATCATCACTTCCATCCATTTCTACTGCTTATCTTGTTATAGAAAGGAGTCTATCTGCTGTGTGACTGAGGCAGTTACTGTGAGCTGCTGCATGTCTCAGTGTGTGTGTGTGTGGGGGGGGGGCTGTGTGTGACTGGTCGGCTGCCAAGGATTATTGATGAGATCAATCATGATCAGCTCAGAGATCACGGCACAGAAGAAGGAGACTTTTTGATTTTTGGGGGTTCAGTTTCTAAGTCAGACACATCATCACAATTTGAAGTTTTCCTCCAGTAAAAAACAAAACAACACAAAACCAAACAAAAACATGATTTGACTTTTGATGTCTACCTTTTTTGGAAATTGTGAGTCCAACAAGCAGGAGGCCGTTTGAGCTTGGAAACTGTGAAGCATCACCAGTAACTGCTGGTTAATTTACAGTTGTTTTCTCCAAAAAGTTTAAAATGAACTCAATGCTGAATCCCTCGTCGTCATCACTGAGCTGCAGAACTGGTCCATGCAGGAGGCTGAGCAGGTCTTCCTCTCTGGTCCAGTGTCTCAGCACAGGTCAGAGTAGAGAACTAAAACATGAACACAAATCTTTATCAGCTGTTTACTGATATCAGTGACTACCTTCAAGTAAGAGTGTTAGTGAATGGACCCTTTTTAAAGTTTATGTTATAATGTTTGAAAAATGATGCTCACAAAAAACACAATAAAAGTGTTTGTGGTAAAATGATTCCAGTAGATTTTATTGCCATTTTAAGAGTTCAAGCATATTTTGATGACATTGTTTGATGTCATGACTCACAGTTACTTTAGCAGGACCATCGTGACATGAAATCTTCCTCATCATCCCATATCGACCCTCAACCCCTCACACAGGACCAGGAGCCCTCAACTGAAGGAACCTTTAAAACTGAGAAGTTGGACAGAAAGCAGTATTTTGGTGGAATGAACCTTTAAAACTATAAATTAGAAAGTATTTTGGTGGAATGAACCTTTAAAACTATAAATTAGAAAGTATTTTGGTGGAATGAACCTTTAAAACTATAAATTAGAAAGTATTTTGGTGGAACGAACCTTTAAAACTATAAATTAGAAAGTATTTGGTGGAATGAACCTTTAAAACTATAAATTAGAAAGTATTTTGGTGGAACGAACCTTTAAAACTATAAATTAGAAAGTATTTTGGTGGAACGAACCTTTAAAACTATAAATTAGAAGGTATTTTGGTGGAATGAACCTTTAAAACTATAAATTAGAAAGTATTTTGGTGGGATTGGAATAAACCTTTTATACAGTAGTTAGAAACTAAAGGACAGGAAGTAGTATTTTGGTGGAATAAACCTTTAATACTGTAGTTAGAAAGTAGTATTTTGCTATCATCTAATTCGATAGGTGCTGCTGTCACCAAAAAACTAAAGTCCAGGACTGCATTTTATCATCCAATTCAGTAGGTGGTGCTGTGGGGCCCTGGAACTGCAGCTCTCTGGTGCTGCAGGATCTCCTCTTGAAAAGCCTCACACTTCAGAGTCGTTCCAGAATCTAGGAGCAGAAACCAAAGTCTCCTACGACGAGGATGGGATTGGAACCCACACCTGCAGAGCTCAATGGATCAGCAGTCCATCACCTTAACCACTCGGCCACCGCGTCTCCTGACCACCATGATGTGCTGCGTTCTCTGAGCCTTTGAAACAGTGAACTCTTTGGAGCCCATTTGTCAGAAATGGACCCAGCAGGAGCCACTGAACACAACTCTGACATCATCAGGCTTCTTCCCAGCAGCTTGGTGCTCCAGAAGGAAGAATCCAGACCATCGCTACATCATCAGAGTGAACACCAGCTGATGTTGACCAGTTTAACAAGCCTTTGACTGCTAAATGACATCCAAGCTCAGATTCTCTTGTCCTGGTAGAACAAGTCAATGTTGAAGAAGATGAGGGCACCAGTCTCTTTCATCCAATGCTGGAACAGCGTTAGACTGAAGGTCTGAAGGTCCCTGGTCTGGTCCAGGTTTCAACAGGGGACCAGCATCAGCCAGCATTTAAATGTGGACAGCAGTGGAGGTGAAGCCCACATCAAGGAAACCAGCCTCCTATCACTGTCCTGTGCTGAGTTTCTTTAAAAAATGTGAGACAACCTCAAGAGTTTCTGTTTCCTGTGTTGGACTTTGGCTCAGAGAATCAGAGCCAATCAGAAGCTTGTTGGTCTTGGATGCTGGTCATCAGGAGCAATGAGGGGCTCAGTGTCTTGCTCAAGGACACTTCAACATGGTCACCAGCTGAAGTGAGAACTGAACCAGCAACTCTGCTAGACGGCCACTCTGCCTCCAGGCCGTGCCCCCCGAACCTGAATCATCATGATGTCATTATTTGTTGCTTTAATTCACCAAATGTGTGACGTGGTGAGTTTGTCAGGAGTTTAAAGACCAAAGTTGTGAACACACAGAGAAGTAAACCTGTCAAAGCTGCTACACTTGATGAGTGAAACTGAGGAACTGATAGAAGAGCAACAAAGAAAATGGAGTCAGAAGGTCGTCTTCTTCACTGCTCAGTCACAACACTGACACACACACACACACACACACACACACACAAATAGTTTGTCTTTGAGAGAGGACAAAAAAATATTTGACTGTGCTGACATGAACTTTCATTGTCTAATTTCAGTCTCCTACAAATGTGTGTGAATGTGGTCGTTGTGGCCGAGTGGTGAAGGCGATGGACTAGAAATCCATTGGGGTCTCCCTGCTCAGGTTGGAGTCCTGCCAACAACGTTAAACTGTTGACAATTTAAAATTGACTCATTTTTCCACCACTCTGTCCTTCATCACAGCATTTAACATCAGGACTGCTCCCAGATCAGCTCCATGACCTCATCCCTGCACCAGAGTCCCACCCAAGTTCATCAAAAACGGCCAAGCATAAATATATAATATGTATATAATGTGAACACACCTGTACAGGTGCGTTAACGTGCTTAATGATAGAGAATGAGTGAAGGGTTTGTTCAGAGTGGAGTGCAGTACCACAGTCAGGCCAGCAGGTGGGGCTTTCGTTGGTGCTGTCTACCTAATTGCGGTGTCTGTGCTCTGCCAGCAGAGGTCGTGCTTCCCCACCAATCTTCTTGGGTGTCTGAGTGGTGCCGTCGTGTTTAGGTCGTAGCAGGAGGACGTAGGTTTCCGCTTGGCAATTTGGATGTAGCGAAAGTCACGTTATGAATGGAGGGCTGAGTTGGAGCAGAGGGGGCAGGATCCTGGGGGTGGACTGTCTTTAGGGGGCTGAGGTGTCTGGTGGTCTTGGTGGACCCTCTGTATCTCAAGCTGAGACCACAGAGTCCTGTGTTCTTGAGTCATTGTCTATAGTCTCTGTTGTTGGAGAGCTCAGTGTGGTCCCTGATGGTCTAGTGGCTAGGATCTGGCGCTCTCACCGCCGCGGCCGGGGTTTGATTCCAGGTCAGGGAATGAGTTATTTAGAGGTTGAGGGAGAGGTGATCAGGTGGTCCACATGATGGTGGAGGTGATGAACTGTGAATCCATCATGGCTCCACTCTCACCCCCATTGTAGTGTTCTTGGTTCACTCTGCCATGGCCCCATGTTGAAGGGTGACTGTCTCATTCAGGTTCAACCCTTTGTTAGACTCTATTAAGTCACTGACTCCCAAACTCTGTAATCCTCCTTCGTAGCTTTGGTTATTGATGATCTGCAATGGTTCGTGGGGGTGGAGCCTATCCCAGCAGCCCTCAGGTGAGGGGCGGGGTTTATCCTGGACAGGTCACCAGTCCATGGCAGGGCCAACACATAGAGACAGATTGATTATAAAAATGTTCATCCCCAGTTTGAAGTTAGAGACAGGATTTAAGTGTGGAAGGTTTTTGTATCTTCAATTTAATTCTGAGTGTTGTAAACGGTTTCTAACAAACTCTACTGTTCAACAGTCAAAATGTTTTCTAACCAAGCTGAATGCTCTCATATACTTTTTAAAGTTGAGTTCCTTTCATGTCCTCCTGAGATCAAAGACAGAATTCTAGGTACAAATAAATACACTATCAAAGCCCTGATGACATCATCATCAATTCTGACTTTGATCTGGAGGCTCTTGCTTTCTTGCTTCAAATAAAAAACGTTGTTCCAGGGAAAAGTCTGCACATAAACACACACACACACACACACACACACACACACACACACACACGCACACACACACACACACACAGCCTGTCTTCAGTATAAAATGGTCTTTCACGTTCTCTCACGTTGGAAGATTTCTCTGACTCCATTGTGAATAAAGAGATTCTTCATCTGCCACCTGAGTCTTGATCCACTGATTCCTCTGATCCACCTCTTTCTGCTCCAACAAGGCTGACATGGATCAGGTGGGTCCATGTCATCCAATCAGGAGGTTTCTCCTCTCAGTTAATTTTCTTCATCCCAGTTTAGATTGATTCTTCTCAGCCTGATGAAGGAGCATCTGATCAGGTGTTTGGCTGCTTGTTGGTTGTAATTCCATAGATTTTCATCTCAGATGTTATAGAATTAATAAGAACATCTTAAAGACCTTTGTCCAACACTTGAAACTCTCCTGTCTGTCCAGGCCCAACTGGCCTTTGGTAGTGAGGTGGTGGATGCATGTGTTTGAAATGAGGCTGGTGTTGCTGTGAGGAGCCACTAGAGGGAGACACCTGTCGTTCCTCCCAGCTGACAATGAGGCTTCACAGCTGCATTTGAAGCTGTCCTTTATTGGTCCCAACTGTCTTGAGCTCAGGGGCCAAACTCACCAACAACACTTCCTCCTGGTCATGTGGTCTGTTTGTCAGGAGATTCCCAATCCAAAGTTGTTGACACACAAGAGAAGAAAACACGCCAAAGTTTGTTCATTTTTATGAATCAAACTGAAAATGAACAGAAGAGTGACAGTGAAAATGGATTCAAAAATAATGAATAATCATGAATAATGAATAAATACTCAGAATTTACTGGCATTTGACTGCATTTTGTGGTTAATCAGTAGATGAAAGAGGAACATATATATTCTATACATGTGATGTACGTACGTGGCTGTGGACAAAAGCGTCTGCTCAATGAAATTGTAGGATTGTAGACTTCTATAAATGTAGAATATAATTGTAGAAATGCTCTCTCTCACCACCCCCAACGTCTGTGCCAGGGTCTCTGGCCAGTGGTCAATGGCTCCTATCACCTGCCCAGGATGGATCCAGCTTGCTTGTCTTTGTAATTCTGCACTTATTAGAGACCTGGAAACAAAGGGATGCTGAAAAAGAGAAAATAGGACCTCACACAAATGGGCTTGTGACAGAAATTAAGATCATTTTGTGGATATCCATCCTCTTCAAATGTGTGTGTGAATGTGGTCGTTGTGGCCGAGTGGTGAAGGCGATGGACTAGAAATCCATTGGGGTCTCACTGCTCAGGTTGGAGTCCTGCAGCAACGTTAAACTGTTGATGTTCTATGTCAGGGTGAACGTCCTACCTGTGCCTGATTCAGTGTGGTGGCTCACACCTGAATTTATCCTAACTAGCTAACTTCTTAACGCCAATCTACACAGTTTGAATCATCAAAACCTCAAACTGCAGTCAGAATTTTCAATTCTCTCATCCACAACAATCCTCATCAATAAAATCTGGAAGAAGGAACCGCAGAAAGTCTGCAGGAGAACGTAGACGAGTGCTGCCACCGACCCGTCGTGGGGAGGACCGGTAACGTGGCGACCCCACTTCCCAAAAGAAGCCGACCGTCCAGCGCACCCTCATCACCCAATAAGGACCTCGGGGACATCCTGGACTCAGTTGACAGGAAACTAACAAGTTCCGATGCTTGACTCTCTCGTGGAAATCCTCCACAAAGAGCCTCCATGAGTCTCTGGGACTCAGCCAGCAAAAGGTGGCTTCACTGGCCGCTAAAAATCAAGCCCTTCAAGCCTCCAGCCTCCCATCACTGTTTCCTCCCTCTCAAATATGTATCCTTCAATATGGATTTGAGTCTTTAGATGCTGTAACGTCCAAAGATCATATTCTTATTGACCCTCCCCCTTCTTTGTTCCACCATGGAAAGAGGAGAACTCTATTCTAGTTTAGTGGATGAACATAGAGGGACTACACCTGGATCTCTGTGTTTAACAAACAATTGAGTTAAACATCAGGAGTCATGAGTTTGCTCAAAACTAATGACTTGGAGTGAGTTCAATGAGTTTATAGCCAACAATTCTCCATCAGCCAGCACATCCTGCAAAAGCAATGATGACAATTTTCCTTTTGAAAAGCAGGAATGTTGCGCAGATCCAGGATCAGTGGGAACGGCTGTTTGCTTTAAATGGTTGGGGAAAGAGTCGATTTATTGTCGAGTCAATGTTATTTATATTGTGCCACATCACAACAAAAGTTCTCTCAAGACACTTGACAGGTAGAGCAGGTCTAGAACCAAACTCCTTCAATGAATTCACGTATGTGAAGATATTCAACTGATGTGACAAATTCTCATGACAATGAGTCCAGAGAACCTGTCAGCATTGACATTCCCCTGGTGTCATGGAAGTCATGTCAATGGACCTGGGGCCTGTAGTTGGTGTCCATCCTTGATATCCTCACAAACAGGTCATCAAACTTGGCCCTCGTCAGCTTGAAGGACAGCTGGAAACGGCCTTCGTCCAGGCACAGTTCTTGGAGAAAGAGAGTTAAGAAGTTTAGAGTTCCAAGAAGCTTCTTCAGTTCGTTCAGTTTGGTCCTGGAGAACTGTTCAATGTGTCATGACTTCAGAAGCTCCAATCCTCTCTAAGGTCCAGTGAGAGTGGAAGAGATTATAAATGAGAGAAGCAGGGCCCTCCCTCAGAACTGAACCAGCTCAGTTGGGAGAGCGTTAGACTGAAGATCTAAAGGTCCCTGGTCCGATCCCAGGTTTCAGCAGAGGAGCAGCATTGACTTTACTTTCCAGTGGAGGAACTGCAGACATGAAGGAAACTAACATCTTGTCCTGTGCATTCTTGTGACATTCAGGACATTTTTGGAGCCTCTTGTTGGATTTTGCCACAGAGAATCAGAGCCAATCAAAAGCCTGGTGGACTTTAACATGGAGGACTGAACAAGTCAAGAAAGCATCAGTTTGACCTTCACAGGTGTTTCTGTTCCTGTCTCAATGCTGTAGAAAGAGCCTGAGGAGCTCAGACGGTAGAGCATCAGACTTTTAATCTGAGGGTCCAGGGTTCAAGTCCCTGTTCAGGTGCTGTGGAGGTTCCACTGTTTGACAACATGGTACTGGATGAAGTTCAGTGTTGAACAAACTGTCATCATCAAAAGTAGAAGTGTTCTTGTCTTGATGCTGTGAGACAGTCGCTAGAAAAGTGACCAACAATAATTTCATGTGGCATGCAATTAACAAAAGACCATAAATGAAACTGGTCAAGTTAATTTTATTTGTATTGCACCACATCACAACAAAGTTCTCTCCTGACTCTTTACTAGTAGAGCAGGTCCAGCACCAAACTCCTTCAATGAACCTCCACCCAACAATTCTCCATCAGCAGCACATCCTGCAACAGTGGTGATAAAAACCTTCCTTTTAAAAGGCAGGAACGTCGAGCAGATCCAGGATCAGTGGGGACGAGGTTACAAACAAAGGTACATCAAAACCTCAAAATAATGCTACAGTGATGTCGGAAGAATTGCTCATGATCTCAAAATGATGCGACAGTGATGTAGTAAGAATTGCTAATGAACTCAAAATGATGCTAACAGTAATGGAGTGAAAGTTTCGAATAACCTCAAAGTGATGCTGACAGTCATGTAGTAAGAGTTGCTACGAACCTCAAAATAATGCTACAGTGATGTCAGAAGAATTGCTAATGATCTCAAAATGATGCAACAGTGATGTCATAAGAATTGCTAATGAACTCAAAATGATGCTCACAGTAATGTAGTGATAGTTGCAAATAAACTCAAAGTGATGCTGACACTAATGTAGTAAGAGTAGCTACCAACCTCAAAATAATGCGACAGTGATGTCAGAAGAATTGCTAATGATCTCAAAATGATGCTAACAGTAATGTAGTGATAGTTGCTATAAACTCAGTGATTCTTTCAGTAATGAAGTGAAAGTTTCGAACAACCTCAAAGTGATGCTGACAGTCATGTAGTAAGTGTTGCTACTAACCTCAAAACAATGCAATTGTAATGTAGTAAGAGTTGCTACGAACCTCCAAAAAATGCGACAGTGATGTCGGAAGAATTGCTAATGATCTCAAAATGATGTGACAGTGATGGAGTCAGAATTGCTAATGAACTCAAAATGATGCTAACAGTAATGTAGTGATAGTTGCTAATAAACTCAGTGATGCTTACAGTAATGTCGTAAGTGTTTCGAACAATTTCAAATGATGCTGAAAGTCATGCAGTAAAAGTTGCTACGAACCTCAAAATATTGTGACAGTGATGTCGTGAGAATTGCTCATAAACTCAAAATGATGCTAACAGTAATGTAGTGAGAGTTGCTAATAAACTCAGTGATGCTGAGAGTAATGTAGTAAGAGTTACTAATAACCTCAAAATAATGCTACAGTGTTGTCATAAGAATTGCTAATGAACTCAAAATGATGCTAACAGTAATGTAGTGATAGTTGCTAATAAAATCAGTGATGCTTTCAGTAATGAAGTGAAAGTTTTGAATAACCTCAAATTGATGCTGACAGTCATGTAGTGAGAGTTGCTACTAACCTCAAAATAATGCGACAGTGATGTTGGAAGAATTGCTAATGATCTCAAAATGTTGCGACAGTGATGGAGTAAGAATTGCTAATAAACTCAAAATGATGCTAAGAGTAATGTAGTGATAGTTGCTCGTGATCTCAAAGTGATGCTGACAGAAATGTAGTAAGAGTTGCTAATAAACTCAAAATGATGCTAACAGTAATGTAGGAAGAGTTGAAACTCACCTCAAAATGATGCGACAGTGATGTAGTAAGAATTGCTAATGATCTCAAAATGATGCGACAGTGATGTCGTAAGAATTGCGAATGAACTCAAAATGATGCTAACAGTAATGAAGTGAAAGTGGCTATGAACTCAGCGATGTTTACAGAAATGTAGTAAATGTTTCGAACAACCTCAAAGTGATGCTGACAGTCGTGTAGTAAGAGTTGCGACTTACCACAAAATAACACGACAGTGATGTCGGAAGAATTGCTAAAGATCTCAAAATGATGCGACAGTGATGTAGTAAAAGTTGCTACGAACCTCAAAATATTGCGACAGTGATGTCGGAGGAATTGCTAATGAACTCAAGATGATGCTAACAGTAATGTAGTGATAGTTGCTAAGAAACTCAGTGATGCTTACAGTAATGTAGTAAGAGTTTCGAACAACCTCAAAGTGATGCTGACAGTCATTTAGTAAGAGTTGCTAATGAACTTAATTTAATGCTACAGTGATGTCGTGAGAATTGCTCAACAACTCAAAATGATGCTAACAGTAATGTAGTGATAGTTGCTAATAAACTCAAAGTGATGCTGACAGTAATGTAGTAAGAGTTGCTACGAACCTCAAAATATTGCGACAGTGATGTCGGAAGAATTGCTAATGATCTCAAAATGATGCGACAGTGATGTAGTAAGAATTGCTAATGAACTCAAAATGATGCTAACAGTAATGGAGTGAAACTTTCGAAGAACCTAAAAGTGATGCTGACAGTCATGTAGTAAGTGTTGCTACGAACCTCAAAATATTGCGACAGTGATGTCGGAAGAATTGCTAATGAACTCAAGATGATGCTAACAGTAATGTAGTGATAGTTGCTAAGAAACTCAGTGATGCTTACAGTAATGTAGTAAGAGTTGCTACGAACCTTAAAATAATGCAACAATAATGTAGTAAGAGTTGCTACAAACCTTAAAATAATGCAACAATAATGTAGTAAGTGTTGCTACGAACCTCAAAATAATGCGACAGTAATGTCGGAAGAATTGCTAATGAACTGAAAATGATGCTAAAAGTAATGCAGTGAAACTTTCAAATAACCTCAAAGTGATGCTTACAGTCATGTAGTAAGTGTTGCTACGAACCTCAAAATAATGCGACAGTAATATAGTAAAAGTTGCTACGAACCTCAAAATATTGTGACAGTGATGTCGGAAGAATTGCTAATGAACTCAAAATGATGCTAACAGTAATGTAGTGATAGTTGCTAATCAACTCAGTCATGCTTACAGTAATGTAGTAAGTGTTTCGAATAACCTCAAAGTGATGCTGACAGTCATGTAGTAAGACTTGCTACGAACCTCAAAATAATGTGACAGTGATGTCAGAAGAATTGCTAATGATCTCAAAATGATGCGACAGTGATTTAGTAAGAATTGCGAATGAACTCAAAATGATGCTAACAGTAATGGAGTGAACGTTTCGAATAACCTCAAAGTGATGCTGACAGTCATGTACTAAGAGTTCCTATGAACCTCAAAATAATGCGACAGTAATGTAGTTAAAGTTGCTACGAACCTAAAAATAAATACGACAGTGATGTCGGAAGAATTGCTAATGAACTCAAGATGATGCTAACAGTAATGGAGTGATAGTTGCTAATAAACTCAGTGATGCTTACAGTAATGTAGTAAGTGTTTCGAACAAACTCAAAGTGATGCTGACAGTCATTTAGTAAGAGTTGCTAATGAACTCAATTCAATGCTACAGTGATGTCGTGAGAATTGCTCCTAAACTCAAAATGATGCCAACAGTAATGTAGTAAGAGTAGCTACCAACCTCAAAATAATGCGACAGTGATGTCAGAAGAATTGCTAATGATCTCAAAATGATGCGACAGTGATTTAGGAAGAATTGCTAATGAACTCAAAATGATGCTAACAGTAATGGAGTGAACGTTTCGAATAACCTCAAAGTGATGCTGACAGTCATGTACTAAGAGTTGCTACGAACCTCAAAATAATGTGACAGTGATGTCAGAAGAATTGCTAATGATCTCAAAATGATGCAACAGTGGTGTAGTAAGAATTGGTAATGAACTAAAAATGATGCTAACAGTAATGGATTGAAACTTTCGAATAACCTCAAAGTGATGCTTACAGTCATGTAGTAAGTGTTGCTACGAACCTCAAAATAATGCGACAGTAATGTAGTAAAAGTTGCTACGAACCTAAAAATATTGCGACAGTGATGTAGTAAAAGTTGCTACGAAACTCAAAATATTGCGACAGTGATGTCGAAAGAATTGCTAATGAACTCAAAATGATGCTACCAGTAATGTAGTGATAGTTGCGAATCAACTCAGTGATGCTTACAGTAATGTAGTAAGTGTTGCTACGAACCTCAAAATAATGCGACAGTAATGTCGGAAGAATTGCTAATGAACTGAAAATGATGCTAAAAGTAATGCAGTGAAACTTTCAAATAACCTCAAAGTGATGCTTACAGTCATGTAGTAAGTGTTGCTACGAACCTCAAAATAATGCGACAGTAATATAGTAAAAGTTGCTACGAACCTCAAAATATTGTGACAGTGATGTCGGAAGAATTGCTAATGAACTCAAAATGATGCTAACAGTAATGTAGTGATAGTTGCTAATCAACTCAGTCATGCTTACAGTAATGTCGTAAGTGTTTCGAATAACTTCAAAGTGATGCTGACAGTAATGTAGTAAAAGTTGCTAGGAACCTCAAAATATTGCGACAGTGATGTCAGAAGAATTGCTAATGAACTCAAGATGATGCTAACAGTAATGTAGTGGTAGTTTCTAATCAAGTCAGTGATGCTTACAGTAATGTAGTAAGAGTTTCGAACAACCTCAAAGTGATGCTGACAGTCATTTAGTAAGAGTTGCTAATGAACTCAATTCAATGCTACAGTGATGTCGTGAGAATTCCTGATGAACTCAAAAGGATGCAAAAAGTAATGTAGTGATAGTTGCTAATAAACTCAAAGTGATGCTGACAGTAATGTAGTAAGAGTTGCTACGAACTTTAAAATAATGCAACAATAATGTAGTCAGACTTGCTACGAACCTCAAAATAATGTGACAGTGATGTCAGAAGAATTGCTAATGATCTCAAAATGATGCGACAGTGATTTAGTTAGAATTGCTAATGAACTCAAAATGATGCTAACAGTAATGGAGTGAACGTTTCGAATAACCTCAAAGTGATGCTGACAGTCATGTACTAAGAGTTGCTACGAACCTAAAAATAAATACGACAGTGATGTCGGAAGAATTGCTAATGAACTCAAGATGATGCTAACAGTCATGTAGTGATAGGTGCTAAGAAACTCAGTGATGCTTACAGTAATGTAGTAAGAGTTTCGAACAACCTCAAAGTGATGCTGACAGTCATTTAGTAAGAGTTGCTAATGAACTCAATTCAATGCTACAGTGATGTCGTGAGAATTGCTCATGAACTCAAAATGATGCTAACAGTAATGTAATGATAGTTGCTAATCAACTCAGTGATGCTTACAGTAATGTAGTAAGAGTTTCGAACAACCTCAAAGTGATGCTGACAGTCATTTAGTAAGAGTTGCTAATTAACTCAATTCAATGCTACAGTGATGTCGTGAGAATTGCTCATGAACTCAAAATGATGCTAACAGTAATGTAGTGAAAGTTGCTAATAAACTCAAAGTGATGCTGACAGTAATGTAGTAAGAGTTGCTACGAACCTCAAAATAATGCAAAAATAATGTAGTAAGAGTTGCTACGAACCTCAAAATAATGTGACAGTGATGTCAGAAGAATTGCTAATGATCTCAAAATGATGCGACAGTGATTTAGTAAGAATTGCTAATGAACTCAAAATGATGCTAACAGTAATGTAGTAAGTGTTTCGAATAACCTCAAAGTGATGCTGACAGTCATGTACTAAGAGTTGCTACGAACCTCAAAATAATGTGACAGTGATGTCAGAAGAATTGCTAATGATCTCAAAATGTTGCGACAGTGATGTAGTAAGAATTGCTAATGAACTCAAAATGATGCTAACAGTAATGCAGTGAAACTTTCAAATAACCTCAAAGTGATGCTTACAGTCATGTAGTAAGTGTTGCTACGAACCTCAAAATAATGCGACAGTGATGTCGGAAGAATTGCTAATGAACTCAAAATGATGCTAACAGTAATGTAGTGATAGTTGCTAATCAACTCAGTCATGCTTACAGTAATGTCGTAAGTGTTTCGAATAACCTCAAAGTGATGCTGACAGTCATGTGGTAAAAGTTGCTAAGAAACTCAAAATATTGCGACAGTGATGTCGTAAGAATTGCGAATGAACTTAAAATGATGCTAACAGTAATGTAGTGATAGTTGCTAAGAAACTCAGTGATGCTTACAGTAATGTAGGAAGAGTTTCGAACAACCTCAAAGTGATGCTGACAGTCATTTAGTAAGAGTTGCTAATGAACTCAATTCAATGCTACAGTGATGTCGTGAGAATTGCTGAAAAACTCAAAAGGATGCAACAATAATGTAGTGACAGTTGCTAATAAACTCAAAGTGATGATGACAGTAATGTAGTAAGAGTTGCCAGGAAACTTAAAATAATGCAACAATAATGTAGTAAGAGTTGCTATGAACCTCAAAATAATGTGACACTGATGTCAGAAGAATTGCTAATGATCTCAAAATGTTGCGACAGTGATTTAGTAAGAATTGCTAATGAACTCAAAATGATGCTAACAGTAATGGAGTGAACGTTTCGAATGACCTCAAAGTGATGCTGACAGTCATGTACTAAGAGTTGCTCCGAACCTCAAAATAATGCGACAGTAATGTAGTTAAAGTTGCTACGAACCTAAAAATAAATACGACAGTGATGTCAGAAGAAATGCTAATGAACTCAAGATGATGCAAACAGTAATGTAGTGATAGTTGCTAAGAAACTCAGTAATGCTAACAGTAATGTAGTAAGAGTTTCGAACAACCTCAAAGTGATGCTGACAGTCATTTAGTAAGAGTTGCTAATGAACTCAATTCAATGCTACAGTGATGTCGTGAGAATTGCTCCTAAACTCAAAATGATGCTAACAGTAATGTAGTGATAGTTGCTAATAAACTCAAAGTTATGCTGACAGTAATGTAGTAAGAGTTGCTACGAACCTTAAAAAAATGCAAAAATAATGTCGTATGAGTTGCTACGAACCTCAAAATATTGCGACAGTGATGTCGGAAGAATAGCTAATGAACTCAAGCTGATGCTAACAGTAATGTAGTGATAGTTGCTTAGAAACTCAGTGATGCTTACAGTAATGTAGTAAGAGTTTCGAACAACCTCAAAGTGATACTGACAGTCATTTAGTAAGAGTTGCTAATGAACTCAATTTAATGCTACAGTGATGTCGTGAGAATTGCTCAACAACTCAAAATGATGCTGACAGTAATGTAGTGATAGTTGCGAATAAACTCAAAGTGATGCCGACAGTAATGTAGTAAGAGTTGCTACGAACCTCAAAATAATGTGACAGTGATGTCAGAAGAATTGCTAATGATCTCAAAATGATGCGACAGTGATTTAGTAAGAATTGCTAATGAACTCAAAATGATGCTAACAGTCATGGAGTGAACGTATCGAATAACCCAAAAGTGATGCTGAAACTCATGTTCTAAGAGTTGCTACGAACCTCAAAATATTGCGACAGTGATGTCGGAAGAATTGCTAATGAACTCAAGATGATGCTAACAGTAATGTAGTGATAGTTGCTAATCAACTCAGTGATGCTTACAGTAATGTAGGAAGAGTTTCGAATAACCTCAAAGTGATGATGACCGTCATGTAGTAAGAGTTGCTACGAACCTCAATATAATGCGACAGTAATGAAGTAAAAGTCGCTACGAACCTCAAAATATTGCGACAGTGATGTCGGAAGAATTGCTAATGAACTTAAGATGATGCTAACAGTAATGTTGTGATAGTTGCTAAGAAACTCAGTGATGCTTAGAGTAATGTAGTAAGAGTTTCGAACAACCTCAAAGTGATGCTGACAGTCATTTAGTAAGAGTTGCTAATGAACTCAATTTAATGCTACAGTGATGTCGTGAGAATTGCTCAACAACTCAAAGTGATGCTAACAATAATGGAGTGAAACTTTCGAAAAACCTCAAAGTGATGCTGACAGTCATGTAGTAAGAGTTGCTACGAACCTCAAAATATTGCAACAGTGATGTCGGAAGAATTGCTACTGATCTCAAAATGATGCGACAGTGATGTAGTAAGAATTGCTAATGAACTCAAAATGATGCTAACAGTAATGGAGTGAAACTTTCGAATAACCTCAAAGTGATGCTTACAGTCATGTAGTAAGTGTTGCTACGAACCTCAAAATAATGCGACCGTAATGTAGTAAAAGTTGCTACGAAGCTCAAAATATTGCGACAGTGATGTCGGAAGAATTGCTAATGAACTCAAAATGATGCTAACAGTAATGTAGTGATAGTTGCTAATCAACTCAGTGATGCCTACAGTAATGTTGTAAGTGTTTCGAACAACCTCAAAGTGATTCTGACAGTCATGTAGTAAGAGTTGCTACGAACCTTAAAATAATGCAACAATAATGTAGTAAGTGTTGCTACGAACCTCAAAATAATGCGACAGTGATGTCAGAAGAATTGCTAATGATCTCAAAATGATGCGACAGTGATGTAGTAAGAATTGCTAATGAACTCAAAATGATGCAAACAGTAATGGAGTGAAACTTTCGAATAACCTCAAAGTGATGCTTACAGTCATGTAGTAAGTGTTGCTACGAACCTCAAAATAATGCGACAGTAATGTAGTAAAAGTTGCTACGAATGTCAAAATATTGCGACAGTGATGTCGGAAGAATTGCGAAAGAACTCAAGATGATGCTAACAGTAATGTAGTGATAGTTGCTAAGAAACTCAGTGATGCTTACAGTAATGTAGTAAGAGTTTCGAACAACCTCAAAGTGATGCTGACAGTCATTTAGTAAGAGTTGCTAATGAACTCAATTTAAAGCTACAGTGATGTCGTGAGAATTGCTCAACAACTCAAAATGATGCTAACAGTAATGTAGTGATAGTTGCTAATAAACTGAAAGTGATGCTGACAGTAATGGAGTAAGAGTTGCTACGAACCTCAAAATATTGCAAATGTGATGTCGGAAGAATTGCTAATGATCTCAAAATGATGCGACAGTGATGTAGTAAAAATTGCTAATGAACTCAAAATGATGCTAACATTAATGGAGTAATAATTGCTAATGAACTTAAAATGATGCGAACAGTGATGTCGTGAGAATTGCTCATAAACTCAAAATGATGCTAACAGTAATGGAGTGAAACTTTCGAATAACCTCAAAGTGATGCTGACAGTCATGTAGTAAGAGTTGCTACGAACCTCAAAATATTGCGACAGTGATGTCGGAAGAATTGCTAATGAACTCAAGATGATGCTAACAGAAATGGAGTGAAACTTTCAAATAACCTCAAAGTGATGCTGACAGTCATGTAGTAAGAGTTGCTACGAACCTCAAAATAATGCGACAGTAATGTAGTAACAGTTGCTACGAACCTCAAAATAATGCGACATTAATGTAGTAAAAGTTGCTACGAACCTCAAAATATTGCGACAGTGATGTCGGACGAATTGCTAATGAACTCAAGATGATGCTAACAGTAATGTAGTGATAGTTGCTAAGAAACTCAGTGATGCTTAATGTAATGTAGTAAGAGTTTCGAACAATCTCAAAGTGATGCTGACGGTCATTTAGTAAGAGTTGCTAATGAACTCAATTTAATGCTACAGTGATGTCGTGAGAATTGCTCAACAACTCAAAATGATGCTAACAGTAATGTAGTGATAGTTGCGAATAAACTCAAAGTGATGCTGACAGTAATGTAGTAAGAGTTGCTTCGAACCTTAGAATAATGCAACAATAATGTAGTAAGAGTTGCTACGAACCTCAAAATATTGCGACAGTGATGTCGGAAGAATTGCTAATGAACTCAAAATGATGCTAACAGTAATGTAGTGATAGTTGCTAATCAAGTCAGTGATGCTTACAGTAATGTAGTAAGAGTTTCGAATAACCTCAAAGTGATGCTGACAGTCATGTAGTAAGAGTTGCTACGAACCTCAATATAATGCGACAGTAATGTAGTAAAAGTCGCTACGAACCTGAAAATATTGCGACAATGATATCAGAAAAATTGCTAAAGATCTTAAAATGATGCGACAGTGATTCAGAAAGAATTGCTCACGAACTCAAAATGATGCTAACAGTAATGGAGTGAACGTTTCGAATAACCTCAAAGTGATGCTGACAGTCTTGTACTAAGAGTTGCTACGAACATCAGAAAAATGCGACAGTGATGTCAGAAGAATTGCTAATGATCTCAAAATGATGCGACAGTGATGTAGTAAGAATTGCTCATGAACTCAAAATGATGCTAACAGTAATGGAGTGAACGTTTCGAATAAACTCAAAGTGATGCCGACAGTAATGTAGTAAGAGTTGCAACGAACCTTAAAATAATGCAACAGAAATGTAGTAAGAGTTGCTACGAACCTCAAAATATTGCAAATGTGATGTCGGAGGAATTGCTAATAATCACAAACTGATGCGACAGTGATGTAGTAAGAATTGCTAATGAACTCAAAATGATGCTACAGTAATGGAGTCAAACTTTCGAATAACCTCAAAGTGAGGCTTACAGTCATGTAGTAAGTGTTGCTACGAATCTCAAAATAATGCGACAGTAATGTAGTAAAAGTTGCTACGAACCTCAAAGTATTGCGACAGTGATGTCGGAAAAATTGCTAATGAACTCAAGATGATGCTAACAGTAATGGAGTGATAGTTGCTAAGAAACTCAGTGATGCTTGCAGTAATGTAGTAAGAGTTTCGAACAACCTCAAAGCGATGCTGACAGTCATGTAGTAAGAGTTGCTACGAACCTCAAAATAATGCGACAGTGATGTCAGAAGAATTGCTAAAGATGTCAAAATGATGCGACAGTGATGTCAGAAGAATTGGTAATGATCTCAAAATGATGCTAACAGTAATGGAGTGATAGTTGCTAATAAACTCAAAGTGATGCTGACAGTAATGTAGTAAGTGTTTCGAATAACCTAAAAGTGATGCTGTCAGTCATGTAGTAAAAGTTGCTTCTAACCTCAAAATGATGCTAACAGTAATGTAGTGATAGTTGCTAATCAACTCAGTGATGCTAACAGTGATGTAGGAAGTGTTTCGAACAACCTCAAAGTGATGCTGACAGTCATTTAGTAAGAGTTGCTAATGAACTCAATTCAATGCTACAGTGATGTCGTGACATTGCTCATTCACTCAAAATGATGCTAACAGTAATGTAGTGATATTTGCCAATAAACTCAAAGTGATGCTGACAGTCATGTCGTAAGAGTTGCTACGAACCTCAAAATAACGCGACAGTAATGTCGTAAAAGTTGCTACAAACCTCAAAATATTGCGACAGTGATGTCGGAAGAATTGCTAATGAACTTAAAATGATGCTAACAGTAATAGAGTGATAGTTGCTAATCAACTCAGTGATGCTTGCAGTAATGTAGTAAGTGTTTCGAATAACCTCAAAGTGATGCTGAAAGTCATGTAGTAACAGTTGCTACGAACCTCAAAATAATGCGACAGTGATGTCGGAAGAATTGCTAATGATCTCAAAATGATGCGACAGTGATGTAGTAAGAATTGCTAATGAACAAAAAATGATGCCAACAGTAATGGAGTGAAAGTTTCGAATAACCTCAAAGTGATGCTGACAGTCATGTAGTAAGTGTTGCTACGAACCTCAAAATAATGCGACAGTCATGTAGTTAGAGTTGCTATGAACCTCAAAATAATGTGACAGTGATGTCCGAAGAATTGCTAATGATCCCAAAATGATGCGACAGTGATGTAGTAAGAATTGCTAATGAACTCATAATGATGCTAAAAGTAATGGAGTGAAAGTTTCGAAGAACCTCAAAGTGATGCTGACAGTCATGTAGTAAGAGTTGCTACGAACCTCAAAATAATGCGACAGTGATGTCAGAAGAATTGCTAAAGATCTCAAAATAATGCGACAGTAATGTAGTAAAAGTTGCTACGAACCTCAAAATATTTCGAGTGATGTCGGAAGAATTGCTAATGAACTCAAAATGATGCTAACAGTAATGTAGTGATAGTTGCTAATAAAGTCAGTGATGCTTACAGTAATGTAGTAAGTGTTTCGAACAACCTCAAAGTGATGCTGACAGTCATGTAGTAAGAGTTGCTACGAACCTCAAAATGATGCGACAGTGATGTCAGAAGAATTGGAAAGGATCTCAAAATAATGCTAACAGTAATGGAGTGAACGTTTCGATTAACCTCAAACTGATGCTGACAGTCATGTAGGAAGAGTTGCTCCGAACCTCAAAATAATGCGACAGTAATGTAGTAAAAGTTGCTACGAACCTCAAAATATTGCGACAGTGATGTCGGAAGAATTGCTCATGAACTCAAGATGATGCTAACAGTAATGTAGTGATAGTTGCTAAGAAACTCAGTGATGCTTACAGTAATGTAGTAAGAGTTTCGAACAATCTCAAAGTGATGCTGACAGTCATGTAGTAACAGTTGCTATGAACCTCAAAATAATGCGACAGTAATGTAGTAAAAGTTGCTCCAAACCTCAAAATATTGCGACAGTGATGTCAGAAGAATTGCTAATGATCTCAAAAGGATGCGACAGTAATGAAGTGATACTTGCTAATCAAGTCAGTGATGCTTACAGTAATGTAGTAAGTGTTTCGAACAACCTCAAAGTGATGCTGAAAGTCATTTAGTACGAGTTGCTAATGAACTCAATTCAATGCTACAGTGATGTCGTGAGAATTTCTCATAAACTGAAAATGATGCTAACAGTAATGCAGTGATAGTTGCTAATAAACTCAAAGTGATGCTGAGAGTAATGTAGTAAGAGTTGCTACGAACCATAAAATAATGCAACAATAATGTTGTAAGAGTTGCTACGAACCTCAAAATAATGTGAAAGTGATGTCAGAAGAATTGCAAATGATCTCAAAATGATGCGACAGTGATTTAGTAAGAATTGCTAATGAACTCAAAATGATGCTAAAAGAAATGGATTGAAAGTTTCGAATAACCTCAAAGTGATGCTGACAGTCATGTAGTAACAGTTGCGACGAACCTCAAAATAATGCGAAAGTGATGTCGGAAGAATTGCGAATGATCTCCAAATGATGCGACAGTGATGTCGTAAGAATTGCTAATGAACAAAAAATGATGCTAACAGTAATGGAGTGAAACTTTCGAATAACCTCAAAGTGATGCTTACAGTCATGTAGTAAGTGTTGCTAGAGACCTCAAAATAATGCGACAGTAATGTAGTAAAAGTTGCTACGAACCTCAAAATAATGCGACAGTAATGTAGTAAAAGTTGCTACGAACCTCAATATAATGCGACAGTGATGTCGGAAGAATTGCTAATGAACTCAAAATGATGCTAACAGTAATGTAGTGATAGTTGCTAAGAAACTCAGTAATGCTTACAGTAATGTAGTAAGAGTTTCGAAAAATCTCAAAGTGATGCTGACGGTCATTTAGTAAGAGTTGCTAATGAACTCAATTTAATGCTAAAGTGATGTCGTGAGAATTGCTCATGAACTCAAAATGATGCTAACAGTAATGTAGTGATAGTTGCGAATAAACTCAAAGTGATGCTGACAGTAATGGAGTGAACGTTTTGAATAACCTCAAAGTGATGCTGACAGTCTTGTACTAAGAGTTGCTACGAACATCAGAAAAATGCATCAGTGATGTCAGAAGAATTGCTAATGATCTCAAAATGATGCGACAGTGATGTAGTAAGAATTGCTAATGAACTCAAAATGATGCTAACAGTAATGGAGTGAAACTTTCGAATAACCTCAAAGTGATGCTTACAGTCATGTAGTAAGTGTTGGTACGAACCTCAAAATAATGCGACAGTAATGTAGTAAAAGTTGCTACGAACCTCAAAATATTGCGACAGTGATGTCGGAAGAATTGCGAATGAACTCAAAATGATGCTAACAGTAATGTTTTGATAGTTGCTAATCAACTCAGTGATGCTTACAGTAATGTAGTAAGTGTTTCGAACAACCTCAAAGTGATGCTGACAGTCATGTCGTAAGAGTTGCTACGAACCTCAATATAATGCGACAGTAATGTAGTAATAGTCGCTACCAACCTCAAAATATTGCGACAGTGATGTCGGAAGAATTGCTAAAGATCTCAAAATGATGCGACAATGATGTCAGAAGAATTGGTAATGATCTCAAAATGATGCTAACAGTAATGGAGTGAAACTTTCGAATAACCTCAAAGTGATGCTGACAGTCATGTAGTAAGTGTTGCTACAAATCTCAAAATAATGTGAAAGTAATGTAGTAAAAGTTGGTACAAACCTCAAATTATTGCGACAGTGATGTCGGAAGAATTGCTAATGAACTCAAGATGATGCTAACAGTAATTTAGTGATAGTTGCTAAGAAACTCAGTGATTCTTACAGTAATGTAGTAAGAGTTTCGAATAACCTCAAAGTGATGCTGACAGTCATGTAGTAACAGTTGCTACGAACCTCAAAGTGATGCTGACAGTCATTTAGTAAGAGTTGCTAATGAACTCAATTCAATGCTACAGTGATGTCGTGAGAATTGCTCATAAACTCAAAATGATGCTAACAGTAATGTAGTGATAGTTGCTAATAAACTCCAAGTGATGCTGACAGTAATGTAGTAAGAGTTGCTACGAACCTTAAAATAATGCAACAATAATGTAGTAAGAGTTGCTACGAACCTCAAAATAATGTGACAGTGATGTCAGAAGAATTGCTAATGATCTCAAAATGATGCGACAGTGATTTAGTAAGAATTGCTCATGAACTCAAAATGATGCTAACAGTAATGGAGTGAACGTTTCGAATAACCTCAAAGTGATGCTGACAGTCATGTACTAAGAGTTGCTACGAACCTCAAAATAATGCGACAGTAATGTCAGAAGAATTGCTAATGATCTCAAAATGATGCGACAGTGATGTAGTAAGAATTGGTCATGAACTCAAAATGATGCTAACAGTAATGGAGTGAAACTTTCGAATAACCTCAAAGTGATGATGACCGTCATGTTGTAAGAGTTGCTACGAACCTCAATATAATGCGACAGTAATGTAGTAAAAGTCGCTACGAACCTCAAAATATTGCGACAGTGATGTCGGAAGAATTGCTAATGAACTCAAGATGATGCTAACAGTAATGTAGTGATAGTTGCTAATAAACTCAAAGTGATGCTGACAGTAATGTAGTAAGAGTTGCTACGAACCTTAAAATAATGCAACAATAATGTCGTAAGAGTTTGCTACGAACCTCAAAATAATGTGACAGTGATGTCAGAAGAATTGCTCATGATCTCAAAATGATGCGACAGTGATTTAGTAAGAATTGCTAATGAACTCAAAATGATGCTAACAGTAATGGAGTGAACGTTTCGAATAACCTAAAGTTATGCTGACAGTCATGTACTAAGAGTTGCTACGAACCTCAAAATAATGCGACAGTAATGTCAGAAGAATTGCAAATGATCTCAAAATGATGCGACAGTGATTTAGTAAGAATTGCTAATGAACTCAAAATGATGCTAACAGTAATGGAGTGAAACTTTCGAATAACCTCAAAGTGATGATGACCGTCATGTTGTAAGAGTTGCTACGAACCTCAATATAATGCGACAGTAATGTAGTAAAAGTCGCTACGAACCTCAAAATATTGCGACAGTGATGTCGGAAGAATTGCTAATGAACTCAAGATGATGCTAACAGTAATGTAGTGATAGTTGCTAATAAACTCAAAGTGATGCTGACAGTAATGTAGTAAGAGTTGCTACGAACCTTAAAATAATGCAACAATAATGTCGTAAGAGTTTGCTACGAACCTCAAAATAATGTGACAGTGATGTCAGAAGAATTGCTCATGATCTCAAAATGATGCGACAGTGATTTAGTAAGAATTGCTAATGAACTCAAAATGATGCTAACAGTAATGGAGTGAACGTTTCGAATAACCTAAAGTTATGCTGACAGTCATGTACTAAGAGTTGCTACGAACCTCAAAATAATGCGACAGTAATGTCAGAAGAATTGCTAATGATCTCAAAATGATGCGACAGTGATGTAGTAAGAATTGCTCATGAACTCAAAATGATGCTAACAGTAATGGAGTGAAACTTTCGAATAACCTCAAAGTGATGCTTACAGTCATGTAGTAAGTGTTGCTACGAACCTCAAAATAATGCGACAGTAATGTAGTAAAAGTTGCTACGAACCTCAATATAATGCGACAGTGATGTCGGAAGAATTGCTAATGAACTCAAAATGATGCTAACAGTAATGTAGTGATAGTTGCTAATCAACTCAGTGATGCTTACAGTAATGTAGAAAGTGTTTCGAATAACCTCAAAGTGATGCTGACAGTCATGTAGTAAGAGTTGCTACGAACCTCAATATAATGCGACAGTAATGCAGTAAAAGTCGCTACGAACCTCAAAATATTGCGACAGTGATGTCGGAAGAAATGCAAATGAACTCAAAATGATGCTAACAGTAATGTAGTGATAGTTGCGAATCAAGTCAGTGATGCTTACAGTAATGAAGGAAGAGTTTCGAATAACCTCAAAGTGATGCTGACAGTCATGTAGTAAGAGTTGCTACGAACCTCAATATAATGCGACAGTAATGTAGTAAAAGTCGCTACGAACCTGAAAAT
This sequence comes from Aulostomus chinensis, assembly GCF_037954235.1. NCBI lineage: Eukaryota > Metazoa > Chordata > Actinopteri > Syngnathiformes > Aulostomidae > Aulostomus > Aulostomus chinensis. Next base: position 36,945,109 of record NC_141320.1, on the reverse strand, counting down.
ATTGCGACAGTGATGTCAGAAGAATTGCTAATGAACTCAAAATGATGCTAACAGTAATGGAGTGAAACTTTCGAATAACCTCAAAATGATGCTAACAGTAATGGAGTGAACGTTTCGAATAACCTCAAAGTGATGCTGACAGTATTGTACTAAGAGTTGCTACGAACATCAAAATAATGCGACAGTGATGTCAGAAGAATTGCTAATGATCTCAAAATGATGCGACAGTGATGTAGTAAGAATTGCTAATGAACTCAAAATGATGCTAACAGTAATGGAGTGAAACTTTCGAATAACCTCAAAGTGATGCTTACAGTCATGTAGTAAGTGTTGCTACGAACCTCAAAATAATGCGACAGTAATGTAGTAAAAGTTGCTACGAACCTCAAAATATTGCGACAGTGATGTCGGAAGAATTGCTAATGAACTCAAGATGATGCTGACAGTAATGTAGTGATAGTTTCTAAGAAACTCAGTGATGCTTACAGTAATGTAGTAAGAATTTCGAACAACCTCAAAGTGATGCTGACAATCATTTAGTAAGAGTTGCTAATGAACTCAATTTAATGCTACAGTGATGTCATGAGAATTGCTCATGAACTCAAAATGATGCTAACAGTAATGTAGTGATAGTTGCTAATAAACTCAAAGTGATGCTGACAGTAATGTAGTAAGAGTTGCTACGAACCTTAAAATAATGCAACAATAATGTAGTAAGAGTTGCTACAACCTCAAAATATTGCAACAGTGATGTCGGAAGAACTGCTAATGATCTCAAAATGATGCTAACATTAATGTAGTAAGAATTGCTAATGAACTTAAATTGATGCGAACAGTGATGTCGTGAGAATTGCTCATAAACTCAAAATGATGCTAAAAGTAATGTAGTGATAGTTGCTAAAAAACTCAAAGTGATGCTGACAGTAATGTAGTAAGAGTTGCTACGAACCTTAAAATAATGCAACAATAATGTAGTAAGTGTTTCGAATAACCTCAAATTGATTCTGACAGTCATGTAGTAAGAGTTGCTACGAACCTCAATATAATGCGACAGTAATGCAGTAAAAGTCGCTACGAACCTCAAAATATTGCGACAGTGATGTCGGAAGAATTGATAATGAACTTAAAATGATGCTGACAGTAATGTAGTGATAGTTGCTAATCAACTCAGTGATGCTTACAGTAATGTAGTAAGTGTTTCGAATAACCTCAAAGTGATGGTGACAGTCATTAGGAAGAGTTGCTACGAACCTCAAAATAATGCGACAGTAATGTAGTAAAAGTCGCTACGAACCTGAAAATATTGCGACAGTGATGTCAGAAGAATTGCGAATGAACTCAAAATGATGCTAACAGTAATGGAGTGAAACTTTCAAATAACCTCAAAATAATGCTAACAGTAATGGAGTGAACGTTTCGAATAACTTCAAAGTGATGCTGACAGTATTGTACTAAGAGTTGCTACGAACATCAAAATAATGCGACAGTGATGTCAGAAGAATTGCTAATGATCTCAAAATGATGCGACAGTGATGTAGTAAGAATTGCTAATGAACTCAAAATGATGCTAACAGTAATGGAGTGAAACTTTCGAATAACCTCAAAGTGATGCTTACAGTCATGTAGTAAGTGTTGCTACGAACCTCAAAATAATGCGACAGTAATGTAGTAAAAGTTGCTACGAACCTCAATATAATGCGACAGTGATGTCGGAAGAATTGCTAATGAACTCAAGATGATGCTGACAGTAATGTAGTGATAGTTTCTAAGAAACTCAGTGATGCTTACAGTAATGTAGTAAGAAATTCGAACAACCTCAAAGTGATGCTGACAGTCATTTAGTAAGAGTTGCTAATGAACTCAATTTAATGCTACAGTGATGTCGTGAGAATTGCTCATGAACTCAAAATGATGCTAACAGTAATGTAGTGATAGTTGCTAATAAACTCAAAGTGATGCTGACAGTAATGTAGTAAGAGTTGCTACGAACCTTAAAATAATGCAACAATAATGTAGTAAGAGTTGCTACAACCTCAAAATATTGCAACAGTGATGTCGGAAGAACTGCTAATGATCTCAAAATGATGCGACAGTGATGTCGGAAGAATTGCGAATGAACTCAAGATGATGCTAACAGTAATGGAGTGAAACTTTCGAATAACCTCAAAGTGATGCTGACAGTCATGTAGTAAGTGTTGCTACGAACCTCAAAATAATGCGACAGTAATGTAGTAAAAGTTGCTACGAACCTCAAAATATTGCGACAGTGATGTCGGAAGAATTGCTAATGAACTCAAGATGATGCAAACAGTAATGTAGTGATAGTTGCTAATAAACTCAAAGTGATGCTGACAGTAATGTAGTAAGAGTTGCTACGAACCTTAAAATAATGCAACAATAATGTCGTAAGAGTTTGCTAAGAACCTCAAAATAATGCGACAGTGATGTCAGAAGAATTGCTCATGATCTCAAAATGATGCGACAGTGATTTAGTAAGAATTGCTAATGAACTCAAAATGATGCTAACAGTAATGGAGTGAACGTTTCGAATAACCTAAAGTTATGCTGACAGTCATGTACTAAGAGTTGCTACGAACCTCAAAATAATGCGACAGTAATGTCAGAAGAATTGCTAATGATCTCAAAATGATGCGACAGTGATTTAGTAAGAATTGCTAATGAACTCAAAATGATGCTAACAGTAATGGAGTGAAACTTTCGAATAACCTCAAAGTGATGATGACCGTCATGTTGTAAGAGTTGCTACGAACCTCAATATAATGCGACAGTAATGTAGTAAAAGTCGCTACGAACCTCAAAATATTGCGACAGTGATGTCGGAAGAATTGCTAATGAACTCAAGATGATGCTAACAGTAATGTAGTGATAGTTGCTAATAAACTCAAAGTGATGCTGACAGTAATGTAGTAAGAGTTGCTACGAACCTTAAAATAATGCAACAATAATGTCGTAAGAGTTTGCTACGAACCTCAAAATAATGTGACAGTGATGTCAGAAGAATTGCTCATGATCTCAAAATGATGCGACAGTGATTTAGTAAGAATTGCTAATGAACTCAAAATGATGCTAACAGTAATGGAGTGAACGTTTCGAATAACCTAAAGTTATGCTGACAGTCATGTACTAAGAGTTGCTACGAACCTCAAAATAATGCGACAGTAATGTCAGAAGAATTGCTAATGATCTAAAAATGATGCGACAGTGATGTAGTAAGAATTGCTCATGAACTCAAAATGATGCTAACAGTAATGGAGTGAAACTTTCGAATAACCTCAAAGTGATGCTTACAGTCATGTAGTAAGTGTTGCTACGAACCTCAAAATAATGCGACAGTAATGTTGTAAAAGTTGCTACGAACCTCAATATAATGCGACAGTGATGTCGGAAGAATTGCTAATGAACTCAAAATGATGCTAACAGTAATGTAGTGATAGTTGCTAATCAACTCAGTGATGCTTACAGTAATGTAGAAAGTGTTTCGAATAACCTCAAAGTGATGCTGACAGTCATGTAGTAAGAGTTGCTACGAACCTCAATATAATGCGACAGTAATGCAGTAAAAGTCGCTACGAACCTCAAAATATTGCGACAGTGATGTCGGAAGAAATGCAAATGAACTCAAAATGATGCTAACAGTAATGTAGTGATAGTTGCTAATCAAGTCAGTGATGCTTACAGTAATGAAGGAAGAGTTTCGAATAACCTCAAAGTGATGCTGACAGTCATGTAGTAAGAGTTGCTACGAACCTCAATATAATGCGACAGTAATGTAGTAAAAGTCGCTACGAACCTGAAAATATTGCGACAGTGATGTCAGAAGAATTGCTAATGAACTCAAAATGATGCTAACAGTAATGGAGTGAAACTTTCGAATAACCTCAAAGTGATGCTGACAGTCATGTAGTAAGTGTTGCTACGAACCTCAAAATAATGCGACAGTAATGTAGTAAAAGTTGCTACGAACCTCAAAATATTGCGACAGTGATGTCGGAAGAATTGCTAATGAACTCAAGATGATGCTGACAGTAATGTAGTGATAGTTTCTAAGAAACTCAGTGATGCTTACAGTAATGTAGTAAGAATTTCGAACAACCTCAAAGTGATGCTGACAGTCATTTAGTAAGAGTTGCTAATGAACTCAATTTAATGCTACAGTGATGTCGTGAGAATTGCTCATGAACTCAAAATGATGCTAACAGTAATGTAGTGATAGTTGCTAATAAACTCAAAGTGATGCTGACAGTAATGTAGTAAGAGTTGCTACGAACCTTAAAATAATGCAACAATAATGTAGTAAGAGTTGCTACAACCTCAAAATATTGCAACAGTGATGTCGGAAGAACTGCTAATGATCTCAAAATGATGCTAACATTAATGTAGTAAGAATTGCTAATGAACTTAAATTGATGCGAACAGTGATGTCGTGAGAATTGCTCATAAACTCAAAATGATGCTAAAAGTAATGTAGTGATAGTTGCTAAAAACCTCAAATTGATTCTGACAGTCATGTAGTAAGAGTTGCTACGAACCTCAATATAATGCGACAGTAATGCAGTAAAAGTCGCTACGAACCTCAAAATATTGCGACAGTGATGTCGGAAGAATTGATAATGAACTTAAAATGATGCTGACAGTAATGTAGTGATAGTTGCTAATCAACTCAGTGATGCTTACAGTAATGTAGTAAGTGTTTCGAATAACCTCAAAGTGATGGTGACAGTCATTAGGAAGAGTTGCTACGAACCTCAAAATAATGCGACAGTGATGTCGGAAGAATTGCTCCAGATCTCAAAATGATGCGACAGTGATGCCAGAAGAATTGGAAATGAACTCAAGATGATGCTAACAGAAATGGAGTGAAACTTTCGAATAACCTCAAAGTGATGCTGACAGTCATGTAGTAAGAGTTGCTACGAACCTCAAAATAATGCGACAGTAATGTAGTAAAAGTTGCTACGAACCTCAAAATAATGCGACAGTAATGTAGTAAAAGTTGCTACGAACCTCAAAATATTGCGACAGTGATGTCGGAAGAATTGCTCATGAACTCAAGATGATGCTAACAGTAATGTAGTGATAGTTGCTAAGAAACTCAGTGATGCTTACAGTAATGTAGTAAGATTTTCGAACAATCTCAAAGTGATGCTGACGGTCATTTAGTAAGAGTTGCTAATGAACTCAATTTAATGCTACAGTGATGTCGTGAGAATTGCTCAAAAACTCAAAATGATGCTAACAGTAATGTAGTGATAGTTGCTAATAAACTCAAAGTGATGCTGACAGTAATGTAGTAAGAGTTGCTACGAACCTTAAAATAATACAACAATAATGTAGTAAAAGTTGCTACGAACCTCAAAATATTGCGACAGTGATGTCGGAAGAATTGCTCATGAACTCAAAATGATGCTAACCGTAATGTAGTGATAGTTGCTAATCAACTCAGTGATGCTTACAGTAATGTAGTAAGTGTTTCGAATAACCTCAAAGTGATGCTGACAGTCATGTAGTAAGAGTTGCTACGAACCTCAATATAATGCGACAGTAATGCAGTAAAAGTCGCTGAGGAACCTCAAAATATTGCGACAGTGATGTCGGAAGAATTGCTAATGAACTTAAAATGATGCTAACAGTAATGTAGTGATAGTTGCTAATCAACTCAGTGATGCTTACAGTAATGTAGTAAGTGTTTTGAATAACCTCAAAGTGATGGTGACAGTCATTACGAAGAGTTGCTACGAACCTCAAAATAATGCGACAGTGATGTCGGAAGAATTGCTAAAGATCTCAAAATGATGCGACAGTGATGTCAGAAGAATTGGTAATGATCTCAAAATGATGCTAACAGTAATGGAGTGAAACTTTCGAATAACCTCAAAGTGATGCTGACAGTCATGTAGTAAGTTTTGCTACAAACCTCAAAATAATGCGAAAGTAATGTAGTAAAAATTGCTACGAACCTCAAAATATTGCGACAGTGATGTCGGAAGAATTGCTAATGAACTCAAGATGATGCTAACAGTAATGTAGTGATAGTTGCTAAGAAACTCAGTGATGCTTACAGTAATGTAGTAAGAGTTTCGAATAACCTCAAAGTGATGCTGACAGTCATTTAGTAAGAGTTGCTAATGAACTCAATTCAATGCTACAGTGATGTCGTGAGAATTTCTCATAAACTCAAAATGATGCTAACAGTAATGTAGTGATAGTTGCTTATGAACTCAAAGTGATGCTGACAGTAATGTAGTAAGAGTTTCTACGAACCTTAAAATAATGCAACAATAATGTAGTAAGAGTTGCTACGAACCTCAAAATAATGTGACAATGATGTCAGAAGAATTGCTAATGATCTCAAAATGATGCGACAGTGATGTAGTAAGAATTGCTAATGAACTCAAAATGATGCTAACAGTACTGGAGTGAAAGTTTCGAATAACCTCAAAGTGATGCTTACAGTCTTGTACTAAGAGTTGCTACAAACATCAAAATAATGCGACAGTGATGTCAGAAGAATGGCTAATGATCTCAAAATGATGCGACAGTGATGTAGTAAGAATTGCTCATGAACTCAAAATGATGCTAACAGTAATGTAGTGATAGTTGCTAATCAACTCAGTGATGCTTACAGTAATGTAGTAAGTGTTTCGAATAACCTAAAAGTGATGCTGACAGTCATGTAGTAAGAATTGCTACGAACCTCAATATAATGTGACAGTAATGTAGTAATAGTCGCTACGAACCTCAAAATATTGCGACAGTGATGTCGGAAGAAATGCTAATGAACTTAAAATGATGCTAACAGTAATGTAGTGGTAGTTGCTAATCAAGTCAGTGATGCTTACAGTAATGTAGTAAGTGTTTCGAATAATCTCAAAGTGATGGTGACAGTCATGTAGGAAGAGTTGCTACGAACCTCAAAATAATGCGACAGTAAAGTAGTAAGAGTTGCTTCAAACCTCAAAATAATGCGACAGTGATGTCAGAAGAATTGCTAAAGATCTCAAAATGATGCGACAGTGATTCAGTAAGAATTGCTCATGAACTCAAAATGATGCTAACAGTAATGGAGTGAACGTTTCGAATAACCTCAAAGTGATGCTGACAGTCTTGTACTAAGAGTTGCTACGGACCTCAAAATAATGCGACAGTGATGTCGGAAGAATTGCTAATGATCTCAAAATGATGCGACAGTGATGTAAAAAGAATTGCTAATGAACTCAAAAAGATGCTAACAGTAATGGAGTGAAAGTTTCGAATAACCTGAAAGTGATGCTGACAGTCATGTAGTAAGTCTTGCTACAAACCTCAAAATAATGCGAAAGTAATGTAGTAAAAGTTGCTACGAACCTCAAAATATTGCGACAGTGATGTCGGAAGAATTGCTAATGAACTCAAGATGATGCTAACAGTAATGTAGTGATAGTTGCTAAGAAACTCAGTGATGTTTACAGAAATGTAGTAAGAGTTTCGAAATACCTCAAAGTGATGCTGACGGTCATTTAGTAAGAGTTGCGAATGAACTCAATTTAATGCTACAGTGATGTCGTGAGAATTGCTCAACAACTCAAAATGATGCTAACAGAAATGTAGTGATTGTTGCGAATAAACTCAAAGTGATGCTGACAGTAATGTAGTAAGAGTTGCTACGAACCTCAATATAATGCGACAGTAATGTAGTAAAAGTCGCTACAAACCTCAAAATATTGCGACAGTGATGTCGGAAGAATTGCTAATGAACTCAAGATGATGCTAACAGTAATGTAGTGATAGTTGCTAAGAAACTCATTGATGCTTACAGTAATGTAGTAAGAGTTTTGAATAACCTCAAAGTGATGGTGACAGTCATTAGGAAGAGTTGCTACGAACCTCAAAATATTGCGACAGTGATGTCGGAAGAATTGCGAATGAACTCAAGATGATGCTAACAGTAATGGAGTGAAACTTTCGAATAACCTCAAAGTGATGCTTACAGTCATGTAGTAAGTGTTGCTACGAACCTCAATATAATGCGACAGTAATGTAGTAAAAGTCGCTACAAACCTCAAAATATTGCGACAGTGATGTCGGAAGAATTGCTAATGAACTCAAGATGATGCTAACAGTAATGTAGTGATAGTTGCTAAGAAACTCAGTAATGCTTACAGTAATGTAGTAAGTGTTTCGATAAACCTCAAAGTGATGCTGACAGTCATGTACTAACAGTTGCTACAAACCTCAGAATAATGCGACAGTAATGTAGTAAAAGTTGCGACGAACCTCAAAATATTGCGACAGTGATGTCGGAAGAATTGCTTAAGATCTCAAAATGATGCGACAGTGATGTCGGAAGAATTGCTAATGAACTCAAAATGATGCTAAATGTAATGGAGTGAAACTTTCGAATAACCTCAAAGTGATGCTGTCAGTCATGTAGTAAGAGTTGCTACGAACCTCAAAATAATGCGACAGTCATGTAGAAAAGTTGCTACGAACCTCAAAATATTGCGACAGTGATGTCGGAAAAATTGCTAATGAACTCAAGATGATGCTGACAGTAATGGAGTGATAGTTGCGAAGAAACTCAGTGATGCTTACAGTAATGTAGTAAGAGTTTCGAACAACCTCAAAGCGATGCTGACAGTCATGTAGTAAGAGTTGCTACGAACCTCAAAATAATGCGACAGTGATGTCAGAAGAATTGCTAAAGATGTCAAAATGATGCGACAGTGATGTCAGAAGAATTGGTAATGATCTCAAAATGATGCTAACAGTAATGGAGTGATAGTTGCTAATAAACTCAAAGTGATGCTGACAGTAATGTAGTAAGTGTTTCGAATAACCTAAAAGTGATGCTGTCAGTCATGTAGTAAAAGTTGCTTCTAACCTCAAAATGATGCTAACAGTAATGTAGTGATAGTTGCTAATCAACTCAGTGAAGCTAACAGTGATGTAGGAAGTGTTTCGAACAACCTCAAAGTGATGCTGACAGTCATTTAGTAAGAGTTGCTAATGAACTCAATTCAATGCTACAGTGATGTCGTGAGATTGCTCATTCACTCAAAATGATGCTAACAGTAATGTAGTGATATTTGCCAATAAACTCAAAGTGATGCTGACAGTCATGTCGTAAGAGTTGCTACGAACCTCAAAATAACGCGACAGTAATGTCGTAAAAGTTGCTACAAACCTCAAAATATTGCGACAGTGATGTCGGAAGAATTGCTAATGAACTTAAAATGATGCTAACAGTAATAGAGTGATAGTTGCTAATCAACTCAGTGATGCTTGCAGTAATGTAGTAAGTGTTTCGAATAACCTCAAAGTGATGCTGAAAGTCATGTAGTAACAGTTGCTACGAACCTCAAAATAATGCGACAGTGATGTCGGAAGAATTGCTAATGATCTCAAAATGATGCGACAGTGATGTAGTAAGAATTGCTAATGAACAAAAAATGATGCTAACAGTAATGGAGTGAAAGTTTCGAATAACCTCAAAGTGATGCTGACAGTCATGTAGTAAGTGTTGCTACGAACCTCAAAATAATGCGACAGTGATGTCAGAAGAATTGCTAAAGATCTCAAAATAATGCGACAGTAATGTAGTAAAAGTTGCTACGAACCTCAAAATATTTCGAGTGATGTCGGAAGAATTGCTAATGAACTCAAAATGATGCTAACAGTAATATAGTGATAGTTGCTAATAAAGTCAGTGATGCTTACAGTAATGTAGTAAGTGTTTCGAACAACCTCAAAGTGATGCTGACAGTCATGTAGTAAGAGTTGCTACGAACCTCAAAATGATGCGACAGTGATGTCAGAAGAATTGGAAAGGATCTCAAAATAATGCTAACAGTAATGGAGTGAACGTTTCGATTAACCTCAAACTGATGCTGACAGTCATGTAGGAAGAGTTGCTCCGAACCTCAAAATAATGCGACAGTAATGTAGTAAAAGTTGCTACGAACCTCAAAATATTGCGACAGTGATGTCGGAAGAATTGCAAATGAACTCAAAATGATGCTAACAGTAATGTAGTGATAGTTGCTAATCAACTCAGGGATGCTTACAGTAATGCAGTAAGTGTTTCGAATAACCTCAAAGTGATGCTGACAGTCATGTAGTAACAGTTGCTACGAACCTCAAAATAATGCGACAGTAATGTAGTAAAAGTTGCTCCAAACCTCAAAATTTTGCGACAGTGATGTCAGAAGAATTGCTTATGATCTCAAAAGGATGCGACAGTAATGAAGTGATACTTGCTAATCAAGTCAGTGATGCTTACAGTAATGTAGTAAGTGTTTCGAACAACCTCAAAGTGATGCTGAAAGTCATTTAGTACGAGTTGCTAATGAACTCAATTCAATGCTACAGTGATGTCGTGAGAATTTCTCATGAACTGAAAATGATGCTAACAGTAATGCAGTGATAGTTGCTAATAAACTCAAAGTGATGCTGACAGTAATGTAGTAAGAGTTGCTACGAACCATAAAATAATGCAACAATAATGTTGTAAGAGTTGCTACGAACCTCAAAATAATGTGAAAGTGATGTCAGAAGAATTGCTAATGATCTCAAAATGATGCGACAGTGATTTAGTAAGAATTGCTAATGAACTCAAAATGATGCTAAAAGAAATGGATTGAAAGTTTCGAATAACCTCAAAGTGATGCTGACAGTCATGTAGTAACAGTTGCGACGAACCTCAAAATAATGTGAAAGTGATGTCGGAAGAATTGCGAATGATCTCCAAATGATGCGACAGTGATGTAGTAAGAATTGCTAATGAACAAAAAATGATGCTAACAGTAATGGAGTGAAACTTTCGAATAACCTCAAAGTGATGCTGACAGTCATGTCGTAAGTGTTACTACAAACCTCAAAATAATGCGACAGTAATGTAGTAAAAGTTGCTACGAACCTCAAAATATTTCGAGTGATGTCGGAAGAATTGCTAATGAACTCAAAATGATGCTAACAGTAATGTAGTGATAGTTGCTAATCAAGTCAGTGATGCTTACAGTAATGTATTAAGAGTTTCGAACAACCTCAAAGTGATGCTGACAGTCATGTAGTAAGAGTTGCTACGAACCTCAAAATGATGCGACAGTGATGTCAGAAGAATTGGTAAGGATCTCAAAATGATGCTAACAGTAATGGAGTGAACGTTTCGATTAACCTCAAACTGATGCTGACAGTCATGTAGGAAGAGTTGCTCCGAACCTCAAAATAATGCGACAGTAATGTAGTAAAAGTTGCTACGAACCTCAAAATATTGCGACAGTGATGTCGGAAGAATTGCAAATGAACTCAAAATGATGCTAACAGTAATGTAGTGATAGTTGCTAATAAACTCAAAGTGATGCTGACAGTAATGTAGTAAGAGTTGCTACAAACCTTAAAATAATGCAACAATAATGTTGTAAGAGTTGCTACGAACCTCAAAATAATGTGACAGTGATGTCGGTAGAATTGCTAATGAACTCAAAATGATGCTAACAGTAATGTAGTGATAGTTGCTAAGAAACTCAGTGATGCTTACAGTAATGTAGTAAGAGTTTCGAACAACCTCAAAGTGATGCTGACAGTCATTTAGTAAGAGTTGCTAATGAACTCAATTCAATGCTACAGTGATGTCGTGAGAATTTCTCATAAACTGAAAATGATGCTTACAGTAATGTAGTGATAGTTGCTAATAAACTCAAAGTGATGCTGACAGTAATGTAGTAAGAGTTGCTACGAACCATAAAATAATGCAACAATAATGTTGTAAGAGTTGCTACGAACCTCAAAATAATGTGACAGTGATGTCAGAAGAATTGCTAATGATCTCAAAATGATGCGACAGTGATTTAGTAAGAATTGCTAATGAACTCAAAATGATGCTAACAGTAATGGAGTGAAACTTTCGAATAACCTCAAAGTGATGCTTACAGTCATGTAGTAAAAGTTGCTACGAACCTCAAAATATTGCGACAGTGATGTCGGAGGAATTGCTAATGAACTCAAAATGATGCCAACAGTAATGTAGTGATAGTTGCTAATTAACTCAGTGATGCTTACAGTAATGTAGTAAGTGTTTCGAACAACCTAAAAGTGATGCTGTCAGTCATGTAGTAAAAGTTGCTTCTAACCTCAAAATGATGCTAACAGTAATGTAGTGATAGATGCTAATTAACTCAGTGATGCTTACAGTAATGTAGTAAGAGTTTCGAACAACCTCAAAGTGATGCTGACGTTCATTTAGTAAGAGTTGCTAATGAACTCAATTTAATGCTACAGTGATGTCGTGAGAATTGCTCAACAACTCAAAATGATGCTAACAGTGATGTAGTGAGAGTTGCTAATAAACTCAAAGTGATGCTGACAGTAATGTAGTAAGAGTTGCTACGAACCTTAAAATAATGCAACAGAAATGGAGTAAGAGTTGCTACGAACCTCAAAATATTGCAACAGTGATGTCGGAAGAATTGCTAATGATCTCAAAATGATGCGACAGTGATGTAGTAAGAATTGCTAATGAACTCAAAATGATGCTAACAGTAATGGAGTGAAACTTTCGAATAACCTCAAAGTGATGCTTACAGTCATGTAGTAAGTGTTGCTACGAACCTCAAAATAATGCGACAGTAATGTAGTAAAAGTTGCCACGAACCTCAAAATATTTCGACAGAGATGTCGGAAGAATTGCGAATGAACTCAAAATGATGCTAACAGTAATGTAGTGATAGTTGCTAATCAACTCAGTGATGCTTACAGTAATGCACTAAGTGTTTCGAATAACCTCAAAGTGATGCTGACAGTAATGTAGTAAGAGTTGCTACGAACCTTAAAATAATGCAACAATAATGTTGTAAGAGTTGCTACGAACCTCAAAATAATGTGACAGTGATGTCAGAACAATTGCTAATGATCTCAAAATGATGCGACAGTGATTTAGTAAGAATTGCTAATGAACTCAAAATAATGCTAAAAGTAATGGAGTGAAAGTTTCGAATAACCTCAAAGTGATGCTGACAGTCTTGTACTAAGAGTTTCTACGAACATCAAAATAATGCGACAGTGATGTCAGAAGAATTGCTAATGATCTCAAAATGATGCGACAGTGATGTAGTAAGAATTGCTAATGAACTCAAAATGATGCTAACAGTAATGTAGTGATAGTTGCTAATCAAGTCAGTGATGCTTACAGTAATGTAGTAAGTGTTGCTAGGAACCTCAAAATAATGCGACAGTAATGTAGTAAAAGTTGCTACGGACCTCAAAATATTGCGACAGTGATGTCGGAAGAATTGCTAATGAACTCAAAATGATGCTAACCGTAATGTAGTGAAAGTTGCTAATCAACTCAGTGATGCTTACAGTAATGTAGTAAGTGTTTCGAACAACCTCAAAGTGATGCTGACAGTCATGTAGTAAGAGTTGCTACGAACCTCAAAATAATGCGACAGTGATGTCGGAAGAAATGCTAATGAACTCAAAATGATGCTAACAGTAATGTAGTGATAGTTGCTAATCAAGTCAGTGATGCTTAAAGTAATGTAGTAAGAGTTTCGAATAACCTTAAAGTGATGCTGACAGTCATGTAGTAAGAGTTGCTACGAACCTCAATATAATGCGACAGTAATGTAGTAAAAGTCACTACGAACCTGAAAATATTGCGACAGTGATGTCAGAAGAATTGCTAAAGATCTCAAAATGATGCGACAGTGATTTAGAAAGAATTGCTCATGAACTCAAAATGATGCTAACAGTAATCTAGTGAACGTTTCGAATAACCTCAAAGTGATGCTGACAGTCATGTACTAAGAGTTGCTACGAACCTCAAAATAATGCGACAGTAATGTAGTAAAAGTTGCTAGGAACCTCAAAATATTGCGACAGTGATGTCGGAAGAATTGCTCATGAACTCAAGATGATGCTCACAGTAATGGAGTGAAACTTTCGAATAACCTCAAACTGATGCTGACAGTCATGGAGTAAGTGTTGCTCCGAACCTCAAAATAATGCGACAGTAATGTAGTAAAAGTTGCTACGAACCTCAAAATATTGCGACAGTGATGTCGGAAGAATTGCAAATGAACTCAAAATGATGCTAACAGTAATGTAGTGATAGTTGCTAATCAACTCAGGGATGCTTACAGTAATGCAGTAAGTGTTTCGAATAACCTCAAAGTGATGCTGACAGTCATGTAGTAACAGTTGCTACGAACCTCAAAATAATGCGACAGTAATGTAGTAAAAGTTGCTCCAAACCTCAAAATATTGCGACAGTGATGTCAGAAGAATTGCTTATGATCTCAAAAGGATGCGACAGTAATGAAGTGATACTTGCTAATCAAGTCAGTGATGCTTACAGTAATGTAGTAAGTGTTTCGAACAACCTCAAAGTGATGCTGAAAGTCATTTAGTACGAGTTGCTAATGAACTCAATTCAATGCTACAGTGATGTCGTGAGAATTTCTCATGAACTGAAAATGATGCTAACAGTAATGCAGTGATAGTTGCTAATAAACTCAAAGTGATGCTGACAGTAATGTAGTAAGAGTTGCTACGAACCATAAAATAATGCAACAATAATGTTGTAAGAGTTGCTACGAACCTCAAAATAATGTGAAAGTGATGTCAGAAGAATTGCTAATGATCTCAAAATGATGCGACAGTGATTTAGTAAGAATTGCTAATGAACTCAAAATGATGCTAAAAGAAATGGATTGAAAGTTTCGAATAACCTCAAAGTGATGCTGACAGTCATGTAGTAACAGTTGCGACGAACCTCAAAATAATGTGAAAGTGATGTCGGAAGAATTGCGAATGATCTCCAAATGATGCGACAGTGATGTAGTAAGAATTGCTAATGAACAAAAAATGATGCTAACAGTAATGGAGTGAAACTTTCGAATAACCTCAAAGTGATGCTTACAGTCATGTAGTAAGTGTTGCTACGAACCTCAAAATAATGCGACAGTAATGTAGTAAAAGTTGCCACGAACCTCAAAATATTTCGACAGAGATGTCGGAAGAATTGCGAATGAACTCAAAATGATGCTAACAGTAATGTAGTGATAGTTGCTAATCAACTCAGTGATGCTTACAGTAATGCACTAAGTGTTTCGAATAACCTCAAAGTGATGCTGACAGTAATGTAGTAAGAGTTGCTACGAACCTTAAAATAATGCAACAATAATGTTGTAAGAGTTGCTACGAACCTCAAAATAATGTGACAGTGATGTCAGAACAATTGCTAATGATCTCAAAATGATGCGACAGTGATTTAGTAAGAATTGCTAATGAACTCAAAATAATGCTAAAAGTAATGGAGTGAAAGTTTCGAATAACCTCAAAGTGATGCTGACAGTCTTGTACTAAGAGTTTCTACGAACATCAAAATAATGCGACAGTGATGTCAGAAGAATTGCTAATGATCTCAAAATGATGCGACAGTGATGTAGTAAGAATTGCTAATGAACTCAAAATGATGCTAACAGTAATGTAGTGATAGTTGCTAATCAAGTCAGTGATTCTTACAGTAATGTAGTAAGTGTTGCTAGGAACCTCAAAATAATGCGACAGTAATGTAGTAAAAGTTGCTACGGACCTCAAAATATTGCGACAGTGATGTCGGAAGAATTGCTAATGAACTCAAAATGATGCTAACCGTAATGTAGTGAAAGTTGCTAATCAACTCAGTGATGCTTACAGTAATGTAGTAAGTGTTTCGAACAACCTCAAAGTGATGCTGACAGTCATGTAGTAAGAGTTGCTACGAACCTCAAAATAATGCGACAGTGATGTCGGAAGAAATGCTAATGAACTCAAAATGATGCTAACAGTAATGTAGTGATAGTTGCTAATCAAGTCAGTGATGCTTAAAGTAATGTAGTAAGAGTTTCGAATAACCTTAAAGTGATGCTGACAGTCATGTAGTAAGAGTTGCTACGAACCTCAATATAATGCGACAGTAATGTAGTAAAAGTCACTACGAACCTGAAAATATTGCGACAGTGATGTCAGAAGAATTGCTAAAGATCTCAAAATGATGCGACAGTGATTTAGAAAGAATTGCTCATGAACTCAAAATGATGCTAACAGTAATCTAGTGAACGTTTCGAATAACCTCAAAGTGATGCTGACAGTCATGTACTAAGAGTTGCTACGAACCTCAAAATAATGCGACAGTAATGTAGTAAAAGTTGCTAGGAACCTAAAAATATTGCGACAGTGATGTCGGAAGAATTGCTCATGAACTCAAGATGATGCTCACAGTAATGGAGTGAAACTTTCGAATAACCTCAAACTGATGCTGACAGTCATGGAGTAAGTGTTGCTCCGAACCTCAAAATAATGCGACAGTAATGTAGTAAAAGTTGCTACGAACCTCAAAATATTGCGACAGTGATGTCGGAAGAATTGCAAATGAACTCAAAATAATGCTAACAGTAATGTAGTGATAGTTGCTAATCAACTCAGGGATGCTTACAGTAATGCAGTAAGTGTTTCGAATAACCTCAAAGTGATGCTGACAGTCATGTAGTAACAGTTGCTACGAACCTCAAAATAATGCGACAGTAATGTAGTAAAAGTTGCTCCAAACCTCAAAATATTGCGACAGTGATGTCAGAAGAATTGCTTATGATCTCAAAAGGATGCGACAGTAATGAAGTGATACTTGCTAATCAAGTCAGTGATGCTTACAGTAATGTAGTAAGTGTTTCGAACAACCTCAAAGTGATGCTGAAAGTCATTTAGTACGAGTTGCTAATGAACTCAATTCAATGCTACAGTGATGTCGTGAGAATTTCTCATGAACTGAAAATGATGCTAACAGTAATGCAGTGATAGTTGCTAATAAACTCAAAGTGATGCTGACAGTAATGTAGTAAGAGTTGCTACGAACCATAAAATAATGCAACAATAATGTTGTAAGAGTTGCTACGAACCTCAAAATAATGTGAAAGTGATGTCAGAAGAATTGCTAATGATCTCAAAATGATGCGACAGTGATTTAGTAAGAATTGCTAATGAACTCAAAATGATGCTAAAAGAAATGGATTGAAAGTTTCGAATAACCTCAAAGTGATGCTGACAGTCATGTAGTAACAGTTGCGACGAACCTCAAAATAATGTGAAAGTGATGTCGGAAGAATTGCGAATGATCTCCAAATGATGCGACAGTGATGTAGTAAGAATTGCTAATGAACAAAAAATGATGCTAACAGTAATGGAGTGAAACTTTCGAATAACCTCAAAGTGATGCTGACAGTCATGTCGTAAGTGTTACTACAAACCTCAAAATAATGCGACAGTAATGTAGTAAAAGTTGCTACGAACCTCAAAATATTTCGAGTGATGTCGGAAGAATTGCTAATGAACTCAAAATGATGCTAACAGTAATGTAGTGATAGTTGCTAATCAAGTCAGTGATGCTTACAGTAATGTATTAAGAGTTTCGAACAACCTCAAAGTGATGCTGACAGTCATGTAGTAAGAGTTGCTACGAACCTCAAAATGATGCGACAGTGATGTCAGAAGAATTGGTAAGGATCTCAAAATGATGCTAACAGTAATGGAGTGAACGTTTCGATTAACCTCAAACTGATGCTGACAGTCATGTAGGAAGAGTTGCTCCGAACCTCAAAATAATGCGACAGTAATGTAGTAAAAGTTGCTACGAACCTCAAAATATTGCGACAGTGATGTCGGAAGAATTGCAAATGAACTCAAAATGATGCTAACAGTAATGTAGTGATAGTTGCTAATAAACTCAAAGTGATGCTGACAGTAATGTAGTAAGAGTTGCTACGAACCTTAAAATAATGCAACAATAATGTTGTAAGAGTTGCTACGAACCTCAAAATAATGTGACAGTGATGTCGGTAGAATTGCTAATGAACTCAAAATGATGCGACAGTGATGTAGTAAGAATTGCTAATGAACTCAAAATGATGCTACAGTAATGGAGTCAAACTTTCGAATAACCTCAAAGTGATGCTTACAGTCATGTAGTAAGTGTTGCTACGAACCTCAAAATAATGCGACAGTAATGTAGTAAAAGTTGCTACGAACCTCAAAGTATTGCGACAGTGATGTCGGAAGAATTGCTAATGAACTCAAAATGATGCGAACAGTAATGTACTGATAGTTGCTAATCAACTCAGTGATGCTTACAGTAATGTAGTAAGTGTTTCGAATAACCTCAAAGTGATGCTGACAGTCATTTAGTAAGAGTTGCTAATGAACTCAATTCAATGCTACAGTGATGTCGTGAGAATGGCTCATAAACTCAAAATGATGCTAACAGTAATGTAGTGATAGTTGCGAATAAACTCAAAGTGATGCTGACAGTCATGTACTAAGAGTTGCTACGAACCTCAAAATAATGCGACAGTAATGTAGTAAAAGTTGGTACGAACCTCAAAATATTGCGACAGTGATGTCGGAAGAATTGCTAATGATCTCAAAATGATGCGACAGTGATGTAGTAAGAATTGCTAATGAACTCAAAATGATGCTAACAGTAATGGAGTGAAACTTTCAAATAACCTCAAAGTGATGCTTACAGTCATGTAGTAAGTGTTGCTACGAACCTCAAAATAATGCGACAGTAATGTAGTAAAAGTTGCTACGAACCTCAAAATATTGCGACAGTGATGTCGGAAGAAATGCAAATGAACTCAAAATGATGCTAACAGTAATGTAGTGATAGTTGCTAATCAAGTCAGTAATGCTTACAGTAATGTAGGAAGAGTTTCGAATAACCTCAAAGTGATGCTGACAGTAATGTAGTAAGAGTTGCTACGAACCTCAATATAATGCGAAAGTAATGTAGTAAAAGTCGCTACGAACCTGAAAATATTGCGACAGTGATGTCAGAAGAATTGCTAAAGATCTCAAAATGATGCGACAGTGATTCAGAAAGAATTGCTCATGAACTCAAAATGATGCTAACAGTAATGGAGTGAACGTTTCGAATAACCTCAAAGTGATGCTGACAGTCTTGTACTAAGAGTTGCGACGAACATCAAAATAATGCGACAGTGATGTCAGAAGAATTGCTAATGATCTCAAAATGATGCGACAGTGATGTAGTAAGAATTGCTAATGAACTCAAAATGATGCTAACAGTAATGGAGTGAAACTTTCGAATAACCTCAAAGTGATGCTTACAGTCATGTAGTAAGTGTTGCTACGAACCTCAAAATAATGCGACAGTAATGTAGTAAAAGTTGCTACGAACCTCAAAATATTGCGACAGTGATGTCGGAAGAATTGCTCATGAACTCAAGATGATGCTAACAGTAATGGGGTGAAACTTTCGAATAACCTCAAAGTGATGCTGACAGTCATGTAGTAAGTGTTGCTACGAACCTCAAAATAATGCGACAGTAATGTAGTAAAAGTTGCTACGAACCTCAAAATATTGCGACAGTGATGTCGGAAGAATTGCTAATGATCTCAAAATGATGCGACAGTGATGTAGTAAGAATTGCTAATGAACTCAAAATGATGCTAACAGTAATGGAGTGAAACTTTCGAATAACCTCAAAGTGATGCTTACAGTCATGTAGTTAGTGTTGCTACAAACTCAAAATAATGCGAAAGTAATGTAGTAAAAGTTGCTACGAACCTCAAAATATTGCGACAGTGATGTCGGAAGAATTGCTAATGAACTCAAGATGATGCTAACAGTAATGTAGTGATAATTGCTAAGAAACTCAGTGATGCTTACAGTAATGTAGTAAGAGTTTCGAACAACCTCAAAGTGATGCTGACAGTAATGTAGTAAGATTTGCTACTAACCTCAATTTAATGCTACAGTGATGTCTATGAATTGCTAATAAACTCAAAATGACGCTAAGAGTAATGTAGTGATAGTTGCTAAT
This sequence comes from Aulostomus chinensis, assembly GCF_037954235.1. Taxonomy (NCBI): domain Eukaryota; kingdom Metazoa; phylum Chordata; class Actinopteri; order Syngnathiformes; family Aulostomidae; genus Aulostomus; species Aulostomus chinensis. The sequence continues at coordinate 36,925,232 of NC_141320.1, read as the reverse complement.
ACACTCAAAATGATGCTAAAAGTAATGTAGTGATAGTTGCTAATCAACTCAGTGATGCTGACAGTAATGTAGTAAGAGTTGCTTCGAACCTCAAAATAATGTGAAAGTGATGTCAGAAGAATTGCAAATGATCTCAAAATGATGCGACAGTGATGTAGTAAGAATTGCTAATGAACTCAAAATGATGCTCAAAGTAATGGAGTGAAAGTATCGAATAACCTCAAAATGATGCTGACAGTCATGTAGTAAGAGTTGCTACAAACCTCAAAATAATGCGACAGTAATGTAAAAGTTGCTATGAACCTCAAAATATTGCGACAGTGATTTCGGAAGAATTGCTAATGAACTCAAAATGATGCTAACAGTAATGTAGTGATAGTTGCTAATAAACTCAGTGATGCTTACAGTAATGTAGTAAGAGTTTCGAACAACCTCAAATTGATGCTTAAGGTCATTTAGGAAGAATTGCGAATGATCTCAAAATGATGCTAACAGTAATGTAGTGATTGTTGCTAATCAACTCAGTGATGCTTACAGAAATGTAGTGAGTGTTTCGAAGAACCTCAAAGTGATGCTGACAGTCATGTAGTAAGAGTTGCTACGAACCTCAAAATACTGCGACAGTGATGTCAGAAGAATTGCTAAAGATCTCAAAATGATGCGACAGTGATGTCAGAAGAATTGCTAATGAACTCAAGATGATGCTAACAGTAATGTAGCGATAGTTGCTAAGAAACTCAGTGATGTTTAAAGTAATGTAGTAAGAGTTTCGAACAACCTCAAAGTGATGCTGAAAGTCATTTTGTAAGAGTTGCTAATGAACTCAATTCAATGCTACAGTGATGTCGTGAGAATTGCTCATTAACTCAAAATGATGCTAACAGTAATGTAGTGATAGTTGCTAATCAACTCAGTGATGCTTACAGTAATGTCGTAAGAGTTTCGAACAACCTCAAAGTGATGCTGACAGTCATTTAGTAAGAGTTGCTAATAAACTCAATTTAATGCTACAGTGAATTCGTGAGAATTGCTCATGAACTAGAAATGATGCTAACAGTAATGTAGTGATAGTTGCTACGAACCTTAAAATAATGCAACAATAATGTAGTAAGAGTTGCTATGAACCTCAAAATATTGCGACAGTGATGTCAGAAGAATTGCTAATGATCTCAAAATGATGCCACAGTAATGTAGTGATAGTTGCTAATCAAGTCAGTGATGCTTACAGTAATGTAGTAAACATTTCGAACAACCTAAAAGTGATGCTGTCAGTCATGTAGTAACAGTTGCTTCTAACCTCAAAATGATGCTAACAGTAATGTAGTGATAGTTGCTAATAAACTAAGTGATGCTTACAGTAATGTAGTAAGTGTTTCAAAGAACCTCAACGTCATGCTGACAGTCATGTAGTAAGAGTTGCTACGAACCTCAAAATGATGCTAAAAGTAATGTAGTGATAGTTGCTAATGAAATCAAAGTGATGCTGACAGTAATGTAGTAAGAGTTGCTTCGATCCTCAAAGTAATGCGACAGTGATGTCTATGAATTGCTAATCAACTCAAAATGACGCTAACAGTAATGTAGTGATAGTTGCTAATACACTCAAAATGATGCTAAAAGTGATGTAGTGATAGTTGCTAATCAACTCAGTGATGCTTACAGTAATGTAGTAAGTGTTTCGAACAACTTCAAAGTGATGCTGACAGTAATGTAGTAAGAGTTGCTTCGAACCTCAAAATAATGTGAAAGTGATGTCAGAAGAACTGCAAATGATCTCAAAATGATGCGACAGTGATGTAGCAAGAATTGCTAATGAACTCAAAATGATGCTCACAGTAATGGAGTGAAAGTATCGAAAAACCTCAAAGTGATGCTGACAGCCATGTAGTAAGAGATGCTACAAACCTCAAAATAATGCGACAGTAATGTAAAAGTTGCTATGAACCTCAAAATATTGCGACAGTGATTTCGGAAGAATTGCTAATGAACTCAAAATGATGCTAACAGTAATGTAGTGATAGTTGCTAATCAACTCAGTGATGCTTACAGTAATGTAGTAAATGTTTCAAACAACCTCAAAGTGATGCTGATAGTCATATAGTAAGACTTGCTACGAACCTCAAAATGATGCTAACAGTAATGTAGTGATAGTTGCTAATAAACTCAAAGTGATGCTGACAGTAATGTCGTAAAAGTTGCTACGAACCTCAAAGTATTGCGACAGTGATGTCGGAAGAATTGCTCAACAACTCAAAATGATGCTAACAGTAATGTAGTGATAGTTGCTAATCAACTCAGTGATGCTTACAGTAATGTAGTAAGTGTTTCGAACAACCTCAAAGTGATGCTGACAGTCATGTAGTAAGAGTTGCTATTGAACTCAAAACGATGAGAAAAGTAACGTAGTGATAGTTGCTTATGAACTCAAAGTGATGCTAACAGTAATGGAGTGAAAGTTTCGAACAACCTCAAAGTGATGCTGACAGTCATGTAGTAAGTGTTGCTACGAACCTTAAAATAATGCAACAGTAAAGTAGTCAGAGTTGCTTCGAACCTCAAAATAATGCGACAGTGATGTCAGAAGAATTGGTCATGATCTAAACCTGATGCGACAGTGATGTCATAAGAATTGCTAATGAACTCAAAATAATGCTAACAGTAATGTAGTGATAGTTGCTAATAAACTCAGTGATGCTTACAGTAATGTAGTAAGAGTTTTGAACAACCTCAAAGTGATGCTTACAGTAATGTAGTTAGAGTTTCGAAGAACCTCAAAGTGATGCTGACATTCATGTAGTAAGTGTTTTGAACAACTTCAAAGTGATCCTGACAGTCATGTAGTAAGAGTTGCTACTAACCTCAATTTAATGCTACAGTGATGTCTTAAGAATTGCTAATTAACTCAAAATGATGCTAACAGTAATGTAGTAATAGTTGCTACGAACCTTTAAATAATGCACTGGTAATGTTGTAAGAGTTGCAACGAACCTCAAACTAATGCGACAGTGATGTCGGAAGAATTGCTAATGAACTCAAAATGATGCTAACAGAAATGGAGTGATAATTGCTAATAACCTCAGTGATGCTTACAGTAATGTAGTAAGTGTTTCGAACAACCTCAAAGTGATGCTGACAGTCATGTAGTCAGAGTTGCTACGAACCTCAAAATAATGCGACAGTGATGTCGGAAGTATTGCTAATGATCTCAAAATGATGCGACAGTGATGTCGTAAGAATTGCTAATGAACTCAAAATGATGCTAACAGTAACGTAATGATAGTTGCCAATAAACTCAGTGATGCTTACAGTAATGTAGTAAGTGTTTGGAACAACCTCAAAGTGATGCTGACAGTCATGTAGTAAGAGTTGCTACGAACCTTAAAATAATGCAAAAATAATGTAGTAAGAGTTCCTACGAACCTCAAAATAATGTGACTGTTATGTCAGAAGAATTGCTAGTGATCTCAAAATGATGCGACAGTGATTTAGTAAGAATTGCTAATGAACTCAAAATGATGCTAACAGTAATGGAGTGAACGTTTAGAATAACCTCAAAGTCATGCTGACAGTCATGTACTAAGAGTTGCTACGAACCTCAAAATAATGCGACAGTAATGTAGTAAAAGTTGCTCCGAACCTCAAAATATTGCGACAGTGATGTCGGAAGAATTGCTCAACAACTCAAAATGATGCTAACAGTAATATAGTGATAGTTGCTAATCCAGTCAGTGATGCTTACATTAATGTAGTAAGTGTTTCGAACAACCTCAAAGTGATGCTGACAGTCATGTACTAAGAGTTGCTACGAATCTCAAAATAATGCAACAGTAATATAGTAAAAGTTGCCACGAACCTCAAAATATTGCGACAGTGATGTTGAAAGAATTGCTAATGAACTCAAGATGATGCTAACAGTAATGGAGTGAAACTTTCGAATGACCTCAAAGTGATGCTGACAGTAATGTAGTAAGAGTTGCTACGAACCTTAAAATAATGCAACAATAATGTAGTAAGAGTTCCTACGAACCTCAAAATAATGTGACTGTTATGTCAGAAGAATTGCTCGTGATCTCAAAATGATGCTACAGTGATTTAGTAAGAATTGCTAATGAACTCAAAATGGTGTTAACATTAATGGAGTGAAAGTTTCGAATAACCTCAAAGTGATGCTGACAGTCATGTAGTAAGAGTTAATACGAACCTCAAAATAATGCGACAGTGATGTCGGAAGAATTGCTAATGATCTCAAAATGATGCGACAGTGATGTCGTCAGAATTGCTTATGAACTCAAGATGATGCTAACAGTAATGTAGTGATAGTTGCTAATAAACTCAGTGATGCTTACAGTAATGTAGTAAGAGTTTCGAACAACCTCAAAGTGATGCTGACAGTCATGTAGTAAGAGTTGCTAATGAACTCAAAATGATGCTAACAGTAATGGAGTGAAAGTTTCGAATAACCTCAAAGTGATGCTGACAGTCATGTAGTAAGAGTTGCTATAAAACCTCAAAATAATGCGACAATAAAGCAGTAAAAGTTGCTACGAACCTCAAAATATTGCGACAGTGATGTCGGAAGAATTGCTAATGATCTCAAAATGATGCGACAGTAATGTAGTGATAGTTGCTAATCAACTCAGTGATGCTGACAGTCATGTAGTAAGAGTTGCTAAGAACCTCAAAATAATGTGACAGTAATGTAGTAAAAGTTGCTATAAACCTCAAAATATTGCGACAGTGATGTCAGAAGAATTGCTAACGATCTCAAAATGATGCGACAGTAATGTAGTGATAGTTGCTAATCATGTCAGTGATGCTTACAGTAATGTAGTAAGAGTTGCTTCGAACCTCAAAGTAATGCGACAGTGATGTCAAAAGAATTGTTAATGATCTCAAACTGATGCGACAGTGATGTAGTAAGAATTGCTAATGAACTCAAAATGATGCTAACAGTAATGGAGTGAAAGTTTCGAATAACCTCAAAGTGATGCTGACAGTCATGTAGTAAGTGTTGCTATGAACCTCAAAATATTGCGACAGTGATGTCGGAAGAATTCCTAATGAACCTAAAATCATGCTAGCAGTCATGTAGTGACAGTTGCTAAGAAACTCAGTGATGCTTACAGTAATGTAGTAAGAGTTTCGAACAACCTCAAAGTGATGCTGAAAGTCATGGAGCAAGAGTTGCTACGAACCTCAAAATAATGCGACAGTGATGTCAGAAGAATTGCTAAAGATCTCAAAATGATGCGACAGTGATGTCAGAAAAATTGGTCATGATCTCAAAATGATGCTAACAGTAATGGAGTGAACGTTTCGAATAACCTCAAAGTGATGCTGACAGTCATGTAGTAAGAGTTGCTAGGAACCTCAAAAAAATGCAACAGTAAAGAAGTAAAAGTTGCTACGAACCTCAAAATATTGCGACAGTGATGTCGGAAGAATCGCTAATGAACTCAAGATGATGCTCACAGTAATGTAGTGAAAGTTGCTAAGAAACTCAGTGATGCTGACAGTCATGTAGTCAGAGTTGCTAATGAACTCAATTTAATGCTACAGTGATGTCGTAAGAATTGCTAATAAACTCAAAATGATGCTAACATTAATGTAGTAAGAGTTGCTACGAACCTTAAAATAGTGCAACAATAATGCAGTAAGAGTTGCTACGAACCTCAAAATAATGTGACAGTGATGTCAGAAGATTGCAAATGATCTCAAAATGATGTAACAGTAATGTAGTAAGACTTGCTAAGAACCTCAAAATAATGCGACAGTAATGTAGTAAAAGTGGCTACGAACCTCAAAATATTGCGACAGTCATGTCGGAAGAATTGCTAATGAACTCAAAATGATGCTAACACTAATGTAGTGATAATTGCTAATCAACTCAGTGATGCTTACAGTAATGTAGTAAGTGTTTAAAACAACCTCAAAGTGATTCTGACAGTAATGTCGTAAGTGTTTCGAAAAACCTCAAAGTGATTATGACAGTCATGTAGTAAGGGTTGCTACGAACCTAAAAATAATGCTGAAGTAAAGTAGTAAGAGTTGCTTCGAACCTCTAAGTAATGCGACAGTGATGTCAAAAGAATTGTTAATGATCTCAAAATGATGCGACAGTGATGTAGTAAGAATTGCTAATGAACTCAAAATGATGCTAACAGTAATGGAGTGATAGTTGCTAATTAACTCAGTGATGCTTACAGTAATGTAGTAAGTGTTTCGAATAACCTCAAAGTGATGCTGACAGTCATGTAGTAAGAGTTTCTACGAACCTCAAAATAATGCGACAGTGATGTCGGAAGAATTGCTAATGTTCTCAAAATGATGCGACAGTGATTTAGTAAGAATTGCTAATGAACTCAAAATGAAGCTAACAGTAATGGAGTGAACATTTCGAATAACCTCAAAGTGATCCTGTCAGTCATATAGTAAGAGTTGCTACGAACCTCAAAAAAAATGCGAAAGTGATGTAGTAAAAGTTGCTACGAATCTCAAAATATTGCGACAGTGATGTCGGAAGAATTGCTCATGAACTCAAAATGATGCTAACAGTAATGTAGTGAAAGTTGCTAATTAACTCAGTGATGCTTACAGTAATGTAGTAAGTGTTTCGAACAACCTCAAAGTGATGCTGACAGTCATGTAGTAAGAGTTGCAACGAACCTCAAAATAATGCGACAGTGATGTCGGAAGAACTGCTAATGATCTCAAAATGTTGCAACAGTGATGTAGGAATAATTGCTAATGAACTCAAAATGATGCTAACAGTAATGGAGTGAAAGTTTCGAATAACCTCAAAGTGATGCTGACAGTAATGTAGTTAGAGTTGCTACGAATATCAAAGTAATGCGACAGTGATGTCAGAAGAATTGCTAATGATCTCAAAATGTTGCGACAGTGATGTAGTAAGAATTGCTAATGAACTCAAAATTATGCTAACAGTAATGGAGTGAAAGTTTCGAAGAACCTCAAAGTGATGCTGACAGTCATGTAGTAAGTGTTGCTACTTACCTCAATTTAATGGTACAGTGATGTCTATGAATTGCTAATAAACTCAAAATGATGCTAACAGTAATGTAGTGATAGTTGCTAATGAACTCAAAGTGATGCTGACAGTAATGTAGTAAGTGTTTTGAACAACCTCAAAGTGATTATGACAGTCATGTGGTAAGGGTTGCTACAAACCTTAAAATAATGCAACAGTAAAGTAGTAGGAGTTGCTACGAACATCAAAATAATGCGACAGTGATGTCAGAAGAATTGGAAATGATCTCAAACTGATGGGACAGTGATGTCGTAAGAATTGCTAATGAACGCAAAATGATGCTAAAGTAATGTAGTGAAAGTTGGTAATAAACTCAGTGATGCTTCCAGTAATGTTGTCAGTGTTTCGAATAACCTCAAAGTGATGCTGACAGTCACGTAGTAAGAATTGCTACTAACCTCAATTTAATGCGACAGTGATGTGGTGAGAGTTGATAGTAATTTCAAAATCACGCGAAAGTGATGTAATGAGAGTTGCTACATACCTAAGAAATGATGCTAAAGTGATGTGGTGAGAGTTGCTACTTACCTAATAAATGATGCTACAGTGATGTGGTGAGAGTTGCTACGATCCTCAAAATGATGCTAAAGTGATGTAATGAGGGTTGCGACAAACCTAAGAAGTGATGCTACAGTGATGTGGTGAGAGTTGATAGTAATTTCAAAATGATGCTAAAGCGGTGTAATGAGAGTTGCTACTAACCGAAGAAATGATGCTACAGTGATGTGGTGAGAGTTGCTACGAACCTCAAAATGATGCAACAGTGATGTAATGAGAGTTGCTACGAATCTCAAAATGATGCTACAGTGATGTGGTGAGAGTTGCTACGATCCTCAAAATGATGCTACAGTGATGTTATGACAGTTGCTACTAACCTAAGAAATTATACTGACAGTGTTGTGGTGAGAGTTGATAGTAATTTCAAAATCATGCTAAAGTGATGTCATGAGAGTTGCTACGATCCTCAAAATGATGCAACAGTGATGTAATGAGAGTTGCTACGAATATCAAAATGATGCTACAGTAATGTAGTGAGAGCTGCTACAAACCTCAAAATGATGCTACAGTGATGTCATGGGAGTTGCTACTAACCTAAGAAATGATGCTACAGTGATGCAGTGAGAGTTGATAGTAATTTCAAAATAATGCTAAAGCGGTGTAATGAGAGTTGATACTTCCCTAAGAAATGATGCTACAGTGATGTAGTGAGAGTTGCTACGAACCGCAAAATGATGCTACAGTGATGTAATGAGGGTTGCTATTTACCTAAGAAATGATGCTACAGTGATGTGGTGAGAGTTGCTACTAACCTAAGAAATGATGCGACAGTGATGTAGTGAGAGTTGCGACTAATCTCAAAATGATGGTTACAGTGATGTAGTGAGAGTTGCTACGATGCTCAAAATGATGCTTACAGTAACGTCGTGAGAGTTGCTACGAACCTCAAAATGATGCTGAAAGTGATGTAGTGAGAGTTGCTACTGACCTAAGAAACGATGCTACAGTGATGTCATAAGAATTGCTACTAACCAAAGAAATGATGCTACAGTGATGTGGTGAGAGTTGCTACGATCCTTAAAATGATGTTAAGTGATGTAATGAGAGTTGCGACAAACCAAAGAAGTGATGCTACAGTGATGTGGTGAGAGTTGATACTAATTTCAAAATAATGCTAAAGTGGTGTAGTGAGAGTTGCTAGGAATCTCAAAATGATGCTCCAGTCATGTTGTGAGAGTTGCGATTATCCTCAAAATGATGCGACAGTGATGTAATGAGAGTTGCTACAAATGTCCAAATGATGCTAGAGTGATGTAATGAGAGTTGCTACAAACCTAAGAAATGATGCGACAGTCATGTGCTGAGAGTTGATCGTAATTTCAAAATCATGCTAAAGTGATGTAATGAGAGTTGCTACTTACCTCAGAAATGATGCGACTGTGATGTGGTGAGAGTTGCTACGAACCTCAAAATGATGCTACAGTGATGTAATGAGAGTTGCTACGAATCTCAAAATGATGCAACAGTAATGTCGTGAGAGTTGCGACTATCCTCAAAATGATGCGACAGTGATGTAGTGAGAGTTGCTACGATCCTCAAAATGATGCTTAAGTGATGTAATGAGAGTTGCTACAAACCTAAGAAGTGATGCTACAGTGATGTGGTGAGAGTTGATAGTAATTTACAAATAATGCTAGGGTGGTGTAGTGAGAGTTGCTACGAACCGCAAAATGATGCTACAGTGATGTAATGAGAGTTGCTACTTACCTAAGAAATGATGCTACAGTGATGTGGTGAGAGTTACTACGAACCTCAAAATGATGCTACAGTGATGTAATGAGAGTTGCTACTTACCTAAGAAATGATGCTACAGTAATTTCACGAGAGTTGCGACTATCCTCAAAATGATGCGACAATGATGTATTGAGAGTTGCTACGATCCTCAAAATGATGCTACAGTGATGTGGTGAGAGTTGCTACGATCCTCAAAATGATGCTACAGTGATGTTATGACAGTTGCTACTAACCTAAGAAATTATACTGACAGTGTTGTGGTGAGAGTTGATAGTAATTTCAAAATCATGCTAAAGTGATGTCATGAGAGTTGCTTCTAACCGAAGAAATGATGCTACAGTGATGTAGGCAGAGTTGGTACGATGCTCAAACTGATGCTTCCAGTAATGTAGTGAGAGTTGCTACAAACCTCAAAATGATGCTACAGTGATGTCATGGGAGTTGCTCCTAACCTCAGAAATGATGCTAGAGTGATGTAACGAGATTTGCTACAAACCTAAGAAATGATGCTACAGTAATGTCGTGAGAGTTGCGACTATCCTCAAAATGATGCGACAATGATGTATTGAGAGTTGCTACGATCCTCAAAATGATGCTGCAGTGATGTGGTGAGATTTGCTACGATCCTCAAAATGATGCTACAGTGATGTGGTGAGAGTTGCTACGAACCTAAGAAATGATGCGACAGTGATGTAGTGAGAGTTGCTACTAACCTAAGAAATGATGCAACAGTGATGTAGTGAGAGTTGCTACAAATGTCCAAATGATGCTTAAGTGATGTAATGAGAGTGGCTACAAACCTAAGAAATGATGCTACAGTGATGTAATGAGAGTTGCTACAAATGACCAAATGATGCTAGAGTGATGTAATGAGAGTTGCTACAAACCTATGAAATTATGCTACAGACATGTGCTGAGAGTTGATAGTAATTTCAAAATCATGCTAAAGTGATGTCATGAGAGTTGCTACTTACCTGAGAAATGATGCGACAGTGATGTGGTGAGAGTTGCTACGAACCTCAAAATGATGCTACAGTGATGTAATGAGAGTTGCGACTTACCTAAGAAATGATGTTACAGTGATGTGGTGAGAGTTGCTACGAACCTCAAAATGATGCTACAGTGATGTAATGAGAGTTCCTACAAATCTCAAAATGATGCTGCAGTAATGTCGCGAGAGTTGCGACTATCCTCAAAATGATGCGACAGTGAAGTAGTGAGAGTTGCTAGGATACTCAAAATGATGCGACAGTGATGTGGTGAGAGTTGCTACGATCCTCAAAATGAGATTGCAATGATGTAGTGAGAGTTGATACTAATCTCAAAATGATGCTACAGTGATGTCATGGGAGTTGCTACTAACCTAAGAAATGATGCTACAGTGATGCAGTGAGAGTTGATAGTAATTTCAAAATAAAGCTATAGCGGTGTAATGAGAGTTGATTCTTCCCTAAGAAATGATGCTACAGTGATGTAGTGAGAGTTGCTACGAACCGCAAAATGATGCTACAGTGATGTAATGAGGGTTGCTATTTACCTAAGAAATGATGCTACAGTGATGTGGTGAGAGTTGCTACTAACCTAAGAAATGATGCTACAGTGATGTAGTGAGAGTTTCGACTAATCTCAAAATGATGGTACAGTGATGTAGTGAGAGTTGCTACGATGCTCAAAATGATGGTACAGTGATGTAGTGAGAGTTGCTACGATGCTCAAAATTATGCTTACAGTAATGTTGTGAGAGTTGCTTAAAACCTCAAAATAATGCTACAGTAATGTCGTGAGAGTTGCCTCTATCCTCAAAATGATGCGACAGTGATGTAGTGAGAGTTGCTACGATCCTCAAAATGATGTTAAGTGATGTAATGAGAGTTGCGACAAACCTAAGAAGTGATGCTACAGTGATGTGGTGAGAGTTGATACTAATTTCAAAATAATGCTAAAGTGGTGTAGTGAGAGTTGCTACGAACCGCAAAATGATGCTACAGTGATGTAATGAGAGTTGCCACAAATGTCCAAATGATGCTTAAGTGATGTAATGAGAGTGGCTACAAACCTAAGAAATGATGCGACAGTGATGTAATGAGAGTTGCTACAAATGACCAAATGATGCTTGAGTGATGTAATGAGAGTTGCTACAAACCTATGAAATTATGCTACAGACATGTGCTGAGAGTTGATAGTAATTTCAAAATCATGCTAAAGTGATGTAATGAGAGTTGCTACTTACCTGAGAAATGATGCGACAGTGATGTGGTGAGAGTTGCTACGGACCTCAAAATGATGCTACAGTGATGTAATGAGAGTTGCTACTTACCTAAGAAATGATGCTACAGTGATGTGGTGAGAGTTGCTACGAACCTCAAAATAATGCTACAGTGATGTAATGAGAGTTCCTACGAATCTCAAAATGATGCTGCAGTAATGTCGCGAGAGTTGCGACTATCCTCAAAATGATGCGACAGTGAAGTAGTGAGAGTTGCTACGATCCTCAAAATGATGCGACAGTGATGTGGTGAGAGTTGCTACGATCCTCAAAATGAGTTGGCAATGATGTAGTGAGAGTTGAAACTAATCTCAAAATGATGCTGACAGTGATGTAGTGAGAGTTCATACTAATCTCAAAATAATGCTAAAGCGGTGTAATGAGAGTTGCTACTTCCCAAAGAAATGATGCTACAGTGATGTAGTGAGGTTTGCTATTTACCTAAGAAATGATGCTACAGTGATGTGGTGAGAGTTGCTACGAACCTCAAAATAATGCTACAGTGATGTAATGAGAGTTGCTACTAATCTCAAAATGATGCTAGAGTGATGTAATGAGATTTGCTAAAAACCTAAGAAATGATGCTACCGTGATGTGGTGAGAGTTGATAGTAATTTCAAAATCATGCTAAAGTGATGTAATGAGAGTTGCAATTTACCTAAGAAATGATGCTACAGTGATGTAGGCAGAGTTGCTACGATGCTCAAACTGATGCTTCCAGTAATGTTGTAAGAGTTGCTACAAACCTCAAAATGATGCTACAGTGATGTCATGGGAGTTGCTACTGACCGAAGAAATGATGCTACAGTGATGAATTGAGAGTTGCTACAAATGTCAAAATGGTGCGACTGATGTCGTGAGAGTTGCTACGATCCTCAAAATGATGCTACATTCATGTGGTGAGAGTTGATCGTAATTTCAAAATCATGCTAAAGTGATGTAATGAAAGTTGCTACATACCTAAGAAATGATGCTACAGTGATGTGGTGAGAGTTGCTACGAACCTCAAAATGATGCTACAGTGATGTAATGAGAGTTGCTACGAATCTCAAAATGATGCTACAGTAATGTCGTGAGAGTTGCTACTAAACGAAGAAATGATGCTACAGTGATGTGGTGAGAGTTGCTACGAACCTCAAAATTATGCAACAGTGATGTAATGAGAGTTGCTACTAACCGAAGAAATGATGCTGCAGTGATGTAGTGAGAGTTGCTACGAATCTCAAAATGATGCTACAGTAATGACGTGAGAGTTGCTCCTATCCTCAAAATGATGCGACAGTGATGTGATAATTACGATGAAGCTCATAATGAAATTACAGTGATGTATTGAGAGTTGCTACTAACCTCAAAATGATGCGACAGTGATGTAATGAGAGCTGCTCCGATCCTCAAAATGAGGTGGCAGTGATGTAGTGAGAGTTGATACTAATCTCAAAATCAAGCTAAAGTGATGTAATGAGAGTTGCTTCTTACCTAAGAAATGATGCTACAGTGATGTGGTGAGAGTTGCGACTATCCTCAAAATGATGCTACAGTGATGGAATGAGAGTTGCTACGAATCTCAAAATGATGCTACAGTAATGTCGTGAGAGTTGCGACTATCCTCAAAATGATGCGACAATGATGTATTGAGAGTTGCTACGATCCTCAAAATGATGCTACAGTGATGTAATGAGGGTTGCTACGGTCCTCAAAATGATGCTACAGTGATGTTATGACAGTTGCTACTAACCTAAGAAATTATGCTGACAGTGTTGTGGTGAGAGTTGACAGTAATTTCAAAATCATGCTAAACTGATGTCATGAGAGTTGCTTCTAACCGAAGAAATGATGCTACAGTGATGTAGGCAGAGTTGCTACGATGCTCAAACTGAAGCTTCCAGTAATGTAGTGAGAGTTGCTACAAACCTCAAAATGATGCTACAGTGATGTCATGGGAGTTGCTACGAATCTCAAAATGATGCTACAGTGATGTGGTGAGAGTTGCTACTAACCTCAAAATGATGCTACAGTGATGTAGTGAGAGTTGCTACGAACCTCAAAATGATGCAGGGTGTCTTTGTGGAAAGTCTTGCACTCCCAACACAATCATTGTCACTAATGTAGTGACAGGTCAGAGCAAAGGGAGCCTCCATGTCCACAGATGTCCACATGGCAGCTGGACTTCCTTTTTCACTCCTTCCCGTTCCTCATGGTACTTTTTAGCCACCGTTTGTTTGATGGTCTGAAAATGACACCCAGAGTAAATCAATACATTGAAATTCAAGATGAAATAAACTGGAGATATCAACTACTGCTTTCGATCATTTCCACACAAACCTTTCTGGTTGGCAAACATATGAGGCTCAAGGACCTGAACCAGTTCCCTGAACCCTTCCCTCTCAACAGTGCTGAGGGGCTGGCAGTCCTTCAGGATGAAATTCAGCAGAGCCTCATCCAGCATCTGCTTCCTGGAAGCTGGATGGTTCAAGATGAAGGAGAGAAGAAATGAATAGGAATTAATGATCAATGAAGCAACTGTGAGTCAGTTGGAGAGTGGCTGTATACCTGAGTTCATCCTGGTGGATCTGGGACTTCATTCTCATGCCTGGCCCCATCATGCCTCAGCACTGAAGAGGTGCTTTTGTTGAGATGAGATGCTTCTGTCCAACAAATGCCACATTCAACCTGCAGAAAAGAACATGAGTACTCAGCTAAAAGTTCCTTTCTTCATGGTGACTGGTGTTTCTTAGTCTTAGACCACCAGGTTTCCAATGAGGTGTATGGGATACGTTGTTGTGCGCCGCTGAAATCCGTCCAATTCCGGCGTTGTTTCCTGATGAAATATGTTTGCCTTAAAGCTCATTAAAGTGTTGAACCACAATATCGTTCACCATAACTTAGTCAACTTCAAGATAACCTACTTCTACATTCCAGTCCCGGCTGCTCCTGTTCTGCTGCAGTCCAGAAAACAACAACCCGATACAATTGGCGCTCCTTCCCACAGCTCCGGCCCGGATCCGCATGGTTCCACTGACTGACTGTGAGACGCGCTCCCTCCAGAGTGGCACAGCCCGATGGGGGTCCTTATCTGGCACGGGGGCGGAAAACAGGTGCGACTTAAAAGCCTGGTTTATTCTGCGTCGAGGGAACGCGTTGCTCTGCAATACACCGCCGAACCGCTAGGGGGTGTGGCTTTGTCTTTGTATTGTTTACGGGCTCTTGTCGGATTCCTCGGTTTTCTTCCGGTCACAGACAAAAATTGTTGGCCATTTGTCAGTCTTTGTAGTGCCGCGAAGAGGCGTTGTAGAGGTGGTCGTACTTGAGCACCTCCTCGATAATCCTTTCTTCAGCTTGGTCTATTTTTTGTTGGAGCCTTCACCACAGAAACTTTGAAAATGGCGGGGTTGTGCTGCGACTGAACCGGAAATAACGTTCTGAGCGGACCAATCACAGTCCTCGACGTTGACGTCACCACGCGTCGACGCGATGCGTAAACAGGATTTTTTGGAGGCGCGTCTCAGGCTACAGCGTCTGGTCTGCGTCGACGGCGTAGGTACGAATACTACTCGACACAGAAGCATAAATCAGGCTTAAATCAGGCTATATAGTCCAACAGGAAGTTAGCATGTCAGGGATGAGACACCCTGATAGTCCAAAAGGAAGTTAGCATGTCAGGGATGAGACACCCTCATAGTCCAACAGGAAGTTAGCATGTCAGGGATGAGACACGCTTATCGTCCAACAGGAAGTTAGCATGTCAGGGATGAGACGCGCTTATCGTCCAACAGGAAGTTAGCATGTCAGGGATGAGACACCCTGATCGTCCAACAGGAAGTTAGCATGTCAGGGATGAGACACCCTGATAGTCCAACAGGAAGTTAGCATCTCCATGGTTCCCTTGACCAGAAGCCAGTGGGATCGTTCCATTCTGACATCTTGATTGACATTTGTCCTTCTCTTAGCTAAATAGCTGGCAATTTTTTGAAAAAAAAACGTGATTTACTTTTTGTATTTTGATCTTCAGCTCATTTGCATACTTTTGTTGAAATTCTCCCCTTTTTGTCTTTTTTTTCTGCTGTTTTTAGCACAAAGTCCACCTGGTGCCTAAAGACCAGTTCAGCATGGACTACGTTGAACCTTCAGTCTGCTGCATCAGCACCCATGGACGGTTCCCCCCTGACAGGAGGATTCTGGTGAGGAACATTAGTGGGACAGCGCTCTTGTTAGAACGGTTCTGATCCACCTTCCCTCCCCCTGTAGCTCCTCCTGTGTCCCCTCAGCGCTCTTGTTAGAACGGTTCTGATCCACCTTCCCTCCCCCTGTAGCTCCTCCTGTGTCCCCTCAGCGCTCTTGTTAGAACGGTTCTGATCCACCTTCCCTCCCCCTGTAGCTCCTCCTGTGTCCCCTCAGTGCTCTTGTTAGAACGGTTCTGATCCACCTTCCCTCCCCCTGTAGCTCCTCCTGTGTCCCCTCAGCGCTCTTGTTAGAACGGTTCTGATCCACCTCCCCTCCCCTTGTAGCTCCTCCTGTGTCCCCTCAGCGCTCTTGTTAGAACGGTTCTGATCCACCTTCCCTCCCCCTGTAGCTCCTCCTGTGTCCCCTCAGCGCTCTTGTTAGAAGGGTTCTGATCCACCTTCCCTCCCCCTGTAGCTCCTCCTGTGTCCCCTCAGCGCTCTTGTTAGAACGGTTCTGATCCACCTTCCCTCCCCCTGTAGCTCCTCCTGTGTCCCCTCAGCGCTCTTGTTAGAAGGGTTCTGATCCACCTTCCCTCCCCCTGTAGCTCCTCCTGTGTCCCCTCAGCGCTCTTGTGAGAACGGTTCTGATCCACCTTCCCTCCCCCTGTAGCTCCTCCTGTGTCCCTTCAGCGCTCTTGTTAGAACGGTTCTGATCCACCTTCCCTCCCCCTGTAGCTCCTCCTGTGTCCCCTCAGCGCTCTTGTTAGAAGGGTTCTGATCCACCTTCCCTCCCCCTGTAGCTCCTCCTGTGTCCCCTCAGCGCTCTTGTTAGAACGGTTCTGATCCACCTTCCCTCCCCCTGTAGCTCCTCCTGTGTCCCCTCAGCGCTCTTGTTAGAAGGGTTCTGATCCACCTTCCCTCCCCCTGTAGCTCCTCCTGTGTCCCCTCAGCGCTCTTGTGAGAACGGTTCTGATCCACCTTCCCTCCCCCTGTAGCTCCTCCTGTGTCCCTTCAGCGCTCTTGTTAGAACGGTTCTGATCCACCTCCCCTCCCCCTGTAGCTCCTCCTGTGTCCCCTCACGTTTCCAAACTCCCTGAACCAGGAGCCCATCCTGGCCCCCTGGTTCAGAGGTGACAGACCACCTCTGGGAGCAGACAACAGAGACCACATCAGGCTGGACTCCGTGCAGGTACGGAGGCTGACGGCTGCTGAGTGAGTGAGTTTACGACGCTCCCACCACTGCTGCTGGATTGATTTAACACATCTGGAATATTTAGATTTATTCTGGGTCAACATCTGCATCTGTTGAAGTCCTCAGTCTCCATGCAGGTGGTGTTGTTCCAGATAAAAGGTCTCAATAACAGCATCACTCCAGGTGAAACCATTCCAAAGAAGGCTAAGTGGAGCTGGCATATCAGCCCCCAATGGAAGCCTGCTGCTGCTGCCAAGCTCTCCATGTCATCATGGAAAAGTTGATTGTTCAACTCAATGTTTTTCCCATTGGGAGGAGATTTGTTGTTCCACCATGAAGTCTTTTCTGGTGATGAGTTTGTGTGTTGTAGTAGCATGAAGATATCTTGTTATCATGATCAACTCATCTGGCCTGGTGGAAGAACGCTGCTGTGTTTGGATTCAGACGAGTCAAATCTGAACCAGGGACTTGTAGTTTTATCCTCGGTCTCTGGACTCATAAAATGGAGACCGGCCCAGTTTGACACTTTTGAACTCCTCCATGATGTTCAAATCTCATGACTGAGATTCGTGATTGGAAACATCGGCGGTTCAGGAAAGAAAACATGTACCATTGAACATCGCTCTCATCCTTCTACTCAGAACGCTGCGGTGGACTCCACCGTGTCCAGGCTTTGGGCAGATACGTCTTCATCCTCCACCACCACCAGCCGCTCCACCCCACCCACCCTGTGCAGGTCTACATTACCAGGGTCGGATCTGGCAGGGTGGAGGATCTTTGATTCATCTTAGCTTTCCTGCTCCGGCTGTTTGAGAAACATTCAAATGGAGATGGTTGTTTGTGTCTTTCAGGCCACGCCAACGCCTCCTTCTGTCCCCACGCTTACGGCTGCCGAAACGTGCCGGTGTCTGAAAACCAGATCATTCTGGATGTGCCGGACCACCAGGTCCTCCTCACCTGCAGGTTCCTGCAGGCAGAGCCCTGTGGTGGTAGGTTTCCTGCTCCTCTGCTGGACTGATACCCTCTCCCTTTCCCCACACGTATCTGCTGTTTCTACTCTGTGCCTCCTTCTCCTCTGTCAGGCCTGGACTTCTTCCTTCTGTCTCTCCAGGATCACGTCCTGGTGGTGCCTGAGAGCAGCTCCAGCTCCAGCTCCCTGAACCAAGAACCACTGGAGAAATCTGACCACTTCATCAGCAACTGTGGCCTCAACAGCTTTCATGTCAAGTCGGTGTCTCTCAGCCTGAGTTGGTCCCTGTTCTGTATCCCTGAATGTTCTAGAGGAACTAAACTGGGCCTGATTGGGACGCTTCTGTCTGCTCAGATTTGGGTTGTGAATGCATTCAGATGTCATTTACAAGCATTGGAACTAAAGACCTGAGCCTCAAGAATATTTAGTTCTTGATTTACTTTCTCTTGCAGGGTTTCACTTTGTGCAAATTTTCTTTTTAAGATCTTTGTTTTTTGTTGTCCTTCCATTTAGCAAGTTTGGCTAAGAACCGTTTCCCCACTAAACTAATTTTCCTAAAATGTCTCGCTAACGTTTCCTTTTTCTCTGTCGTCCCTCCTGTCCTTGGTCTCCATTCTGTCTCAGCTCAGCTGTGTCTCTTGGGCTCTCTTCAACAACGGCGCCCTGCCTTGTGCCTGCCATGAGGTTGGAGCTGAGAGTGACACCTGCGAGTCATTTGGTGGTCGGTGCCGCTGCAGGCCCCACGTGATTGGCCGAGACTGCTCCATGTGGGCCGCGGGTTGCTGGGGATTCCCCACTGCAGACGTGAGTGTCAGATTGGATGAATGATGAGTAATAAGGGCTTTTAATGATGAGTGAGAGGACGGACCAAACCAACCTGTCCAACCATCAGAGGACAGTTTGTTGTTCTAGTTTCAACTCTTACTACATTACTGTTAGCATCATTTTGGGATCATTAGCAATTCTTACTACATCACTGTCAGCATCATTTTTGAATTCATTAACAATTCTTCCTACATAACTGTAGCATTATTTTGAGGTTTCTAGCAGCTCTTACTAGATTACTGTTAGCATCATTTTGAGATCAATAGCAATTCTTCCAACATCACTGTAGCATTATTTTGAGGTTATTAGCAACTCTTACTACATGACTCTCAGCATCATTTTTAGGTTACTCGCAACTTTCACTCCATTACTGTTAGCATCATTTTGAGTTCATTAGCAATTATTATTACATCACTGTCATATCATTTTAGATCATTACCAATTCTTCTGACATCACTATAGCATTATTTTGAGGTTCAGAGCAACTCTTCCTACATGACTGCCAGCATCACTTTGAGGTTATTCGAAACTTTCACTCCGTTACTGTTGGCATCATTTTGAGTTCATTAATGAGTTCATTAGCAATTCTTAAGACATCACTAGCATTATTTTGAGGTTATTAGCAATTCTTAGTACATCACTGTCGCATTATTTTGAGTTCATTCGCAGCTCTTACTACATCACTGTCCCATCATTTCAGATCATTAGCCATTCGTACTACATCACTGTCACATTATTTTGAGGTTCATAGTAACTCTTACTACATCACTAGCATTACTTTAAGGTTATTACCAGACTTACTACATTCCTGTCAGCATCATTTTGAGGTTATTAGCAGCTCTTACTAGATTACCGTCAACATCATTTTGAGTTCATTAGCAATTCTCAGTAAATCGCTGTCGCATCATTTTGAGGTTATTAGCAGCTCTTACTAGATTACCGTCAGCATCATTTTGAGATCATTAG
Source organism: Aulostomus chinensis (assembly GCF_037954235.1). Lineage (NCBI taxonomy): Eukaryota > Metazoa > Chordata > Actinopteri > Syngnathiformes > Aulostomidae > Aulostomus > Aulostomus chinensis. The sequence continues at coordinate 36,905,513 of NC_141320.1, read as the reverse complement.
CAATTCTTCCGACATCACTGTTGCATTATTTTGAGGTTCGTAGCAACTCTTACTACATGACTGTCAGCATCACTTTGAGGTTATTCGAAACTTTCACTACATTACTGAAAGCATCATTTTGAGATCATTAGCAATTCTTACGACATCACTGTAGCATTATTTTGAGGTTATTAGCAACTCTTCCTACATGACTGTCAGCATCACTTTGAGTTTATTGGCAACTTTCACTACATTACTGTCGCATCATTTTGAGATCATTAGCAATTCTTACGACATCATTGTCGCATCATTTTGAGATCATGAGCAATTCTTCTGACATCACTGTCACATTTTTTTGGATCATTAGCAATTCTTCTGACATCACTGTCGCATTGTTTTGAGGTTCGTAGCAACTCTTACTACATTGCTGTTGCATTATTTTGAGGTTAGGGTTAGGGTTACATTATTAACGCATCATTTTGAGATCATTGGCAATTCTTACGACATCACTGTCAGCATCATTTTTAGGTTACTCGCAACTGAAACCACATGACTGTCAGCATTACTTTGAGGTTAATCGAAACTTTCACTACATTACTGTTAGCATCATTTTGAGTTCATTAGCAATTCTTACTCCATCACTGTCGCATCATTTTGATATCATTAGCAATTCTTACGACATCAGTGTAGCATTATTTTGAGGTCATTAGCAACTCTGACTACATTACTGTCAGCATCATTTTTAGGTTACTCGCAACTCTAACCACATGACTGTCAGCATCACTTTAAAGTTGTTCGAAACTTTCACTACATTACTGTTAGCATCATTTTGAGTTCATTAGCAATTCTTACTCAATCACTGTCGCATCATTTTGAGGTACGTTGCAACTCTTACTACATTACTGTCAGCATCACTTTGAGGTTGTTCGAAACTTTCACTACATTACTGTTAGCATCATTTTGAGTTCATTAGCAATTCTTCCGACATCACTGTCGCATTGTTTTGAGGTTCGTAGCAGCTGTTACTACATTACTGTCAGCATCATTTTTAGGTTACTCGCAACTTTCACTACATTACTGTTAGCATCATTTTGAACTTAATAGCAATTCTTTCGACATAACTGTAGCATCATTTTGAGGTTAGTTTCAACTCTTCCTCCATTACCGTCAGCATCATTTAGAGTTTATTAGCAATTATTTCGAAATAACTGTCGCATTATTTTGGGGTTCGTAGCAACACTTACTACATGACTGTCAGCATCACTTTGAGGTTATTCGAAACTTTCACTCCATTACTGTTTGCATCATTTTGAGTTCATTAGCAATTCTTACTACATCACTGTCGCATCATTTTGAGATCATTAGCAATTCTTCTGACATCACTGTCGCATTATTTTTTAGGTTCATAGAAACTCTTACTACATTACTGTTGTATTATTTTAAGGTTCGTAGCAACTCTTACTACATGACTGTCAGCATCACTTTGAGGTTGTTCAAAACACTGACTACATGACTGTCAGCATCACTTTGAGGTTGTTCGAAACACTTACTACATTACTGTAAGCATCACTGAGTTTATTAGCAACTATCACGACGTTACTGTTATCATCATTTTGAGTTCAATAGCAATTCTTACGACATCAATGTCGCATCATTTTGAGATCATTAGCAATTCTTACTACATCACTGTAGCATTGTTTTGAGGTTATTTGCAACTCTTACTACATTACAATCAGCATCATTTTTAGGTTACTCGCCACTCAAAACACATGACTGTCAGCATCACTTTGAGGTTGTTTGAAACACTTACTACATTACTGTAAGCATCACTGAGTTGATGAGCAACTATCACTACATTACTGTTATCATCATTTTGAGTTCATTTGCAATTCTTCCGACATCACTGTCGCAATATTTTGAGGTTCGTAGCAACTTTTACCACATTACTGTCGCATTATTTTGAGGTTCGTAGCAACACTTACTACATGACTGTAAGCATCACTTTGAGGTTATTCGAAAGTTTCACTCCATTACTGTTAGCATCATTTTGAGTTCATTAGCAATTCTTACTACATCACTGTCGCATCATTTTGAGATCATTAGCAATTCTTCTGACATTACTGTCGCATTATTTTGAGGTTCGTAGCAACTCTTAGTACATGACTGTCAGCATCACTTTGAGGTTATTCGAAACGTTCACTCCATTACTGTTAGCATCATTTTGAGTTCATTAGCAATTCTTACTAAATCACTGTCGCATCATTTTGAGATCATTAGCAATTCTTCTGACATCACTGTCACATTATTTTGAGGTTCGTAGCAACTCTTACTACATTAATGTCAGCATCACTTTGAGTTTTTTAGCAACTATCACTACATTACTGTTAGCATCATTTTGAGTTCATGAGCAATTCTCACGACATCACTGTAGCATTGAATTGAGTTCATTAGCAACTCTTACTAAATGACTGTCAGCATCACTTTGAGGGTGTTCGAAACTCTTACTACATTACTGTTAGCATCATCTTGAGTTCATTAGCAATTCTTCCGACATCACTGTCGCATTATATTGAGTTCATTAGCAACTCTTACTACATGACTGTCAACATCACTTTGAGGTTATTCGAAACTCTTACTACATTACTGTAAGCATCAATGACTTGATTAGCAACTATCACTACATTACTGTTAGCATCATTTTGAGTTCATTAGCAATTCTTCCGACATCACTGTCGCAATATTTTGAGGTTCGTAGCAACTTTTACTACATTACTTTCGCATTATTTTGAGGTTTGTAGCAACTCTTACTACATTATTGTTGCATTATTTTGAGGTTTGTAGCAACACTTACTACATGACTGTCAGCATCACTTTGAGGTTATTCGAAACGTTCACTCCATTACTGTTAGCATCATTTTGAGTTCATTAGCAATTCTTACTAAATCACTGTCGCATCATTTTGAGATCATTCGCAATTCTTCCGACATCACTGTCGCATTATTTTGAGGTTCGTACCAACTCTTCCTACATGACTGTCAGCATCACTTTGAGGTTGTTCGAAATACTTACTACATTACTGTAAGTATCACTGAGTTGATTAGCAACTATCACTACATTACTGTTAGCATCATTTTAAGTTCATTAGCAATTCTTCCGACATCACTGTCGCAATATTTTGAGGTTCGTAGCATCTTTTACTACATTACTGTTGCATTATATTGAGGTTCGTAGCAACTCTTACTACATGACTGTCAGCATCACTTTGAGGTTATTCGAAAGTTTCACTCCATTACTGTTAGCATCATCTTGAGTTCATTAGCAATTCTTCGGACATCACTGTCGCAATATTTTGAGGTTCGTAGCAACTTTTACTACATTACTGTCGCATTATTTTGAGGTTCGTAGCACCTCTTAGTACATGACTGTCAGCATGACTTTGAGGTTATTTGAAATGTTCACTCCATTACTGTTAGCATCATTTTGAGTTCATTAGCAATTCTTACTAAATCACTGTCGCATCATTTTGAGATCATTAGCAATTCTTCTGACATCACTGTTGCATTATTTTGAGGTTCGTAGCAACACTTACCACATTACTTTCGCATTATTTTGAGGTTCGTAGCAACTCTTCCTACATGACTGTCACCATCACTTTGAGGTTATTCGAAACACTTACTACATTACTGTAAGCATCACTGACTTGATTAGCAACTACCACTACATTACTGTTAGCATCATTTTAAGTTCATTAGCATTTCTGCCGACATCACTGTCGCATCATTTTGAGATCTTAAGCAATTCTTCCGACATCACTGTCGCATTATTTTGAGGTTCGTAGCAACTCTTACTATATGACTGTCACCATCACTTTTGAGGTTATTCGAAACACTTACTACATTACTGTAAGCATCACTGACTTGATTAGCAACTACCACTACATTACTGTCGCATCATTTTAAGTTCATGAGGAATTCTTCCGACATCACTGTCGCAATATTTTGAGGTTTCGTAGCAACTTTTACTACATTACTGTCGCATTATTTTGAGGTTCGGAGCAACTCTTAGTACATGACTGTCAGTATCACTTTGAGGTTATTCGAAACACTTACTACATTACTGTAAGCATCACTGACTTGATTAGCAACTATCACTACATGACTGTTAGCATCATTTTGAGTTCATTAGCAATTCTTCCGACATCACTGTCGCAATATTTTGAGGTTCGTGGCAAATTTTACTACATTACTGTCGCATTATTTTGAGGTTCGTAGCAACACTTACTACATGACTGTAAGCATCACTTTGAGGTTATTCAAAAGTTTCACTCCATTACTGTTAGCATCATTTTGAGTTCATTCGCAATTCTTACTACATCACTGTCGCATCATTTTGAGTTTATGAGCAATTCTCACGACATCACTGAAGCATTGAATTGAGTTCATGAGGAACTCTTACTAAATGACTGTCAGCATCACTTTGAGGGCGTTCGAAACTCTTACTACATTCCTGTTAGCATCATCTTGAGTTCATTAGCAATTCTTCCGACATCACTGTCGCATTATTTTGAGGTTCGTAGCAACTCTTACTACATGACTTTCAGCATCACTTATAGGTTGTTCAAAACACTTACTACATTACTGTAAGCATCACTGACTTGATTAGCAACTACCACTACATTACTGTTAGCATCATCTTGAGTTCATTAGCAATTCTTCCGACATCACTGTCGCAATATTTTGAGGTTCGTAGCAACTTTTACTACATTACTTTCGCATTTTTTTGAGGTTTGTAGCAACTCTTACGACATAACTGTTGCATTATTTTAAGGTTCGGAGCAACACTTCCTACATGACTGTCAGCATCACTTTGAGGTTATTAGAAACTTTCACTCCATTACTGTTAGCATCTTTTTGACTTCATGAGCAATTCTTATTACATCACTGTTGCATCATTTTGAGATCATTAGCAATTCTTCCGACATCACTGTCGCATCATTTTGAGATCATTAGCAATTCTTCTGACATTACTGTCGCATTATTTTGAGGTTCGTAGCAACTCTTAGTACATGACTGTCAGCATCACTTTGAGGTTATTCGAAACGTTCACTCCATCACTGTCGCATCATTTTGAGATCATTAGCAATTCTTCTGACATCACTGTCACATTATTTTGAGGTTCATAGCAACTTTTACTACATTACTGTCAGCATCACTTTGAGTTTTTTAGCAAATATCACTACATTTCTGTTAGCATCATTTTGAGTTTATGAGCAATTCTCACGACATCACTGTAGCATTGAATTGAGTTCATTAGCAACTCTTACTTAATGACTGTCAGCATCACTTTGAGGGTGTTCGAAACTCTTACTACATTACTGTTAGCATCATCTTGAGTTCATTAGCAATTCTTCCGACATCACTATCACATTATTTTGAGGTTCGTAGCAACTCTTACTACATTACTGTCGCATTATTTTGAGGTTCGTCGCAACTCTTCCTACATGACTTTCACCATCACTTTGAGGTTATTCGAAACTCGTACTACATGACTGTAAGCATCACTGACTTGATTAGCAACTACCACTACATGACTGTTAGCATCATTTTAAGTTCATTCGCATTTCTGCCTACATCACTGTCGCATCATTTTGAGATCATTAGCAATTTTTCTGACATCACTGTCGCAATATTTTGAGGTTCGTAGCATCTTTTACTACATTACTGTTGCATTATATTGAGGTTTTTAGCAACTCTTACTACATGACTGTCAGCATCACTTTGAGGTTATTCGAAAGTTTCACTCCATTACTGTTAGCATCATCTTGAGTTCATTAGCAATTCTTCGGACATCACTGTCGCAATATTTTGAGGTTCGTAGCAACTTTAACTACATTACTGTCGCATTATTTTGAGGTCCGTTGCAACTCTTAGTACAAGACTGTCAGCATCACTTTGAGGTTATTCGAAACGTTCACTCCATTACTGTTAGCATCATTTTGAGTTCATGAGCAATTCTTACTAAATCACTGTCGCATCATTTTTAGATCTTTAGCAATTCTTCTGACATCACTGTCGCATTATTTTGAGGTTCGTAGCAACTCTTATTACATTACTGTCGCATTATTTTGAGGTTCGTAGCAACTCTTCCTACATGACTGTCACCATCACTTTGAGGTTATTCGAAACACTTACTACATTACTGTAAGCATCACTGACTTGATTAGCAACTACCACTACATTACTGTTAGCATCATTTTAAGTTCATTAGCATTTCTGCCGACATCACTGTCGCATCATTTTGAGATCTTAAGCAATTCTTCCGACATCACTGTCGCATTATTTTGAGGTTCGTAGCAACTCTTACTATATGACTGTCACCATCACTTTTGAGGTTATTCGAAACACTTACTACATTACTGTAAGCATCACTGACTTGATTAGCAACTACCACTACATTACTGTTAGCATAATTTTGAGTTCATGAGGAATTCTTCCGACATCACTGTCGCAATATTTTGAGGTTCGTAGCAACTTTTACTACATGACTGTCGCATTATTTTGAGGTTCGTAGCAACTCTTCGTACATGACTGTCAGCATCACTTTGAGGTTATTCGAAACACTTACTACATTACTGTAAGCATCACTGAGTTGATTAGCAACTATCACTACATGACTGTTAGCATCATTTTGAGTTCATTAGTAATTCTTCCGACATCACTGTCGCAATATTTAAAGGTTCGTAGCAACTTTTTCTACATTACTGTCGCATTATTTTGAGGTTCGTAGCAACACTTACTACATGACTGTAAGCATCACTTTGAGGTTATTCAAAAGTTTCACTCCATTACTGTTAGCATCATTTTGAGTTCATTAGCAATTCTTACTACATCTCTGTCGCATCATTTTGAGATCATTAGCAATTCTTCTGACATTACTGTCGCATTATTTTGAGGTTCGTAGCAACTCTTAGTACATGACTGTCAGCATCACTTTGAGGTTATTCGAAACGTTCACTCCATCACTGTCGCATCATTTTGAGATCATTAGCAATTCCTCTGACATCACTGTCACATTATTTTGAGGTTCCTTGCAACTCTTACTACATTACTGTCAGCATCACTTTGAGTTTTTTAGCAACTATCACTACATTACTGTTAGCATCATTTTGAGTTTATGAGCAATTCTCACGATATCACTGTAGCATTAAATTGAGTTCATTAGCAACTCTTACTAAATGACTGTCAGCATCACTTTGAGGTTGTTCGAAACTCTTTCTACATTACTGTAAGCATCACTGAGTTTCTTAGCAACTATCGCTAAATTACTGTTAGCATCATCTTGAGTTCATTAGCAATTCTTCCGACATCACTGTCGCAATATTTTGAGGTTCGTAGCAACACTTACTACATGACTGTCAGCATCACGTTGAGGTTATTCGAAAGTTTCACTCCATTGTTGTTAGCATCATTTTGAGTTCATTAGCAATTCTTACTACATCACTGTCGCATCATTTTGAGATCATTAGCAATTCTTCTGACATCACTGTCACATTATTTTGAGGTTCGTAGCAACTCTTACTGCATTACTGTCAGCATCACTTTGAGTTTTTTAGCAACTATCACTACATTACTGTTGGCATCATTTTGAGTGTTTGAGCAATTCTCACGACATCACTGTAGCATTAAATTGAGTTCATTAGCAACTCTTACTAAATGACTGTCAGCATCACTTTGAGGGTGTTCGAAACTCTTACTACATTACTGTAAGCATCACTGACTTGATTAGCAACTACCACTACATTACTGTAAGCATCATCTTGTGTTCATGAGCAATTCTTCCGACATCAGTGTCGCAATATTTTGAGGTTCGTAGCAACTTTTACTACATTACTGTCGCATTATTTTGAGGTTTGTAGCAACTCTTAGTACATGACTGTCAGCATCACTTTGAGGTTATTCGAAACACTTACTACATTACTGTAAGCATCACTGAGTTGATTAGCAACTATCACTACATGACTGTTAGCATCATTTTGAGTTCATTAGCAATTCTTCCGACATCACTGTCGCAATATTTTGAGGTTCGTAGCAACTTTTACCACATTACTGTCGCATTATTTTGAGGTTCGTAGCAACACTTACTACATGACTGTAAGCATCACTTTGAGGTTATTCGAAAGTTTCACTCCATTACTGTTAGCATCATTTTGAGTTCATTAGCAATTCTTACTACATCACTGTCGCATCATTTTGAGATCATTAGCAATTCTTCTGACATTACTGTCGCATTATTTTGAGGTTCGTAGCAACTCTTACTACATTACTGTCAGCATCACTTTGAGGTTATTCGAAAGTTTCACTCCATTACTGTTAGCATCATTTTGAGTTCATTAGCAATTCTTACTACATCACTGTCGCATCATTTTGAGATCATTAGCAATTCTTCTGACATCACTGTCACATTATTTTAAGGTTCGTAGCAACTCTTAGTACATGACTGTCAGCATCACTTTGAGGTTATTCGAAACGTTCACTCCATTACTGTTAGCATCATTTTGAGTTCATTAGCAATTCTTACTAAATCACTGTCGCATCATTTTGAGATCATTAGCAATTCTTCTGACATCACTGTCACATTATTTTGAGGTTCGTAGCAACTCTTACTACATTAATGTCAGCATCACTTTGAGGTTATTCGAAACGTTCACTCCATTACTGTTAGCATCATTTTGAGTTCATGAGCAATTCTTACTAAATCACTGTCGCATCATTTTGAGATCTTTAGCAATTCTTCTGACATCACTGTCGCATTATTTTGAGGTTCGTAGCAACTCTTACTACATTACTGTCGCATTATTTTGAGGTTTGTAGCAACTCTTCCTACATGACTGTCACCATCACTTTGAGGTTATTCGAAACACTTACTACATTACTGTAAGCATCACTGAGTTGATTAGCAACTATCACTACATGACTGTTAGCATCATTTTGAGTTCATTAGCAATTCTTCCGACATCACTGTCGCAATATTTTGAGGTTCGTGGCAAATTTTACTACATTACTGTCGCATTATTTTGAGGTTCGTAGCAACTCTGAGTACATGACTGTCAGCATCACTTTGAGGTTATTCTAAACACTTACTACATTACTGTAAGCATCACTGAGTTGATTAGCAACTATCACTACATTACTGTTAGCATCATCTTGAGTTCATTAGCAATTCTTCCGACATCACTGTCGCAATATTTTGAGGTTCGTAGCAACTTTTACTACATTACTGTCGCATTATTTTGAGGTTCGTAGCAACACTTACTACATGACTGTAAGCATCACTTTGAGGTTATTCAAAAGTTTCACTCCATTACTGTTAGCATCATTTTGAGTTCATTAGCAATTCTTACTACATCACTGTCGCATCATTTTGAGATTATTAGCAATTCTTCTGACATTACTGTCGCATTATTTTGAGGTTCGTAGCAACTCTTAGTACATGACTGTCAGCATCACTTTGAGGTTGTTCGAAACTTTCACGACATTACTGTTAGCATCATTTTGAGTTCATTAGCAATTCTTCCGACATCACTTTAGTATTGTTTTGTGGCAAGTAGCAACTCTTACTACACAACTGTCAGCATCACTTTGAGGTTGTTCGAAACATTTACTACATTTCTTTAAACATCACTGAGTTGATTAGCAACTACCACTACATTACTGTTCGCATCATTTTAAGTTTATTAGCATTTCTGCCGACATCACTGTCGCATCATTTTGAGATCTTAAGCAATCCTTCCGACATCACTGTCGCAATATTTTGAGGTTCATAGCAACTTTTACTACATTACTTTCACATTATTTTGAGGTTTGTAGCAACTCTTACTACATTATTGTTGCATTATTTTAAGGTTCGTAGCAACACTTACTACATGACTGTCAGCATCACTTTGCGGTTATTCGAAACTTTCACTCCATTACTGTTAGCATCTTTTTGAGTTCATTAGCAATTCTTATTACATCACTGTTGCATCATTTTGAGATCATTAGCAATTCTTCCGACATCACTGTCGCATTATTTTGAGGTCCGTAGCAACTCTTAGGACAAGACTGTCAGCATCACTTTGAGGTTATTCGAAACGTTCACTCCATTACTGTTAGCATCATTTTGAGTTCATGAGCAATTCTTACTAAATCACTGTCGCATCATTTTGAGATCTTTAGCAATTCTTCTGACATCACTGTCGCATTATTTTGAGGTTCGTAGCAACTCTTACTACATTACCGTCACATTATTTTAAGGTTCGTAGCAACTCTTACTACATTACTGTCAGCATCACTTTGAGTTTATTAGCAACTATCACTACATTACTGTTAGCATCATTTTGAGTTCATGAGCAATTCTTACGAAATCACTGTCGCATCATTTTGAGATCTTTAGCAATTCTTCTGACATCACTGTCGCATTATTTTGAGGTTCGTAGCAACTCTTCCTAATGACTGTCAGCATCACTTTGAGGTTATTCGAAACACTTACTACATTACTGTAAGCATCACTGAGTTGATTCGCAACTATCACTACATTACTGTTAGCATCATTTGAGTTCATTAGCAATTCTTACTACATCACTGTCGCATCATTTTGAGATCATTAGCAATTCTTCCGACATCACTGTTGCAATATTTTGAGGTTCGTAGCAACTCTTACATTTCTGTTGCATTATTTTAAGGTTCGTAGCAACTCTTACTACATTACTGTCAGCATCACTTCGAGTTTATTAGCAACTATCACTACATTACTGTTAGCATCATTTTGAGTTGTTGAGCAATTCTCAGAACATCACTGTAGCATTAAATTGAGTTCATTGGCATTCTTACTAAATGACCGTCAGCATCACTTTGAGGTTGTTCGAAACTCTTACTGCATTACTGTAAGCATCACTGAGTTTCTTAGCAACTATCACGACATTACTGATAGAAATAATCTTGAGTTCATTAGCAATTCTTCCGACATCACTGTCGCAATATTTTGAGGTTCGTAGCAACTTTTACTACATTACTTTCGCAATATTTTGAGGTTCGTAGCAACTTTTACTACATTACTGTCGCATTATTTTGAGGTTCGTAGCAACACTTACTACATGACTGTCAGCATCACTTTGAAGTTATTTTGAAAGTTTCACTCCATTACTCCTAGCATCATTTGAGTTCATTAGCAATTCTTACTACATCACTGTCGCATCATTTTGAGATCATTAGCAATTCTTCCGACATCACTGCCGCAATATTTTGAGGTTCGTAGCAACTCTTACTACATTATTGTTGCATTATTTTAAGGTTCGTAGCAACTCTTACTACATTACTGTCAGCATCACTTTGAGTTTATTAGCACCTATCACTACATTACTGTTCGCATCATTTTGAGTTGTTGAGCAATTCTCACGACATCACTGTTGCATTAAATTGAGTTCATTAGCAACTCTTACTAAATGACTCTCAGCATCACTTTTAGGTTGTTCGAAACTCTTACTACATGACTGTCAGCATCACTGAGTTTCTTAGCAACTATCACTACATTACTGTTAGCATCATCTTGAGTTCAATAGCAATTCTTCCGACATCACTGTCGCAATATTTTGAGGTTCGAAGCAACTTTTCCTACATTACTGTCGCATTATATTGAGGTTCGTAGCAACTCTTACCACATGACTGTGAGCATCACTTTGAGGTTATTCGAAACACTTACTACATTACTGTAAGCATCACTGACTTGATTAGCAACTATCACTACATTTCTGTTAGCATCATTTTGATTTCATTAGCAATTCTTCCGACATCACTGTCGCAATATTTTTAGGTTCGTAGCAACTTTTACTACATTACTGTCGCATTATTTTGAGGTTCGTAGCAACTCTTACTACATTACTGTCAGCATCACTTTGAGGTTATTCGAAACTTTCACTCCATTACTGTTAGCATCATTTTGAGTTCATTAGCAATTCTTACTACATCACTGTCGCATCATTTTGAGATCATTAGCAATTCTTCTGACATCACTGTCACATTATTTTGAGGTTCATAGCAACTCTTACTACATTACTGTCAGCATCACTTTGAGTTTTTTTGCAACTATCACTACATTACTGTTAGCATCATTTTGAGTTTATTAGCAATTCTTACTACATCACTGTCGCATCATTTTGAGATCAATAGCAATTCTTCTGACATCACTGTCACATTATTTTGAGGTTCGTAGCAACTCTTACTACATTACTGTCAGCATCACTTTGAGTTTTTTAGCAACAATTTCTACATTACTCTTAGCATCATTTTGGGTTTATGAGCAATTCTCACGACATCACTGTAGCATTGAATTTCTGTTCATTAGCAACTCTTACTAAATGACTGTCAGCATCACTTTGAGGTTGTTTGAAACTCTGACTACATTACTGTAAGCATCACTGAGTTTCTTAGCAACTATCACTACATTATTGTTAGCATCATCTTTAGTTCATTAGCAATTCTTCCGACATCACTGTCGCAATATTTTGAGGTTCGTAGCAACACTTACTACATGACTGTCAGCATCACTTTGAGGTTATTCGAAAGTTTCACTCCATTACTGTTAGCATCATTTGAAGTTCATTATCAATTCTTCCGACATCACTGTTGAAATATTTTGAGGTTCGTAGCAAATTTTACGACATGACTGTCGCATTATTTTGAGGTTCGTAGCAACTCTTAGTATATGACTGTCAGCATCACTTTGAGGTTATTCGAAACGTTCACTCCATTACTGTTAGCATCATTTTGAGATCATTACCAATACTTCTGACATCACTGTCGCATCATTTTTACATCTTTAGCAATTCTTCTGACATCACTGTCGCATTATTTTGAGGTTCGTAGCAACTCTTACGACATGACTTTCAGCATCACTTTGAGGTTGTTCGAAACACTTACTACAACACTGTAAGCATCACTGAGTTGATTAGCAACTATCACTACATTACATTTAGCATCATTTTGAGTTCATTAGCAATTCTTCCGACATCACTGTCGCAATATTTTGAGGTTCGTAGCAACTTTTACTACATTACTGTCGCATTATTTTGAGGTTCGTAGCAACACTTACTACATGACTGTCAGCATCACTTTGAGGTTATTTTGAAAGTTTCACTCCATTACTCCTAGCATCATTTTGAATTCATAAGCAATTCTTACTACATCACTGTCGCATCATTTTGAGATCATTAGCAATTCTTTTGACATCACTGTCACATCATTTTGAGGTTCGTAGCAACTCTTACTACATTATTGTTGCATTATTTTAAAGTTCCTAGCAACTCTTACTACATGACTGTCATCATCACTTTGAGTTTATTAGCAACTATCGCTACATTAATGTTAGCATCATCTTGAGTTCAATAGCAATTCTTCCGACATCACTGTTGAAATATTTTGAGGTTCGAAGCAACTTTTACTATATTACTGTCGCATGATATTGAGGTTCGTAGCAACTCTTACCACATGACTGTGAGCATCACTTTGAGGTTATTCGAAACACTTACTACATTACTGTAAGCATCACTGACTTGATTAGCAACTATCACTCCATTACTGTTTGCATCATTTTGATTTCATTAGCAATTCTTCCGACATCACTGTCGCAATATTTTTAGGTTCGTAGCAACTTTTACTACATTACTATCGCATTATTTTGAGGTTCGTAGCAACTCTTACTACATTACTGTCAGCATCACTTTGAGGTTATTCGAAACTTTCACTCCATTACTGTTAGCATCATTTTGAGTTCATTAGCAATTCTTACTACATCACTGTCGCATCATTTTGAGATCATTAGCAATTCTTCTGACATCACTGTCACATTATTTTGAGGTTCATAGCAACTCCTACTACATTACTGTCAGCATCACTTTGAGTTTTTTAGCAACTATCACTACATTACTGTTAGCATCATTTTGAGTTTATTAGCAATTCTTACTACATCACTGTCGCATCATTTTGAGATCAATAGCAATTCTTCTGACATCACTGTCACATTATTTTGAGGTTCGTAGCAACTCTTACTACATTACTGTCAGCATCACTTTGAGTTTTTTAGCAACTATCACTACATTACTCTTAGCATCATTTTGATTTCATTAGCAATTCTTCCGACATCACTGTCGCAATATTTTTAGGTTCGTAGCAACTTTTACTACATTACTGTCGCATTATTTTGAGGTTCGTAGCAACTCTTACTACATAACTGTTAGCATCATTTTGAGTTCATTAGCACTTCTTACTACATCTCTGTCGCATCATCTTGAGTTCATTAGCAATTCTTCCGACATCACTTTCGCAATATTTTGAGGTTCGTAGCAACTTTTACTACATTACTGTCGCATTATTTTGAGGTTCGTAGCAACACTTACTACATGACTGTCAGCATCACTTTGAGTTTATTAGCAACTATCACTACATTACTGTTAGCATCATTTTGAGGTTATTCGAAAGTTTCACTCCATTACTGTTAGCATCATCTTGAGTTCATGACCAATTCTTCCGACATCACTGTCGCAATATTTTGAGGTTCGCAGGAACTCTTACGACATTATTGTTGCATTATTTTAAGGTAAGTAGCAACTCTTACTACATGACTGTCAGCATCACTTTGAGTTCATTAGCAACTATCACTACATTACTGTTAGCATCATTTTGAGTTCATTCGCAATTCCTCCGACATCACTGTCGCAATATTTTGAGGTTCGTAGCAACTTTTACTGCATTACTTTCGCATTATTTTGAGGTTTGTAGCAACACTTACTACATGACTGTCAGCATCACTTTGAGGTTATTTGAAAGTTTCACTCCATTACTCCTAGCATCATTTGAGTTCATTAGCAATTCTTACTACATCACTGTCGCATCATTTTGAGATCATTAGCAATTCTTCCGACATCACTGCCGCAATATTTTGAGGTTCGTAGCAACTCTTACTACATTATTGTTGCATTATTTTAAGGTTCGTAGCAACTCTTACTACATTACTGTCAGCATCACTTTGAGTTTATTAGCACCTATCACTACATTACTGTTCGCATCATTTTGAGTTGTTGAGCAATTCTCACGACATCACTGTTGCATTAAATTGAGTTCATTAGCAACTCTTACTAAATGACTGTCAGCATCACTTTTAGGTTGTTCGAAACTCTTACTACATGACTGTCAGCATCACTGAGTTTCTTAGCAACTATCACTACATTACTGTTAGCATCATCTTGAGTTCAATAGCAATTCTTCCGACATCACTGTCGCAATATTTTGAGGTTCGAAGCAACTTTTCCTACATTACTGTCGCATTATATTGAGGTTCGTTTTGGGTTTATGAGCAATTCTCACGACATCACTGTAGCATTGAATTTCTGTTCATTAGCAACTCTTACTAAATGACTGTCAGCATCACTTTGAGGTTGTTTGAAACTCTGACTACATTACTGTAAGCATCACTGAGTTTCTTAGCAACTATCACTACATTATTGTTAGCATCATCTTTAGTTCATTAGCAATTCTTCCGACATCACTGTCGCAATATTTTGAGGTTCGTAGCAACACTTACTACATGACTGTCAGCATCACTTTGAGGTTATTCGAAAGTTTCACTCCATTACTGTTAGCATCATTTTGAGTTCATTAGCAATTCTTACTACATCACTGTCGCATCATTTTGAGATCATTAGCAATTCTTTTGACATCACTGTCACATCATTTTGAGGTTCGTAGCAACTCTTACTACATTATTGTTGCATTATTTTAAAGTTCCTAGCAACTCTTACTACATGACTGTCATCATCACTTTGAGTTTATTAGCAACTATCGCTACATTAATGTTAGCATCATCTTGAGTTCAATAGCAATTCTTCCGACATCACTGTTGAAATATTTTGAGGTTCGAAGCAACTTTTACTATATTACTGTCGCATGATATTGAGGTTCGTAGCAACTCTTACCACATGACTGTGAGCATCACTTTGAGGTTATTCGAAACACTTACTACATTACTGTAAGCATCACTGACTTGATTAGCAACTATCACTCCATTACTGTTTGCATCATTTTGATTTCATTAGCAATTCTTCCGACATCACTGTCGCAATATTTTTAGGTTCGTAGCAACTTTTACTACATTACTATCGCATTATTTTGAGGTTCGTAGCAACTCTTACTACATTACTGTCAGCATCACTTTGAGGTTATTCGAAACTTTCACTCCATTACTGTTAGCATCATTTTGAGTTCATTAGCAATTCTTACTACATCACTGTCGCATCATTTTGAGATCATTAGCAATTCTTCTGACATCACTGTCACATTATTTTGAGGTTCATAGCAACTCCTACTACATTACTGTCAGCATCACTTTGAGTTTTTTAGCAACTATCACTACATTACTGTTAGCATCATTTTGAGTTTATTAGCAATTCTTACTACATCACTGTCGCATCATTTTGAGATCAATAGCAATTCTTCTGACATCACTGTCACATTATTTTGAGGTTCGTAGCAACTCTTACTACATTACTGTCAGCATCACTTTGAGTTTTTTAGCAACTATCACTACATTACTCTTAGCATCATTTTGATTTCATTAGCAATTCTTCCGACATCACTGTCGCAATATTTTTAGGTTCGTAGCAACTTTTACTACATTACTGTCGCATTATTTTGAGGTTCGTAGCAACTCTTACTACATAACTGTTAGCATCATTTTGAGTTCATTAGCACTTCTTACTACATCTCTGTCGCATCATCTTGAGTTCATTAGCAATTCTTCCGACATCACTTTCGCAATATTTTGAGGTTCGTAGCAACTTTTACTACATTACTGTCGCATTATTTTGAGGTTCGTAGCAACACTTACTACATGACTGTCAGCATCACTTTGAGTTTATTAGCAACTATCACTACATTACTGTTAGCATCATTTTGAGGTTATTCGAAAGTTTCACTCCATTACTGTTAGCATCATCTTGAGTTCATGACCAATTCTTCCGACATCACTGTCGCAATATTTTGAGGTTCGCAGGAACTCTTACGACATTATTGTTGCATTATTTTAAGGTAAGTAGCAACTCTTACTACATGACTGTCAGCATCACTTTGAGTTCATTAGCAACTATCACTACATTACTGTTAGCATCATTTTGAGTTCATTCGCAATTCCTCCGACATCACTGTCGCAATATTTTGAGGTTCGTAGCAACTTTTACTGCATTACTTTCGCATTATTTTGAGGTTTGTAGCAACACTTACTACATGACTGTCAGCATCACTTTGAGGTTATTTGAAAGTTTCACTCCATTACTCCTAGCATCATTTGAGTTCATTAGCAATTCTTACTACATCACTGTCGCATCATTTTGAGATCATTAGCAATTCTTCCGACATCACTGCCGCAATATTTTGAGGTTCGTAGCAACTCTTACTACATTATTGTTGCATTATTTTAAGGTTCGTAGCAACTCTTACTACATTACTGTCAGCATCACTTTGAGTTTATTAGCACCTATCACTACATTACTGTTCGCATCATTTTGAGTTGTTGAGCAATTCTCACGACATCACTGTTGCATTAAATTGAGTTCATTAGCAACTCTTACTAAATGACTGTCAGCATCACTTTTAGGTTGTTCGAAACTCTTACTACATGACTGTCAGCATCACTGAGTTTCTTAGCAACTATCACTACATTACTGTTAGCATCATCTTGAGTTCAATAGCAATTCTTCCGACATCACTGTCGCAATATTTTGAGGTTCGAAGCAACTTTTCCTACATTACTGTCGCATTATATTGAGGTTCGTAGCAACTCTTACCACATGACTGTGAGCATCACTTTGAGGTTATTCGAAACACTTACTACATTACTGTAAGCATCACTGACTTGATTAGCAACTATCACTACATTTCTGTTAGCATCATTTTGATTTCATTAGCAATTCTTCCGACATCACTGTCGCAATATTTTTAGGTTCGTAGCAACTTTTACTACATTACTGTCGCATTATTTTGAGGTTCGTAGCAACTCTTACTACATTACTGTCAGCATCACTTTGAGGTTATTCGAAACTTTCACTCCATTACTGTTAGCATCATTTTGAGTTCATTAGCAATTCTTACTACATCACTGTCGCATCATTTTGAGATCATTAGCAATTCTTCTGACATCACTGTCACATTATTTTGAGGTTCATAGCAACTCTTACTACATTACTGTCAGCATCACTTTGAGTTTTTTTGCAACTATCACTACATTACTGTTAGCATCATTTTGAGTTTATTAGCAATTCTTACTACATCACTGTCGCATCATTTTGAGATCAATAGCAATTCTTCTGACATCACTGTCACATTATTTTGAGGTTCGTAGCAACTCTTACTACATTACTGTCAGCATCACTTTGAGTTTTTTAGCAACAATTTCTACATTACTCTTAGCATCATTTTGGGTTTATGAGCAATTCTCACGACATCACTGTAGCATTGAATTTCTGTTCATTAGCAACTCTTACTAAATGACTGTCAGCATCACTTTGAGGTTGTTTGAAACTCTGACTACATTACTGTAAGCATCACTGAGTTTCTTAGCAACTATCACTACATTATTGTTAGCATCATCTTTAGTTCATTAGCAATTCTTCCGACATCACTGTCGCAATATTTTGAGGTTCGTAGCAACACTTACTACATGACTGTCAGCATCACTTTGAGGTTATTCGAAAGTTTCACTCCATTACTGTTAGCATCATTTGAAGTTCATTATCAATTCTTCCGACATCACTGTTGAAATATTTTGAGGTTCGTAGCAAATTTTACGACATGACTGTCGCATTATTTTGAGGTTCGTAGCAACTCTTAGTATATGACTGTCAGCATCACTTTGAGGTTATTCGAAACGTTCACTCCATTACTGTTAGCATCATTTTGAGATCATTACCAATACTTCTGACATCACTGTCGCATCATTTTTACATCTTTAGCAATTCTTCTGACATCACTGTCGCATTATTTTGAGGTTCGTAGCAACTCTTACGACATGACTTTCAGCATCACTTTGAGGTTGTTCGAAACACTTACTACAACACTGTAAGCATCACTGAGTTGATTAGCAACTATCACTACATTACATTTAGCATCATTTTGAGTTCATTAGCAATTCTTCCGACATCACTGTCGCAATATTTTGAGGTTCGTAGCAACTTTTACTACATTACTGTCGCATTATTTTGAGGTTCGTAGCAACACTTACTACATGACTGTCAGCATCACTTTGAGGTTATTTTGAAAGTTTCACTCCATTACTCCTAGCATCATTTTGAATTCATAAGCAATTCTTACTACATCACTGTCGCATCATTTTGAGATCATTAGCAATTCTTTTGACATCACTGTCACATCATTTTGAGGTTCGTAGCAACTCTTACTACATTATTGTTGCATTATTTTAAAGTTCCTAGCAACTCTTACTACATGACTGTCATCATCACTTTGAGTTTATTAGCAACTATCGCTACATTAATGTTAGCATCATCTTGAGTTCAATAGCAATTCTTCCGACATCACTGTTGAAATATTTTGAGGTTCGAAGCAACTTTTACTATATTACTGTCGCATGATATTGAGGTTCGTAGCAACTCTTACCACATGACTGTGAGCATCACTTTGAGGTTATTCGAAACACTTACTACATTACTGTAAGCATCACTGACTTGATTAGCAACTATCACTCCATTACTGTTTGCATCATTTTGATTTCATTAGCAATTCTTCCGACATCACTGTCGCAATATTTTTAGGTTCGTAGCAACTTTTACTACATTACTATCGCATTATTTTGAGGTTCGTAGCAACTCTTACTACATTACTGTCAGCATCACTTTGAGGTTATTCGAAACTTTCACTCCATTACTGTTAGCATCATTTTGAGTTCATTAGCAATTCTTACTACATCACTGTCGCATCATTTTGAGATCATTAGCAATTCTTCTGACATCACTGTCACATTATTTTGAGGTTCATAGCAACTCCTACTACATTACTGTCAGCATCACTTTGAGTTTTTTAGCAACTATCACTACATTACTGTTAGCATCATTTTGAGTTTATTAGCAATTCTTACTACATCACTGTCGCATCATTTTGAGATCAATAGCAATTCTTCTGACATCACTGTCACATTATTTTGAGGTTCGTAGCAACTCTTACTACATTACTGTCAGCATCACTTTGAGTTTTTTAGCAACTATCACTACATTACTCTTAGCATCATTTTGATTTCATTAGCAATTCTTCCGACATCACTGTCGCAATATTTTTAGGTTCGTAGCAACTTTTACTACATTACTGTCGCATTATTTTGAGGTTCGTAGCAACTCTTACTACATAACTGTTAGCATCATTTTGAGTTCATTAGCACTTCTTACTACATCTCTGTCGCATCATCTTGAGTTCATTAGCAATTCTTCCGACATCACTTTCGCAATATTTTGAGGTTCGTAGCAACTTTTACTACATTACTGTCGCATTATTTTGAGGTTCGTAGCAACACTTACTACATGACTGTCAGCATCACTTTGAGTTTATTAGCAACTATCACTACATTACTGTTAGCATCATTTTGAGGTTATTCGAAAGTTTCACTCCATTACTGTTAGCATCATCTTGAGTTCATGACCAATTCTTCCGACATCACTGTCGCAATATTTTGAGGTTCGCAGGAACTCTTACGACATTATTGTTGCATTATTTTAAGGTAAGTAGCAACTCTTACTACATGACTGTCAGCATCACTTTGAGTTCATTAGCAACTATCACTACATTACTGTTAGCATCATTTTGAGTTCATTCGCAATTCCTCCGACATCACTGTCGCAATATTTTGAGGTTCGTAGCAACTTTTACTGCATTACTTTCGCATTATTTTGAGGTTTGTAGCAACACTTACTACATGACTGTCAGCATCACTTTGAGGTTATTCGAAAGTTGCACTCCATTATTGTTAGCATCATTTTTAGTTCATGAGCAATTCTTACTACATCACTGTCGCATCGTTTTGAGATCATTAGCAATTCTTCTGACATCACTGTCACATTATTTTGAGGTTTGTAGCAACTCTTACTACATTACTGTCAGCATCACTTTGAGTTTTTTAGCAACTATCACTACATTACTGTTAGCATCATTTTGAGGTTATTCGAAAGTTTCACTCCATTACTGTTAGCATCATTTGAAGTTCATTATCAATTCTTCCGACATCACTGTTGAAATATTTTGAGGTTCGTAGCAAATTTTACGACATGACTGTCGCATTATTTTGAGGTTCGTAGCAACTCTTAGTATATGACTGTCAGCATCACTTTGAGGTTATTCGAAACGTTCACTCCATTACTGTTAGCATCATTTTGAGATCATTACCAATACTTCTGACATCACTGTCGCATCATTTTTACATCTTTAGCAATTCTTCTGACATCACTGTCGCATTATTTTGAGGTTCGTAGCAACTCTTACGACATGACTTTCAGCATCACTTTGAGGTTGTTCGAAACACTTACTACAACACTGTAAGCATCACTGAGTTGATTAGCAACTATCACTACATTACATTTAGCATCATTTTGAGTTCATTAGCAATTCTTCCGACATCACTGTCGCAATATTTTGAGGTTCGTAGCAACTTTTACTACATTACTGTCGCATTATTTTGAGGTTCGTAGCAACACTTACTACATGACTGTCAGCATCACTTTGAGGTTATTTTGAAAGTTTCACTCCATTACTCCTAGCATCATTTTGAATTCATAAGCAATTCTTACTACATCACTGTCGCATCATTTTGAGATCATTAGCAATTCTTTTGACATCACTGTCACATCATTTTGAGGTTCGTAGCAACTCTTACTACATTATTGTTGCATTATTTTAAAGTTCCTAGCAACTCTTACTACATGACTGTCATCATCACTTTGAGTTTATTAGCAACTATCGCTACATTAATGTTAGCATCATCTTGAGTTCAATAGCAATTCTTCCGACATCACTGTTGAAATATTTTGAGGTTCGAAGCAACTTTTACTATATTACTGTCGCATGATATTGAGGTTCGTAGCAACTCTTACCACATGACTGTGAGCATCACTTTGAGGTTATTCGAAACACTTACTACATTACTGTAAGCATCACTGACTTGATTAGCAACTATCACTCCATTACTGTTTGCATCATTTTGATTTCATTAGCAATTCTTCCGACATCACTGTCGCAATATTTTTAGGTTCGTAGCAACTTTTACTACATTACTATCGCATTATTTTGAGGTTCGTAGCAACTCTTACTACATTACTGTCAGCATCACTTTGAGGTTATTCGAAACTTTCACTCCATTACTGTTAGCATCATTTTGAGTTCATTAGCAATTCTTACTACATCACTGTCGCATCATTTTGAGATCATTAGCAATTCTTCTGACATCACTGTCACATTATTTTGAGGTTCATAGCAACTCCTACTACATTACTGTCAGCATCACTTTGAGTTTTTTAGCAACTATCACTACATTACTGTTAGCATCATTTTGAGTTTATTAGCAATTCTTACTACATCACTGTCGCATCATTTTGAGATCAATAGCAATTCTTCTGACATCACTGTCACATTATTTTGAGGTTCGTAGCAACTCTTACTACATTACTGTCAGCATCACTTTGAGTTTTTTAGCAACTATCACTACATTACTCTTAGCATCATTTTGATTTCATTAGCAATTCTTCCGACATCACTGTCGCAATATTTTTAGGTTCGTAGCAACTTTTACTACATTACTGTCGCATTATTTTGAGGTTCGTAGCAACTCTTACTACATAACTGTTAGCATCATTTTGAGTTCATTAGCACTTCTTACTACATCTCTGTCGCATCATCTTGAGTTCATTAGCAATTCTTCCGACATCACTTTCGCAATATTTTGAGGTTCGTAGCAACTTTTACTACATTACTGTCGCATTATTTTGAGGTTCGTAGCAACACTTACTACATGACTGTCAGCATCACTTTGAGTTTATTAGCAACTATCACTACATTACTGTTAGCATCATTTTGAGGTTATTCGAAAGTTTCACTCCATTACTGTTAGCATCATCTTGAGTTCATGACCAATTCTTCCGACATCACTGTCGCAATATTTTGAGGTTCGCAGGAACTCTTACGACATTATTGTTGCATTATTTTAAGGTAAGTAGCAACTCTTACTACATGACTGTCAGCATCACTTTGAGTTCATTAGCAACTATCACTACATTACTGTTAGCATCATTTTGAGTTCATTCGCAATTCCTCCGACATCACTGTCGCAATATTTTGAGGTTCGTAGCAACTTTTACTGCATTACTTTCGCATTATTTTGAGGTTTGTAGCAACACTTACTACATGACTGTCAGCATCACTTTGAGGTTATTCGAAAGTTGCACTCCATTATTGTTAGCATCATTTTTAGTTCATGAGCAATTCTTACTACATCACTGTCGCATCGTTTTGAGATCATTAGCAATTCTTCTGACATCACTGTCACATTATTTTGAGGTTTGTAGCAACTCTTACTACATTACTGTCAGCATCACTTTGAGTTTTTTAGCAACTATCACTACATTACTGTTAGCATCATTTTGAGTTGTTGAGCAATTCTCACGACATCACTGTAGCATTAAATTGAGTTCATTAGCAACTCTTACTAAATGACTGTCAGCATCACTTCTAGGTTGTTCGAAACTCTTTCTACATTACTGTAAGCATCACTGAGTTTCTTAGCAACTATCACGACATTACTGTTAGCATCATCTTGAGTTCATTAGCAATTCTTTCGACATCACTGTCGCAATATTTTGAGGTTCGTAGCATCTTTTACTCCATTACTGTCGCATTATTTTGAGATTTGTAGCAACTCTTAGTACATGACTGTAAGCATCACTTTGAGGTTATTCGAAACGTTCACTCCATTACTGTTAGCATCATTTTGAGTTCATTAGCAATTCTTCCGACATCACTGTCGCATCATTTTGAGTTCATTAGCAACTATCACTACATTACTGTTAGCATCATTTTCAGTTCATTAGCAATTCTTCCGACATCACTGTTGCATCATTTTGAGATCATTAGCAATTCTTCTGACATCACTGTCGCATTATTTTGACGTTCGGAGCAACTCTGACTACATTACTGTTGCATTATTTAAATGTTTGTAGCAACTCTTACTACATGACTGTCAGCATCACTTTGAGTTTATTAGCAACTATCACTACATTACTGCTAGCATCATTTTGAGTTTATTAGCAATTCTTACGACATCACTGTAGCATTAAATTGAGGTTCGTAGCAACTCTTGCTACATGACTGTCAGCATCACTTTGAGGTTGTTCGAAACTCTGACTACATTACTGTAAGCATCACTGAGTTTATTAGCAACTATTACTACATTACTGTTGCATTATTTAAATGTTTGTAGCAACTCTTACTACATGACTGTCAGCATCACTTTGAGTTTATTAGCAACTATCACTACATTACTGCTAGCATCATTTTGAGTTTATTAGCAATTCTTACGACATCACTGTAGCATTAAATTGAGGTTCGTAGCAACTCTTACTACATGACTGTCAGCATCACTTTGAGGTTATTCGAAACTTTCACTACATTACTGTTAGCATCATTTTGAGTTCATTAGCAAGTCTTCCGACATCACTGTAGTATTATTTTGTGGTAAGTAGCAACTCTTACTACACGACTGTTAGCATCACTTTGAGGTTGTTCGAAACACTTAATACATTACTGTCAGCATCACTTTGAGATCATTAGCAACTATCACTACATTACTGTTAGTATCATTTTGAGTTCATTAGCAATTCTTACGACATCACTCTCGCATCATTTTGAGATCTTTAGCGATTCTTCCGACATCACTGTAGCATTATTTTGAGGGTCGTAGCAACTCTTACTACATGACTTTCAGCATCATTTAAAATTGTTCGAAACACTTACTACATTACTGTAAGCCTCACTGAGTTTATTAGCAACTATCACTACATTACTTTTAGCATTATTTTGTGTTCATTAGTAATTCTTACGACATCACTGTCACATCATTTTGAGATCATTAGCAATTCTTCCGACATCACTTTCGCATTATTTGGAGGTTCGTAGCAACTCTTACTACATTACTGTTGCATTGTTTTGAGGTTAGTAGCAACTCTTAGTACATGACTGTCAGCATCACTTTGAGGTTGTTCTAAACTTTCACTTCATTACTGAAAGCATCACTGAGTTTATAGCAACTATCACTCCATCACTGTCGCATCATTTTGAGATCATTGGCAATGTTTCCAACATCACTGTCGCATTATTTTGAGGTTCGAAGCAACTCTTACTACATCACTTTCAGCATTACTTTGAGGTTATTCGAAACTTTCACTCCATTACTGTTAGCATCATTTTGAGTTCATTAGCAATTCTTCCGACATCACTGTAGCATTATTTTGTGGTTTGTAGCAACTCTTACTACATTACTGTTAGCATCACTGAGTTTATTAGCAACTATCACTACATTACTGTTAGCATAATTTTGAGTTCATTAGCAATTCTTACGACATCATTGTCGCATCATTTTGAGATCATTAGTAATTTTTACAACATCATTGTAGCATTATTTTGAGGTTATTAGCAACTCTTCCTCCATTACTGTTAGCATCATTTTGAGTTCATTAGCAATTCTTCCGACATCACTGTAGCATTATTTTGAGGTTTTGAGGTACCTTTGTTTGTAACCGATCTGCTGACCAGCGAGACGCCACCACGCACGGCTGTCGGCTCCGTAAAGGAGGGAGAGGAAGTGGAAAGGACGGAGAAGGGTCGGACCAGGTCTATTTCTAGGTGACCACTCACTATCGTCTGCCACACTGTCCCTCATGGTGGGGAGTGTAGCGCCATCCTGCCACAGTACATTTGTTTCATTCTTTTGCTCTTGCACTTTCATTAAAATGGGCTTGACTTGAGAACGTTTTGTTTCAAAATATAGAAGAATTCCCAGATGTATAGGTAGCATGAGTATGAAGTTGCACTTGCACCCGGTGGGAAAATGTCCTCTGCATTTGACTCTAACTATGTAGGAGCAGTGTTAGCAGTGTCACCCTGGGGGCTTGGTCAAGATCAATGACAGGAGTAGCAGACAGGTAATATCCATAGCATGCTTGTTGTTTGAGAGGAGTAAGGGTACACTGTTGGTCTCTCACCTGATGCGCTGTCATCAGCACAAATGATCTGTTCCTAAACATCAAAATCTACCATCCCCCTGATTGTTTTTTACAACTGGAGTACTGGTTAACACTTTAGAAAGCCTTCATTCAGAGCTGTGAAGAACCTTGAACCTGATATCCCAGACATCAAAGTGGGCCACTAACTGGCCAGATGAAGCTATGCTAGGCTGCTGTATCCTGAAGAGCGAAAGTAGCAGCTTCTGAGAGGGATGCTAACCTGGATGTGTTCATCTCCTACTTTAATATCAGCCCCCAACTTGGAGCTCTGACAGCCTCCAGCTTGTTGTTCCTGTTTCTGCTTCAGTCAACAGGGAACTCCAACCTGCAGTAGAATCTTCAACAACAATGGAATAGAAAAGTGAGGAAGAAAAACTAGAATAAACTTACAAAGCTGAGAAATGTTCATGAAGAAGAAAGGCACACGTTATGATTGAGGCCAGAAACTAAAACTCCACACCAAATGTACTTTGACTTGTAGGATAATGAACTTGAATGTGTTGAAACAGCAGATCAGTGAATCCACTACCACACAACAAGATGATGACCCCCTACCACAAGATGGCGTCACAGATCCTGACGCTCTGAGCAGGAAACACAGAGCAAAACATTACAACAAAGCTCCTGTTGTTCCCTCCAGGAAAAACTGTGGCTCTGATGAGAAGAAGGATCCCAGCCTCTTCTGAGGATCCATGGCCGCACCATTGGGTAGCAGGACGATGGGGTCGGCACCAGGAGGAACCCTGGTGTCTCCGATGCAGGGAAGATGGAGCAGTGAAGAGACCACATTGTGGCGTCCTAAAGAGGACATTTGGTGGAGCCTGAGACAGCAAACATCACGCCCCCTTCATCAGAAGAACCACAGCACCAGAAGAAAGAATCCTGGCAGTGACGACAGGGAGGATCAGGGTGACCTCCTCACCTCCACCTTTGAACCTTCAAATGAACTTTAAAAAGCTTTAGAGTGGAGAAAGATTTTAAACATTTTATTGTTTTTTCCTTTCATTCTCATTTGTGTGATTGTCTGATTTATTAGAAATAAACACTGTCTGCTGGGTTTACATTGACTGTGATTCTCTTTTTGCATGCAAGTTGAAAGTTCTGCCAATAAAAACCACAAGTATTTGAAGACCAAAGGAAGAACCCCCAAAGTCAGGACCCTGAGATCAAAGTGAGCGCTCTGATCTCAGAGGTCTGGGATATTTCCCATCCCATGGCCCTTCAAATAAGAGCCCTGTGTCTCTGTCTCAAAGTTTTCAACCGTATTTGTTTGTTAAATTAAAACCAGACGACCACTGTGGTCCTTTTTACACGGTAAGTAAAGCACAGATGCCCTGGTGGACCTGTTGGCACCCTGGACTTTGAATCCAGTGACCTGAGTCCAAGTCTCCGTTCCAGCAGGTTTCCTGCAGCCTTCAGCAGAGCTGCCATGTTTCTCTGTAGAGAACTAAGTGATGCTCTCAGCAGGTTGAGGGCACCACCACCAAGTGAGGTATGAACCTCTGACTTCCTTCTTGTCAAACAGGAAACTCCTAATACCTCATTTGAGTAAAGTACCTCATATTCCTGACATCCAAGTAGTAGTGAAGTGGAGGAAGAAGGGAGGAGATCTCCAACAGGATCCTTCTTTCCTCTGTCCTCCTTGATCTCATGGATCACCACAGTCAAGGGGAGACCCAAGCTCCCGGATGGATCTGGCACTCAGGAACTGCTGAGTTTTCCAGTGGACTTTGTTCCATCCATGGTTCAGGAACAGGACTCCTCCTGGTTAACCTGGTATCTTTCCACCCAACTGTGGGTTCTTGGAGAATTTTTCATGTCATGTCAAGAAATCAGGCTGGTGGGTTTTTCAATGAGAGAAATTCTGGTAACTTAATTAAGTGGCATGTTTGTTGAAGCAGTAATTAACTGATAAATTAAGGAAGGCCTGGCCAGTCTTTGCTCCCAGGTCATACGATGGAGTTAGAAAGTCCTGAATAAATCTGGAGTTCCATGATTTCCTTGTGGTTCACGATCCTTTTGCCAATGTAGTCTGGAACAAGAGCAAGATGAACCTCTGAATAGCAACAGGTTGATTGCAGGTGATGTCAAGTGGTATTTAGAGGAACCTCCTCCTTGTGTTTGGTTACATGGTGGAAGGGTGAGAACTCTGGATCCAGTGATCCCAGTTCAAGTCTCAGAAGGACCTTCCTGTCTGGAATGTGTCCCATGTAACAAACTGATCAAGAGATGCAATGTGGTTCTAATGTTCTGGTTCATTTCTTGTCCTTTAGAAAAATGAAAATCATTTCTTACTGCCATGAACTCAGACTGTGTGTTTAATGTTAACAATAAATAAACCAACTCAGGAGCCAGTAGCGCCTGTGGAAAAAATTCTACTTTGTCAGTGAATTAATTCAGTCTGCATCTAAGTTTCTGTCAGGATGGCCGAGCGGTCTAAGGCGCTGCGTTCAGGTCGCAGTCTCTCCTGGAGGCGTGGGTTCAAATCCCACTTCTGACAAAGGACATTTTCTCCACATTCCTATGCATCCACAATGGTACATTCCAAACCCAGTTGAAGCTGCTCTCCACTGATGGGAGTGAGTGGTTGAACTGGCAGCAGAGGAGGCAAAGGAGCTTCCCTGTGACGTCCCAACATCGCCTGGTTTCCTCCAACATGGAGCAGCCACCAAAACTGAACTTCAAATGTTGGATCAAAGTCTACTGATCCACCTGTCTCATGTTGATGAGGTCATCCAGCCTGATGATCTCTAGGTTCTCCTTTGAGTGGTTCCCTCTGGGAGAGTTCTCTCTCTGTAACTTGTGTGTGTGTTTGCTCGTATCCTGTTTCTCCTTGACAGCACTTTAGTGTTTTTACCACTGGTGTCTCATCTGTGGTTCACCTTTTATTTTACTTCTTTGTCAAAGATGAAGGTGTTTGTGGTCATTCATCAATCATGTGATGGCTCATGTGACTGTGAGTCTGATGAAGAGCTTGTAGCGTCTCTCACTCTGATCACTTCAGGCTATTGAAGCTACTCAGGTGTAGCCTGACTAGCTCAGTCGGTAGAGCATGAGACTCTTAATCTCAGGGTCGTGGGTTCAAGCCCCACGTTGGGCGTTCATCTTGAACATCCCTGCTTGTCCTCTCACTTTCTGCAGCTGTGATTGGGAATTGTAAGAAAAATCACTGAATAAACAACACAAACACAGACTGTGTCTGAAGTTCCACACCTGCACCCGATTCAGAATGAAAAACCAGTGTGGACTCAATTGTATCCACTGTCAATTCTGATTCTGGAGAAATTTCTTTGTGTGTTTTGATGGACGCGAGCCAAGCAGAAATTTCCCACAATGCAATAGGGCGGCGTTTGGTCAGTGTTGAGCAGGCGTCAGTCTGACAATGATGTCATATTATTGTGTCATCACCTGACCAGACCCAAAAGTAGGCTCAGGTATCAGTTTCTTCTCAATGCTAATGTCTGCTAGCTTAGTCTGCTACTTTGATGGCTCTGCCTGCTCAAAGGTCCAGACCCAAAAGTAGGCTCAGGTATCAGTTTCTTCTCAATGCTAATGTCTGCTAGCTTAGTCTGCTACTTTGATGGCTCTGCCTGCTCAAAGGTCCAGACCCCTGGATGTGGTGGTTCCTACCTGAACGTAGATTCTGTCAGCTCATGTTGTTAAATCAACTCACCTGGAACACCAGTAGATTTCAATGGACTGACAATGAGTCTGATTGAATGGGTGTCTCGTCCAACGAGAAACAATCAGTCTCAGGTTGAAGCTCATCAATGAGGTCTTGTGGATCAGTGGCTTGCATGAATGAATGAGTTGGAAGACTTCTTGGAAATTAAAGAGGATTTAATACAATTAAGAAAACCCTTAAGACAGAGAGATAATTCCAGCAGAGTAATTAAGGCCCATATTGAGTAGCAGGTATGAATTAGCCTGGATTTATCTGAGCTTCAAGTAGACGGCTAAGAGGCAGGTGGAAAGGTGTGTAGGATGAACGATGGTGACCTCCAACCAAATGAAGAGGACTGAGTGGAGGCTGACCAGCTCTACGGAGTCAGGCGGAGTTTGGCAGCGAGACAGGAGTCCAGGCCTGAATCGGTGAAAACCAACGTAACCGGCTTACGTTCTCAGCTGGATTCTCCCATCGATGTACGACGCCTCTCCAACGAACTGGTGGGAGGACGGCCTCCAAAGCCTCCACCTCGTCGACCGTGGCTCCCGCTGAGATTCGCTCGATGAAGAAGGGAAGCGCGTTGATTGGCTACCCTCTGGTCTCAGGCTGCTGGCTGCCTGGACTAAGCTGCTCTTCTCCGACACAAAGGTGGCTTCTCTCTCTTCAAGGCTCACAGGAGGTCAAGAGTGTAGCGACCGTGAGCCGAGATCGATGATGAATTACAAAAACAGAAAATCAAAAAAATAAATTTGTGGAATAGAAAAGAAAAGGGGGGGGGAGCCGGACCAGCTGCTCTAGGAGCTCACACACAAAGGGCAGAAACAAGAAGCACTGAAGAGAGCGCCAGCAGTGGATGGTGCCACCACTGTTACAGTAAACTGGTCCACCTCAGAGCAGTGACCTTTGACCTGTGAGGGGTTGTTGGCCAATCAGCACACTTTGCTGTCTTTAGTCCTTCTCAGATATCAACAAATGAAGCTGGTTGAACAGACAGCAATCATCATCACTCAGAGACATCACCTGGAGAGGAAGACTGTTCCGAGTTCTGACAATGACAGTGAAGAGGCAAGGAGAGCTGGACAACCACAGACAGTGAAACATTCGGAACATCATGTTGATACACGCGTGTGTGTGTGTGTGTGTGTGTGTGTGTGTGTGTGTGTGTCAGAATCGGAATCAGAATCTTTTATTTTCGTTGTGGGGGGGGGGTACAGTGACAATAGTTAGATCGAGCGCTCTTCCAGAGCCACCGTGCACCACAGAATGCAGATACAAAGAAAAGATAAAAGCAAGATAAAAGACACTGTTAGAACAGAAAGATCCATCAACCCACCAACCAGAGGTGTGTCTGGTACAGATGTGGAATTATTGGCTCACACAATGTTGAGGACACTGGAAGAAGACAAACAAAAAAGGCTGGTGTGATCCAGACCTTCATCAAAAATGGTCCTGGAGAACTGTTCAATGTGTCAGGACTTCTGTCCATTGTCTTCTGCTTATCCTGTTCAGGGTCATGAGGGGGTGGAGCCTATCCCAGCAGCTTTTGGGCGACAGGCCGTGTTCACCCTGGACAGGTCACCAGTCCATCACAGGGCCAACACATCCACAGACAAACATTCCAAGCCAGACTCAGGAGGATCTCTCCACCCTACAGACTGTAAAGGAACCATCAAAGATGGCAGTTGGAGTTCTGTGGATCTGTGCTGGATTCCTCGTCCTCACGGACCAGAAGTCTGTCTGAAATACTGCACTGATTGATGATCTTTTCATGAATCTGGAAAAGCTTCTAAAATGAAAGGAAAACAATCCTATCTTCTTCATGCCTCAAGCCAAATCAAACCAAGAGTTCTTTTATCATATTTTTTTAACCGGACGTCTGCTTTGACTGGTTGGTTGTTGAAAGAGAGCAGGACAGGACAAACAGCAGAAGACAAATATAGAGAAGGAAAGACAAAAGACAGAGAGAAAGGAGGGAGAGAATGACAAAAAGATGGGAACAAGATGAGGGTGAAAGACAAGCAGAGAGAAAGACAGAGGGACAGGGGGATGGAAGACAGACACACAACCAACAACAGCAGCAATAATAGTTTAGTTTAGTTTATTTATATTTGTACAGCACTTTTCATCCAGAGACTGCAACACAAAGTGCTTCACAGAACTAAGAGAAAACGTTTAATAAAATATAAAACAATACATTAAATACATGTTAAGAACCCGGCCTTCCCAACCCACATGACCACATACATGCACACACCACCACCCCCCCCTCCCCACACACACACACGCATACACACAACCACACACTGACTGTCAGTAGGAACATGGCAGGGCACTGAAAATCCTAGTGAGGAAAGACCACCTATGGGAGCCATCCTCACCAGGAGGTGCCACAGCCCACAACCACAGGGAGCGCCGCCACCGAGACCCCCCGACCAGGACAGACCAGGTACACTCCACATATAATGCAGAGCCCCCCAGCTCTCCGGGCCTGGACGATCCCAAGGACGATGCCCCTGTGCCCCTGACCAGACACACCTCCCAGTGTGGAGGGCCCCCACCAGGACACACTGGAGCTAAAAACTAAAAGACTAAAAACTAAAAGACTAAAAGAAGGTAGAATAGGAAAGAACAGAAATTACAATGATATTAAAATATCAGAATGACATAAAATATAAATAAAATCTAAAAGTTTTAAGAGCTAATAAAAAAGTAGAATAACATA
Organism: Aulostomus chinensis; assembly: GCF_037954235.1. Lineage (NCBI taxonomy): Eukaryota > Metazoa > Chordata > Actinopteri > Syngnathiformes > Aulostomidae > Aulostomus > Aulostomus chinensis. Next base: position 36,872,795 of record NC_141320.1, on the reverse strand, counting down.
ATTAAAAGACTAAAGTAACAATAAGATATTGTGATAAAATGAAAGGACAAGAGAGACTAAGTCAGTTAAAAGCTAAGCTAAAAAGGGGAGTCTTGAGCCTCCTTTTAAAAACATCAACAGTCTCGCGGTCCTCATGTTCTCTGGCAGGCTGTTCCAGAACTTTGGGCCATAATGGCTGGATGCAGCCTCCCCGTGGGTTTTAGTTCTGACTCTTGGAACGACAAAAAGGCCGGTGCCAGAGGACCTCAGGGTCCGCGAAGGTTGATATGATAAAAGCAGTTCAGATAAAGAAGGTGGGCCAAGACCATTAAGACACTTAAAAACTACTAAAAGAACCTAAAAATTGATCCTGAAGCACACGGGGAGCCGATGCAGCGACTTTAAAACCGGTGTAATGAGCTCCCGCCCTCTGGTCCTCGTCAGCACACGTGCTGCAGAATTCTGGAGTCATTGTAGATTGTAGATGGTTGTTTTGGGGAGACCAGAGAGCAGCAGGGCACTACAAGAATCTGAAGGACTGGAAATAAAAGCATGCATCAGCACCTCCGTGTTGGCCTGAGAGGAACGGGCGACTCTGGCTCTGTTCTTAAGATGATCAAAACCTCTCTTAGTTATGTTCTTGACGTGTGGAATGAAATTCAGCTCAGAGTCCAAAATGACACCCAGGTTCTTTACAGATTGTGAAGGTGATGTGATCCTTTGATGAGTTTAGGATCAGTCAGAGATCAAAGACTGAAGCAGGAGATCAATGAACAGAATTCAGACATCAAAGACAGAATTCAGACATCAAACACATCCCTGATGGAGGCTACACCCCCCCCCAGACAGTTTCCATTTAAGTCGTAAGTTTTATTTGTAAAGCGCCAAATCACAACAAATGTTATCTCATGACACTTCACAAGTAGAGCAGGTCCAGCGCCTCACTCCTTCAATGAGTTTCTTCTCCGCTTCGAGGACCCTGACACCCCCCCCCCCCCAGCACCAGACTCACACCACCACCTGACGACACGCCCCTCAGTGTGACCACAGCAGACATGAAGAAGACCTTTCAGGGAATCAACCCTCGCAAAGCTGCAGGCCCAGACTACTGCAACTCTCTCTTGTCAGGATGTCCTAAATACTCTCTAAACAGTCTCCAGCTGGTCCAGAACGCTGCAGCGAGGGTTTTGACTGGAGTTAAGAGGAGAGAACACATCTCTCCACTTTAGCTTCTCTCCACTGGCTTCCTGTAGGATCTAGAATCCACTTCAAAGTCCTTCTGCTAACTTATAAGGCTCTCAATGATAAAGCTCCATCCTATTTGAAAGAGCTCATTAGTCCCTACTGTCCCACCAGAGCACTCCGCTCCCAGAATGCAGGTCTTTTAGTGATTCCCAGTATCAATAAAAACAGACTGGGAGGTAGAGCCTTTAGTTACCGGGCTCCTCTACTGTGGAACCAGCATCTCTCCATGGGTCAGAGAGGCAGACACTTTAACTACGTTTAAGTCCAGGCTTAAGACTTTCCTCTATGACAGAGCCTTCAGTTAGGACTGGTTCAGGTAGCTCTGAACCATTGATAGCTATGCTGCTACAGGCTTAGACTGCTGGGGGACACATCAGGTTACATGGAGCCCTCCTCTCCTCTCCTCTCCCCTCCCCTCCTCTCCTCTCCTCTCCTCTCCCCCTCTCTCCTCCTCTCCTCCCTGCACATTTTTGGAACTGTCACTACCACTACTTGTTGCACTTTGTAGTTTGGCCTTGGTGTCTCGCAGTCTCTCTGTGTTTCCACAGATCCACCAGAGCCCCAACCGCCGCCTGCATCGCCCCCCCCCCCTCTTATTCCCTACTGTCACACTGGCCATCGCTCCCCTTCCATGAACCAGTCTGCCATCCAGTCCCCCATCAAGCTGGCTTGCTCTCCCTGCCTCCCCTTCCATGAACCAGTCTACCATCCAGTCTACCATCCAGTCCCCCATCAAGCTGGCTTACTCTCCCTGCCTCCCCTTCCAGAAGCTTCCTTCTTCAACTGTCATTAACATTTCCATGTTTCTCACATTTTGTATTGTAAACTGTTTTCTTGTCTGTAACAACATCTCCTGCACGTCTGTCCGTCCTGGGTGAGGGATCCTCCTCTGTTGCTCACCCTGAGGTTTCTCAGATTTTTCCCTGTTAAAAGGGTTTTCTATGGAGTTTTTCCTCAGTCGATGTGAGGGTCTAAGGGCAGAGGATGTTGTTATGATGCCATGTGAAGCCCTTTGAGACAAACTGTTGGTGAAAACGGGCTCTACAAAGAAAATTGCCTTGCCTTGCCTTGCCAGACAACATCCCAGGGTGAGGACTGAAGGACTGTGCACAACAGCTGTCCGAGGTGCTGGTGGACATCTTCAACACCTCACTGGCGCTGCCATCTGTCCCCACCTGCCTAAAGACTGCCACTATTGTCCCTGTCCCCAAGTGCTCCAGAGTGACAGGCCTAAATGACTACCGACCCATTGCACTCACCCCAGTAGTCATGAAGTACTTTGAGAGGCTGGTCAAGGCCCACATAGAGACCTCCATCGACGTCTCTGTGGACCCCCACCAGTATGCCTACAGGCAACACCGCTCCACTGATGACGCCATTTCACCAGTGGTCCACACAGCCCTCACCCATCTGGAGAGCAGGAACTCCTATGTCCACCTTCTCTTCCTGGACTTCTCCTCTGCCTTCAACGCCATCATCCCACATGGGGGACCTGTTCAGTGGACCTGAGGACTGGTGACCTGTTCAGAGTGAACCCTGCTCTCACCAAATGTCACCCCCCCCCCCCCCCATAACCTTTAACAAATCAGTGGTACAGAAAATGGATGGAGTGACTGATTCACTGCAGAGGCACAGCGATGTTATTAATGGAGGAGTCTTTTCATTAAAGACTGAAGCTCCATACAAGACAGAGTCTGTAGACAAGAACATCACAACCTGGGAAGCTTTCACTTCTTTGGACAGACAGCTTTGATTTCAGCTTCTACCTCTGTAAAATTGAAAGTAAAGTAAATGAAGCACCTGTGAAGGTAAAACTGATGATGTCATGACTTGTTCAGTCCTCCAACGTTAAAGTCCAACAAGTTTTGATTGTCTCTGATTCTCTGTGGCAAAATCCAACAAGAGGAAACAGAAAATCTTGAGGTTGTCTCACTTTTTTTAAAGAAAATCTGCATAGGACAGTGATAGGAGGCTTGTTTCCTTGATGAAAGAGACTGGTGCTCTCGTCTTCTTCAACATTGACTTGTTCTACCAGGACAAGAGAATCTGAGCTTGGATGTCATTTAGCAGTCAAAGGCTTGTTAAACTGGTCAACATCAGCTGGTGTTCACTCTGATGATGTAGCGATGGTCTGGATTCTTCCTTCTGGAGCACCAAGCTGCTGGGAAGAAGCCTGATGATGTCAGAGTTGTGTTCAGTGGCTCCTGCTGGGTCCATTTCTGACAAATGGGCTCCAAAGAGTTCAGCTGTTTAAAAGGCTCAGAGAAAGCAGCACATCATGGTGGTCAGGAGACGAGGTGGCCGAGTGGTTAAGGTGATGGACTGCTGATCCATTGAGCTCTGCAGGCGTGGGTTCCAATCCCATCCTCGTCGTAGGAGACTTTGGTTTCTGCTCCTAGATTACGGAATGACTGTGAGGCTTTTAACTGACACAGATACCAGTTGAGTCAACTTCCCTTTCACATCCTGACCAAAACAACTCTGACACCCAGAGCTCGCATGTGTCAATCACCTCTGGAGAAGGTCCCGCCCCCTTAGAGCCACAAATTCTCCCATCAGTGAAGAAAACTGAAGACACCTCTTGGATGAGAGCTGAAGTGTCTTCTAGAAACCTGAAATAGTCCACTTGGAACGTTTAAATAATTCTACAATCCTACAGTTTCACTGAGCTTTTGTCCAAAGCCACGTTCATGTATCACATGTATATAATATATATCTGACACTCTTTCATCTACTCATTGACCAAAAATACAGTCTAATACCAGTAAATTTGTGCAGAAGAAAACGTTGTTTGTGCTGCTTCTTTATTTATTTATTTAGTTTAGTTAGTATTTTTTAATGTATTTTCTTTCAAGTCACATTTTGTCCATGAACTTCATAATCAGAGTCACCATCTCATCACATGACTAAAGTCTGGGTTCTGTATTGGTGGTAAAATATCCTTCCATGCCCCTCACTAGTTTGCACACAGAAAAGCATATTTTACTGGTTTCAGATCTCTTAGCTTGTTCTCTCTCTTAAACCAGCTGTGGCAGCTTTCATTGTGTGATCGTTGTCATCGTCTTCCACTTATTCCTTACTAGTAAGGGTCGCGGGGGGGCTGGAGCCTATCCCAGCATCTACGGGCGAGAGGTGGGGTTCAACCTGGACAGGTCGCCAGTCCATCGCAGGGCCAACACACAGAGACGAACAACCATTCACACTCACATTCATACCTACGGTCAATTTAGAGTATCAATCAGCCTCGTCCCCAAATTGCATGTCTTCGGACGGTGGGAGGAAGCTGGAGTACCAGAGAGAACCCACACAGGAACAGGGAGAACATGGAGACTCACACAGAAAGGTACTGCGCCCGAGCCGGGACCAGATTGATGGAAATCAAGTGTCTAAGTTCTGTTAGCAGCCATGAAGTTGATCTGGTTGGCACTGGTATTTGTTCTTGCTGCAGCTCAGGAGTGATTCAGGAGAAGAGTTTCAGAACAGCCAAGGTTGGGGACTGGAATTTTAGAATTTCCCCTGGAACCAGACAACCTTGGGAGGTAAAACCTCCAATCATAGCCACTCAGATGCAGCAGCAGAAGAAGCTGTCATCCACCCTGACAGTCAGAGCATCAAGTCAAGAAAACATCACCATCTTGTAGTTCCAAACCTCCACCTGTCAGATTCAGCTACTTCTTATTGTGGGACTTTAAACTTGAACACAATGGAATTTGGACAAGGAGTTTTCCTTCCAGTCCAAACATCATCGTCCAGCCTCCAACCAGAGGTCCATCAGTTATCATGGAGCCACAGGTGGAGTCTGGATTCTTTTCTTGAATGAGACGGCAATGAGAGTCCTGCCAAGTGACATCACTGACATGAATGGATGGCTTCAGTCACGTGACTGGATGACTTCAGTCACGTGACTGGATGACTTCAGTCACGTGACTGGATGACTTCAGTCACGTGACTGGATGACTTCAGTCACGTGACTGGATGACTTCAGTCACGTGACTGGATGACTTCAGTCACGTGACTGGATGACTTCAGTCACGTGACTGGATGACAGTGTAGATGCCAATGTAGAGGTTGGGGAAATAGTCTCTGAGAATCCAGCTTGAACCCACAGCCTCCTTGTTTTCCAAAAACCCAAACAGCGACCATCTGTCTCCCTCCAATCCTGTTCTTGGGTAAACAACAAAAACAGAGTAAAAGTCTCTGGCAACATATTTGTTTCCTGTAGGGTTTCTTCATGTATGTGTGGTGTACCTGCTTTCCCAGAGGACTGCCATCTTTGTTCTGTGGGCTGACATGTTTTAGTGTCAGCACAGGTCATAGCGCTGAGACTGAACTCTCATTCTCCTCCAAGTATTATTTCCACCTCACACTCCTGCATATATTCAAGTGAACAGGGAACACAAATTTATGCTCAACTTCTTCTGTGTATTCATCCACAGTCACTAAACAACAACCAAACCAAACAAAAGAGGGTTTGCTAGAATGGCGATCAGCTGTAGTTCACCATCTTATCCAGGTCACATGACTCAGGAGTAGCGTGGCCGTCTGGCAACCAAAGGGTGGCTGGTTTGATCCTCACTTTCTCCAGTGACCATGTCAAAGTGTCCTTGAGTAAGACACTGAACCCCTAAATACTTCTGATGAGTAGGTTGGCTCCTTGCATGGCAGCCTTCAGCATCAGTGTGTGAGTGTGTGTGAATGAGAGGACATTGTTCAGCTCCTTGAGTGCTGCTGAGGTAGAAAGGCTCTGTACAAACTGAGTCCTTTTACCATTTCTTTCCTGCCTCTAGCGGCGCTGTCGTCACTTCCTGTGACCGTGGGAGGAAAGGGGTCCCCCTTCAGAATAAGTTTGATATCATTATGTTACTTCCTGTTCAACATGCCTTTAGCAGACCAACTCACAGAACAGCGCAGTGAGGTAGTGTAGCCGAGCGGTCTAAGGTGCTGGATTAAGGTTCCAGTCTCTGAAGAGGCGTGGGTTCAAATCCCACCACTGCCATCATGTCTCAGGTCACTGGAGAGGTGTGGCAGGTCTCTCACAGTCTCTCCTCTCTCTTCCACTTCAAACCTGTGACCAAAAGAAGAACCCTCCTCTGAGTCCACAGACCTGAGCATCGCTGCTCTTACTACCAGGTTACCTCCTGTGTATCAGTGTGAAGTCATGGGGAGGTAGTCAGTTGTTCATTTTGTTTTATGACAGAGGCTTCATTGTGAATTAAATAATTTTAATTCTTTACTTGAAGTTTCACGCTGTTTCGATTGAAAAAGGCGAGTTCCTGGAGAAGATCTTCTAGGGGTCCAGGTTAAAGCGGTGCCCAAGCTGGCACCAGGCGCTGACCGAGGTCCTGCATGGGAGATACTGTCAGTTCTGTTCTGCCCTGCTCTCAACCACAGGCTGGTGTTGAGGCCTGCAGCAACCAGGACCCCAGTCACCAAGAGTATAAAGGCTGGTCATTGTAGCAGTGGGAGGAGTCAAAATGAAGACAGACCAATGTGAGCAGGACGTTCCTGGAGAAGTCAGAAGAACTTGACCATGTTTCCTACAGTACCCAGGAGGCCTGGTAGTTGTTGAAGGAAGCTCCAAAAGCAAAGAGCAGACAGCAGGACATCAAAAGAAAAGATCCAGACACTAAAACTACAAGTAGAAACAAGAAGAAATACTAAAAGCTTTGGAAAGATACTACAAGGTTGGATATACATTATTATATACACTACTATTCTCATTGACTCCTAAAGAGGGACAGGAAACATTAGAATGTGGATCAGATCAGCTGATTTCAGTGTTGAGTCCATCCCTCCATCCACTTTCTGTTCTTATCCTTTAAGGGTCACGGAGGGGGGGGGGGGCGATCCCAGGTGACATTGTTCAAGAGGCAGGGTTCACCCTGGACAGGTCACCAGTCCATCAGGAGAAATGAGGTGGTCGGTATCATGCAACCTAAACTAAAACATTAGTCAGGTCAAATTCAGATTAAAGCAAGAGTCTCCAGATCAAAGTCAGAATTCCTGATGATGTCATCAGGGCTTTGACAGTAGCTAGAATTCTTTCTTTGATCTCAGGAGGACATGAAAGAAACCCAATTGAGGAAAGTAGAAGAGAGCACATTCAGCTTCATTAGAAACACTTGAACTGTTGAACAGTAGAATTTGTTTGAAACAGTTTACAACACTGAGTGACAGGATTGAAGAGGGGAGAGTTTTGTATTTTCAGTTTAATTCTAACTTAAAACTGTGGATGAACATTTTTAGTAGTTCATATTCTAACATAAAGAGGAAGTGATGTCATTCCCTTTTTAAAAAAACAAACAAACATGTGAAGCTCCTCCCCCCAGCTCCAGATGGACAGACAGACATGAGAGTGGCCAGGAAGCAAAGAAGTGTTGTGCTCCTCTCCAGTGCTCTGGTGTTGTTGTGTTCTTCTCAGCTCCATCATGAAGACTTGCTGGCACTGGGCGCTGGTGGAAGTTTGCAGCTCTCACTGGAAAGTCCTGAGGCTCCTCCCACTCTGAAGCAGGCAGTTGCTCCCAGCCAGCCCTCACTTTCACTCTCTGGTGTAGGAGTGAAGAACAAAATCAGAATCAAGAACCATCACTCTTTCATTGGGGCTCCTTTCTCCTTGTTCTGATCCAGAAATTCAACAGCTTCTATCATTGATTGACAGGAAATGTTGATGACACACTGGGATTTTTGTTCTCCTGCTGTCACTGTCAAGTGCAGCTTAACATGAGAGGTAGCAGGATCATTCATGTGTTCATGTTTCCAGCAGACAAGGAGGAAACCTGGGAGGACTTCAGTGACTCTGATCAGTGGTTCTCACTTCATCTTCTCAGTATAAAGTTTAAAGCGAGCTGGCCAGGAGTTGAACCTAAAATCTTCTGATCCGTAGTCAGACGCGTTATCCTTTGCGCCACCAGCCCTGTGAAGAAGCTGCTATGTTCATGTGTACTTGCTGTTACAGAAAATCCCAACAAGGTGGTGGCATTTTCAGGGGACACAATGGTGCAGTGGTCAGCACTGTGGCCTCCCAGCAAGAAGGTTCAGCTCTCCTCCTATTTGGTTGCTAGGAACCTGAATCAGGCCTCAGTGGAGCGGTGCTGCTGAGGCTGAGTGAGGCTGAGTGAGGGACTGAGCAGGAGCCAGCAGGTCCAAGCAGGTTCAGGCAAACTCCCCTCAGTCCACCAACATCAAAGCAGAGGAACAGAGTTCATCTAACAAAATGATTCATATCATCTCCTCTTGGAATGTTCTGGAACTACAAGTACACTTAAAATGGCTGACTTATGACCACAGAAGGAACTTTGAAGTAGATTTGATTCATTTAAGTCAGTGACAGTCTTTTTTTTTAAAGAACTTAGTTCAGGTAACTTGATTGTTTTACTAAGATGAGCTTTAATGTTATACCATTGAAACAAGACCTTCATATATTTATGATGACATCACCAATAGGAGCCTTCCCAGTCTGTCAGGTGGTAGAATTCAGTCACCACCAATGACATCAGAGTCAGAGTTAGAGATCAAAGACAGACATTAAAGTCTCACATTAAAGTCTCTCTTATTAAAAAAATTAAAGTGTTATATCTTTGAAAATATACTGCAATACATTAAATATTATATTTCCATGAATGGTAACCTCGTTCTTATATTCTTTAATATACTGCAATAGTAATGGACCCTCAATGACACTGTAGTGATGAATCTATCAAGGAGTACAAATGATTATAATCAGAGAATTTTGAAGTCAAGTTTGAGATCAGTTTGATCCTCTCTGTCTCCTCCCTCTCTCTCTCTGTCTCCCCCCTCTCTCCCTCTCTCTCTCTGTCTACCCCCCTCTCTCTCTGTCTCCCCCCTCTCCCTCTCTCTCTCTGTCTCCCCCCTCTCTCCCTCTCTCTCTCTGTCTCCCCCCCTCTCCCCCCCCCTCTCTGCCCCCCCCCTCTCTCTCTCAGGAGCTTTTAAATGAATATTTTAATAAAACAGAACAGGAGACTGAAGAGTGATCACTCAAACCCGGTTCCTGTCTCAAAGAGCTTCTCGGTGCAGCTCCCATCAGCTCCTAAAAACAGGAAACCAGCAGATTCACTGTTGAACGGTGGCATTAAAATGTCTCAAAAGCTGTCCTGTCCACCATTTGTTGGTGCAAAGACATTTAAAAACACCAGTTGAACATTTTCCAAAGCTGCTCTCACCGTCTTTCAAACACCTGGAATGATTTCCTTCCAAACCAAAAGAAACTGGTAAAAAAAACAACAACAAAAACCTCCTGGAGAATCAAACTCCACCCTCTGCTCCAACTGGACTTGGGACTTCAAATGACCCCCATTAAAAGTCTGCCTGCATCCCCATTCACTGACTGTTGTGTTGTGGGTCTCCTGGACAAACATGGCAGGGATCCTCTTGATCTCCAGGAGTTTAAAAGAGCAGCTCTTTTAAAATGGGTTCTGGCTCCGTTCAGGTTTAGAGAGCTGAGACTAAAATCACACATGAATGAAAGAGGGAACCCAAGAAAACAAGTCAGCGTGAAAGAGGAGCAGATTTTAAAACTCCTCATCATTTCCACCTCCAGGAGTGAAGCCTCCTGGGACCCAAGAGGCTCCAGCTGGCAGAGCTCTCACTGGTTTCTCCACCACCTCGCTAACCTGAGCTGGAGCATCTGAGAACCAAACCCCATTCATTCCAGAGCCGACTCCACAAACTCTGAGCCCCCACTTTACCCACAGCCAGCAGGTCTCCTCAACACTGCATGACACACGACGACTAAATTTAACACTGAAATGTCTCATCCAGAGATCTGTCACATGTGTCTGCTGTGGAGGGTCAATCTGTCCGTCCACATTCAGATCATTAACACAGCGACTCCTAAGCACCAGTAGAGCCTGTTCATCGTCCCTGGGTGGGCTCGAACCACCAGCCTCTCGGTTAACAGCCGAGCACGCTGACCGATTGCGCCACAGAAACTCTGAGTCTCCTGCTTTTCATGAAGAGTTTTCAGGCTAAATTCAGTGTGTGAGGTCCACACTGCACATTTGAGGGACCATGAAGGACAGAGGAGAGTCTGACTGTCATGGTGAAAGCCTTCAGCACTAGAACTGAAACAGCCCCACCATCTTAACCCCCCCAGACCAAACAGGCTTCATCAGAAACATACCCACCTCCTAGAACATCCAGAGATCATCAGTCTGATTAATAGAACATGGCAAACAAACAAGAACATGTTATTGTTTGATCAGAAGCTGAAACAATGTTTCTATGTTTGTCTGTTCTGGTCTGAATGAAAGAGGAGGTTTTCTTGGTCATGTGACGTGGATGAGCGTTCAACTAGAACTTCCTGATTCAACAGGATTTGAGTTTGTTGGGATTTTGTCAAAGACACCAACCAAACCTCTGAGTGGTGCAGATGTCTGCTGCCTCCTCAGAGCAGACTGGAGCTCAGCCTCACTCACCTGTGGGAGCCCCAGCAGAGCCACCGTGGGATGGAGTTTCATTTTAGGATCCAAGGTCCTGGATTGAATTGGTGTTTTGTGTGTTTTTAGGCCTCCTGGCACCGATGAATGAATGAACCATTGTTCCAGAGGGAGCTGGTGTCAGGTCAGTCTCTGTTTCTACAAGACCTCCTGCTGCAGAGCCAAACTGGGAAACATTTGAAACTCAAAATCCTGTTCTTGTCACAATCCTGCTCTCCTAAATCAAGGCCTGTTCAACAAATGGTAGAGCAGAGGAAGCGTGCTGGGCCCATAACCCAGAGGTTTATGGATCAAAACCATCCTCTGCTAAATGAAAAGAACAAAAAATAGCCTGATTATTAAATATAATGAGGTTTTTTTCTGATACAAAGGGGTGGAATTGAAAGTGAACTGATGGAAGCAAAAGTTGACTTCATAAGATTTTTTTGTGATTCAACATAGCAGATAAATTTTCATTTCTATACTGATTATCTGCAATGGTTCGTGGACTCTGGTCTGACCCCAGGAACCTCCGCTGGATCTCCGGCATCCTCCTCTACGTCCAAGTTATCAGAAACGACGAGGTAATCCAAACTGGACTTCCCTCCGTCATCGTCCTACAGGAGACACCGGGACTCCTTATCACCCACTGTAACCCGTACACCCAGAGAATCTACGTTCACTTAGACCCTTGGGCGTGTACCGTAAGCACAACCACCTCCCTCCACGGCTAACCGAAGGAAGACTGAGCCGTACACAGACCCAAGACGCAATCGAATTTACTAGGCACACCACTATTTACAAGCTCGAGCAGTTGCAAAAGTTTCTGGTTACAGAGAGACCTGGGTGGCCAGAAACGACCAAAACGATTTCTGGGTGGGCTGCTCACTGCCTCATCAGCTATCAGATCGCTGTTTTCTGTCGGGTTATCCGCAGCCAATACCGTTAGCATTCGCTCATTACAGAAACACATGGATGAACTTGATGGAGAGATGCCAGAGATTCAACAGAGGCTTCCCCAGCAACAACAACAACTTCAGGGAATTGGCAAAACCCTGCAGGGTACTATAGTCACCGTGAATTTGCACTCGATACTCCTAAATAACATGTTGCGTGCCTTATCGACGTTATTGCAGGTCGTCAAGGAGGACATCACCTCTGTGCGAATAGTCAGAGACTTAATGCAGGATCTTCTCAGAGAAGTTAGCTCCTCGGTTAATAGCCTGAGCGGTGGCATGATCCCCTCGTATCTGGTCTCCTCAGAACTGGTAGAAGAGATTCTCCAGTCCGCTACGACGACTGTGGTGCAATCCTCCCAACTCCACCTGGCGTATAGTCTTGGCAGCGCAATCCCTATTTTTGTAGATCCCCAGAATCTAGAAATAGGATTCATGCTCAGTGTACCCATCACAGAGCAACAAAACATTTATAGGCTGAAAACGGTCCTAAATGTTGGATTTTGGAGAGGCAACACTCGTGTACAACTTAAGACACCACCCACACTCGCAAACCATGATGACGACCCAACGCTCTGTCTCATTCCAAACCTGGACATGTGCACCCCAACAAAAGACATCCATTTTATATGCCCCGAATAATGAATATTAAATATAATTAGTAACTTATTTAATTATCAATAATTATATCCATAATTATCGATTATCATTAATTTTGACCAATGCGCTCATCAGCGCACAACATTGGTAAACTGGACAGTTTGTCTGGTGAAGCTCTCTCAGACACTCCTTTCTTCATCCTCCCTTCAGGCTCAGCAGCATCAGAGTCAATGTGTCTGACTAGAATGATCTCTTGTTTTTAAGATGGCGCTGTTCTTTTCTTCCTCAGTCTGATGAAGAGCTTGTGAACAGCAAACGTCTCTCCCTCTGATGACTTCATGCTGTAGAACATGGACGCCCTGGCCTGACGACCTCAGTCAGTAGAGCAGGAGACTCTTAATCTCAGGGTGGTGGGTTGAAGCCCCATGTTGGGCATTAATCTTAATCTCTTAGCGTGTTCTCTCTCTTAAAGCAGCTGTGGCAGCTTTCATCATGTGATTTATTTTAAAATATAAATATGGAACAGAACCATTGTAATCAGATGTCAGGACATTTGAAGGAATGTCAATCTCCTGTTGAAATGTTGCAGTGTGCAGCTGAGGCTCTCTGGCAGTGGCACCAGGAGCCCCAATGGCAGAACCTGGACCCTCCTGGAGGAGAACCACAGGTGAGGGCCTTCTTGGCTCCAGATTGATGGAAATCAAGTGTCTGAGGCTGTTAGCAGCCATGAAGTTGATCTGGTTGGCACTGGTATTTGTTCTTGCTGCAGCTCAGGAGTGATTCAGGAGAAGAGTTTCAGAACAGCCAAGGTTGGGGACTGGAATTTTAAAGTTTCACCTGGAACCAAACAACCTTGGAGGGTAAAACCTCCAATCATAGCCACTCAGATGCAGCAGCAGAAGAAGCTGTCATCTACCCTGACAGTCAGAGCATCAAGTCAAGGAAACATCACCATCTTGTAGTTCCAAACCTTCACCTGTCAGATTCAGCTACTTCTTATTGTGGGACTTTAAATTTGAACACAAACAGTGTCTAGACGCACGATGGCCCAAAAACGGCCCGCATCCCAATTGCAGATCAGCACCACACCAGACCCAGGATTGGTCCAGTTCTGATTTTACTTCAGTATTTGGCACCTTCGGATGTTCGGACCGAATCCGGTTAGTTCCACACATTTTCATTTCACCTTGGATTTTAGAGCTTTCGTTAAAACCTGTATTTCATTTGTGGGCCACAACTGTCATGTGTGCACCACAGGCGGATCAGGAAGCTTTCAAACGGATCTGGCCCAAAGACTCCTGCTATCTGGGCAGTGTAGATGCCAATGTAGTGATTGGGGAAATAGTCTCTGAGAATCCAACTTGACGGTCCTGCTAAGTGTTGTGATGCTCAAATGTTCTGTGAAATAGTTGGACCCTCAGCAGAGATGCTAGATTAGGAGTTGATGGGAGTTGTTGCAGATACCAGGGTCCAAAGTCCAGCTTGGACCAAGTTTGTGCAGTTCTTTGTCAAGCTAGCAGCAATTCTTTTCTTTTCACATCGCTGTCTCCTGATGACTCAGGACCAGTTGATGTCCATTTATCTGTCATGGTGACAGAGAACTTTCTCCAGCTCAAACAGGACAAAACTGAGGTCTTAATTGAAGGTGGTGGCAGCGTTGTTAGGGCCTGAGCCTCCTCCCAACCAGCCACAGCCAAGGAGCAGGAGTTGGCCATAGAAAAAAGCAATTCCTCTTTCAGAGTCCGTCAGAGACCTGCTGGAGGCTCCACCGAGATTTGAACTCGGATCACTGGATTCAAAGTCCAGAGTGCTAACCATTACACCATGGAACCAGTCCAAAAAAAAAAGACATGAGTGAGAAAAATTATGGCGCTTATCATGTAGGCGGGAGTACAGTGGTTGTCTGGTTTTAATTTTCACAAACACCCATCCATGCATTTATCCATTGTCTTCCGCTCATTCCTGTTAATGGTTGCAGTGGGGCTGGAGCCCAGCCCAGTGTCAACTGGCGAGAGGTACACCCCGGAAAGGTCACCAGTTCATCTCAGGGCCAACACCTTGAGACAAACAACCATTCACACTCACATTCATACCTACGGTCAATTTAGAGCATCCAATTAGCCTAGTCCCCAATTGCATGTCTTTGGATGGTGGGAAGAGGCCAGAGTACCTGGGGAGAACCCACACAGGCACGGGGAGAACATGCAAACTCCACACAGAAAGATCCTGTGCCAGAGCCTGGGCTCAAACCTGGAACCTTCTTGCTGTGAGAAAATTGTTTTTAGTTTATTTGACAGCTGATTGAAGACGTGGGTCAAAACTGACCGTTACCATAGAGATGGGAACAGAAAGCTGACACAAGAGGAAGGTTCCAGCTCTGAAAAAGGAGTTTGATCAAAATCTTGAACTGCCAGTAGAAATATCCTTTTGTATGTTGACCTTTGTTGACAGAAGTCACTTTAGCTTGGCAGTGACAAGAATGGCTGCTAGCTTGACAAAGAACAGCACAAACCAGGTTCAAGCTGGACTTTGGACCCTGGTATCTGCAACGACTCCATCAACTCCTGATCTAGCAGCTCTGCTGGGTCCAACTATTTTACAGAACATTTGACAGACCTGTGGAGCACTGAGGACACACATGAGTTGATCACATGATCCACTGAAGCGCCATTTTACCTGCCACTGAGGTCACCAACATGAGCTGGAGTTGGGAATCTTGAACTGAACCTGGTATCACAGCGACACCTGCTGCTGCAAAATGGAACAGCAACATTGAACCAAGTACAGGATTGGAGGGAGACTGATGGTCGCTGTTTGGGTTTTTGAAGAACAAGGAGGGCATGGGTTCAAGCTGGATTCTCAGAGACTATTTCCCCAACCTCTACATTGGAATCTACACTGTCATCCAGTCATGTGACTGAAGTCATCCAGTCACGTTACTGAAGTCATCAGTCATGTGACTGAAGTCATCAGTCATGTCAGTGATGTCACTCTGCAGGACTGTCATTGCCGTCTCATTCTAGAAAAGAATCCAGACTCCACATTTCTGGGGCAGTTTTGGTCTTTAAACACTTGACAGTTCCAGGAGATTTAGTCTGGCTCAAGATCTTCAGATCAACCCAGGACAGAAGGCTATGACTCCATTGGATTGTATAGTTGGAGCATTCAGAGATCTGGTGGATCTCAGTAGGAGCTGTATTTATCCACTGAATGATCCTGGTCAATGTGATCCTGCTCCTCCATCTCTAAGGCTGACAGAGCAGGAGGACCTGACTGAGAAGAAAGCTGCCCTTGAGCAGCTTCAGTCTCTGTGTGACAACACACAGGCAGAAAACCAGAATTTGAGGGAACAAGTTTCTACTCTTGAACGTGAGAATAAAAGAGCAATCCAGGAGCTCCAGAACCTCACTGCTGTGGTGGCCAACCTCCAAACAGTCCAGGACAAGAACCAGACTCAGATAGAAGATCTGAACGCAACAGTCCACAGTCTTCAGTGTGAGGGGAGGAAGGTTGATGGGGAGAACAATGAGCTCAGAAAAGAGCTGACCCACGTTCAGTCTCTGAGGGAGAGAGAACAGGTGGAGATGAAATGTCTTGAGGAAGACCTGACTGAGAAGAAAAGTGCTCTTGATCAGCTTCAGTCTCTGTGTGACAAGAGATGGACAGAAAACCAGAATTTGTGGGGACAGGTTTCTAGTCTTGGACAAGAGAAGATTATTGCATATCAGCTGGTAGAGAACATGTCTGCCATGGTGGGCAACCTTGAATCTGTGAGGGAGGAGAACCAGACTCAGATCAGAGACCTGAACACACAAGTCCACAATCTTCAGCTTGAGGTGAAGATGGTTTACAAGGAGAAATGTGACCTCAAGTGTGAGCTCAACTCCATCCAGGCAGAGAAGAACAAAATGAGAGAAGAACTCACTGAGAAGAAGACGACTCTTGAACAGCTGAGTGAGTGGGTGAGAGTGAGGAGAGAGAGGCAGAAAATGGATGTTTGAGGAGACGAGTTTCTACTGCATCTCAGGAGACAGAGACCTTCACTGCTGAGTTGGCCCACCTTGAATCAAGGAAGGACCAGGACCCCACAAAGACTGGCAGTCTGAACGGTGAAGTTCAGAGTCTTCTATGTGCAGTGAGAACACAAAAGAAGAAAAGGAGCAGTGCTCAGGGGGAAATCCTGGGAAATCTTCATGATTTAAAAAGCTGTTTGAAAGAGGAAAATCAAGGCCTTCAAGCGAAGGTCCAGCAAACTTCTGAAGAGCAAGCAGACTCTCCCCTACGTCCAGCCAGAGAAGAGCAAACAGACTCTCCCCTACATCCAGCCAGAGAAGAGCAAGCAGACTCTCCCCTACGTCCAGCCAGAGAAGAGCAAGCAGACTCTCCCCTACGTCCAGCCAGAGAAGAGCAAACAGACTCTCCCCTACGTCCAGCCAGAGAAGAGCAAGCAGACTCTCCCCTACGTCCAGCCAGAGAAGAGCAAACAGACTCTCCCCTACGTCCAGCCAGAGAAGAGCAAGCAGACTCTCCCCTACGTCCAGCCAGAGAAGAGCAAACAGACTCTCCCCTACGTCCAGCAAGAGAAGAGCAAACAGACTCTCCCCTATGTCCAGCCAGAGAAGAGCAAACAGACTCTCCCCTATGTCCAGCCAGAGAAGAGCAAGCAGACTCTCCCCTACGTCCTGCCAGAGAAGAGCAAGCAGACTCTCCCCTACGTCCAGCCAGAGAAGAGCAAGCAGACTCTCCCCTACGTCCTGCCAGAGAAGAGCAAGCAGACGCTCTCATATGTTCTTCTGCAGAGGAGCGATGGGATTCTGCTGCATGTCCTGTGACTGAAGAGCAGAATGATGGGGGCACCCTGGAGACTGGACCTGCTGCGGGTCAGACCAGAGGTCTACTGAGCCGTGTGACATCTGGTGTAGAAGATGCTCTGTTTATGTTCATAGTTTTTTCTTTGTGTGCTTTTCCTCAACTTTGTTTTCTTTGTTTGTTATATATGATGATACCTTGATCACCACAGCAGTTGATCCCAGCTTGATTAGCTGAGTGCTTTGCAGTCTAAAGCACTTTAGTGATACCTGTGGGGTCCCTTATCCTCCCTGACCACAGGGATTCAGCCTCACTGAAGGAGAGGGAACCTTCCAGGTTGCAACTCCTAGAATACCTAGAATTCTGTCTTTGATCTCAGGAGGACATGAAAGAAACCCAATAGAGGAAAGTATAAGAGAGCACATTCAGCTTCATTCACTGTTACACTGTTTATACTGTTTACATTGTCTGCACTTTATTCACTCACTCCAGTCACCTTACTCTTCATTTTACATTGTGTACATACTGTATGTAGTATATTTATTGTATTTTATCTTTAATCTTATTTTTATTCTCTTATTTATTCCCACTGTCATGTCCCTCTTTTTTTCTATTGTTTTTTAATGTCATGCTGCTCAGTTGTACCGTACTTTAATTGCCCCTCGGGGATAAATAAAGACATCTGAATCTGAATCTGAATCTGAATTAGAAACACTTGAACTGTTCAACAGTAGAATTTGTTTGAAACAGTTTACAACACTGAGATTTTTGTATTTTCAATTCAATTCTAACTTAAAACTGGGCATGAACATTTTTAGTCGTTCATATTCTAACATACAGAGGAAGTCATGACATTCCCTTTTTTTTAACCTGTCCTGTTCAGGAAATGGAAATGGAAATTTAGCTGCTATGTTGAATCAGAAGAACCTTTTGAAGTCTACTTTTGCTTCAGTCAGAAAGTGGACTGTTGTTAACTCTCACAATGGTTGGTGATTGTGGAGGAAGACAAAATGCTTATGAACCTCTTTTTAACAGACACACATTTCTAAAGACACTGGTTTATTTTATTTTTCTTCTTTTAGCAGAGGATGGTTTCGATCCATCAACCTCTGGGTTCTGGGCCCAGCACGCTTCCTCTGCACCACTCTGCTCTACCATTGATGGAACAGGCCTTGTTTTAGGACAGCATTCTCTGTCTTTGTCTCTGCCCTGCTTTCCTGCTCTCTTTCCCCACAACCAGTCAAAGCAGAAGGCCGTCCCCACTGATCCTGGATCTGCTCGACGTTCCTGCCTGTTAAAAGGAAGGTTTTCATCACCACTGTTGCAGGATGTGCCGCTGATGGAGAATTGTTGGGTGGAGGTTTATTGAAGGAGTTTGGTGCTGGACCTGCTCTACTAGTAAAGAGTCAGGAGAGAACTTTTGTTGTGACTTGACACACACACACACACACACACACACACACACACACAGACATTCATTTCTTCCTGCCATGAACACAGACTGTGTGTTTAATGTTAACAAAAATTCTACTTTGTCAGTGAATGAATTCATTTGATATTGAAGTCTGCAACTTTCAGTGTCTGTCAGGATGGCTGAGCGGTCTAAGGCGCTGCGTTCAAGTCGCAGTCTCTCCTGTAGGCATGGGTTCAAATCCCACTTCTGACAAAGGACATTTTCTCCACATTCCTATGCATCCACAGTGGTACATTCCAAACCCAGTTGAAGCTGCTCTCCACTGATGGGAGTGAGTGGTTGAACTGGCAGCAGAGGAGGCAAAGGAGCTTCCCTGTGACGGTCCAACATCGCCTGGTTTCCTCCAACATGGAGCAGCCACCAAACTCTAACTTCAATGTTGGATCAAAGTCTACTGAAGGAATGTGTTTGGTTCAAAAACCCATTTGTGTTCACCCTTCAATTCACATTTTGTCCATTAACTTCATCATCAGAGTCTCCCTCTCATGACATGACTAAAGTCTGGGTTCTGTGTTGGTGGTAAACATCCTTCCACTCACCCAGGCTCCTCACTGGTCTGCACACAGAAATGCATATTTTACTGGTTTAACCAGTTCCTCAAGTAGTTTAGGAAAAAAGACACTTTGTTAGTTCCTGTAAAGGTCCCACTTTGGGTCGTAACACTTTTTTCCTGACTGCTTGACGTCTCAGTCAGAACAGCTGAGATGAGAACTGAATGTCTGGATTTCTTCCTGACATCATCAGGGTCTGAGGAGTTCATTAATAAAATGATTCAGTAAGATGGGAGTTAGAACTTGGAGACCAAAGGAAGAACCTCCAAATTCAGGACCCTGAGATCAAAGTGAACACTCTGATCTCAGAGGTCTGGGATATTTCACATCCTGATGGCCCTCCAAAATAAGAGCACTGTCTCACTGTCTAAAAATTATCATTTGTTTGTGAAAAAATCAGGGTAGGTTTTTCAGACTTTGTCAGACCTTTCCCCAAATCATCATTTGTTTGTGGAAATTAGATCCAGAAAACCACTGTAGTCCCTCGTACATGCTTAGTGCCATAGTTTGTCTCACTTGTTTCATCTTTGATGGTTCCATGGTGGAATGGTGAGCACTCTAGACTCTGAATCCAGTGATCCTCAGTGGAGCCTCCAGCAGGTCTCTGACAGGTGTTGATAGAGGAGTTGAGGCTGCTGACTACAGTGGAAGACACCATCAACAATGATGTTTAGCTCTCAGCTCCTTCAGTCACATGACTGGGTCATCCTGTCATGTCAGTGATGTCACTTGGCAGGACTGCCATTGCATTCTTAATTCTATAACATCTGAGATTAAAATCTATGGAATTACAACCAACAAGCAGCCAAACACCTGATCAGATGCTCCTTCATCAGGCTGAGGAGAATCAATCTAAACTGGGATGAAGAAAATTAACTGAGAGGAGAAACCTCCTGATTGGATGACATGGACCCACCTGATCCATGTCAGCCTTGTTGGAGCAGAAAGAGGTGGATCAGAGGAATCAGTGGATCAAGACTCAGGTGGCAGATGAAGAATCTCTGTATTCACAATGGAGTCAGAGAAATCTTCCAACGCGAGAGAACGTGACAGACCATTTTATACTGAAGACAGGCTGTGTGTGTGTGTGTGTGTGTGTGTGTGTGTGTGTGTGTGTGTGTGTGTGTGTGTGTGTGTGTGTGTGTGTCCCCACTGACTGGAAACTGAATAATAACCAGACTAACTTTTATCATTGACCAAGTCTGGTTGACTCACTAAATTCATAACTCAAGTGATTATTTAATTAATAAACAGAACATGTGTCTAAAGTCATGATCAAATTAATGTAAAATCTGAGCAACGAGGGTTTGAAAATGTTCCAATGAGCCAAACCAATGTTGACAGTTAAAAGAAGCCAATGTGGGGGGATTCTTTCTGTCTCAGCAGTGAAGACCAATCCACAGCTCACGTGAAGCATCAGGTCCTCTGTGAGAGGTGGGAATCCAACCAGGGACCTTTAGATCCACACCAATCTTCCCTGACCTCATAGAAACTGGAACCTTTCAACAAATAAATTCAAATTCAACTCAGCAGCAACTCTAGAACAGTTGCTAACTTGCTAATTCCTGTTAGCTCCAGATCAGACAATGCAGGCTCACCTTCACGCCTGGTTGTACGACCGTCACCAGTTGAAGCTTCTCTGGTTCAACAAACTCTGGGGACTCAAGACACAAGTCAGCACCGGTGCAGGTCCAGATCCAGATGTTAGCTGAGGGGGACAATGGCTTAAGGGAGCTCCAGGGAGCTGGTTTGAACTGGTCCCTCATCTCTGTGAGTAGAAGCCATCTGAGGTGGAGGGTGGAGATCTGCTTTGACCTCCTGATCTCCCAGTAAAGCCAGTATAGATGTTGAGCTTGGAGGAGTTGATGGCCTCCGTCATCTTCTTGTTGGAGGTGTTTGCTAAACTCAGCACCACCACAGATCAGAGGAAAGTCCACTTGTCAGCTGGAAACTGGAGTTTCTAGTGACCTGCAGGATCTTAGTTGTGGTGGCAGCAGGCCTGTTCCAAGAGCTTTGCTCACATTCCTGATCAGGCTCCATAATGGTTCTGGACCACTGAGTGATAGAAGCTGATCCTGGGGGTGGACTGTCTTTAGGGGGCTGAGGTGTCTGGTGGTCTTGGTGGACCCTCTGTATATCAAGCTGAGACCACAGAGTCCTGTGTTCTTGAGTCATTGTCTATAGTCTCTGTTGTTGGAGAGCTCAGTGTGGTCCCTGATGGTCTAGTGGCTAGGATTCGGCGCTCTCACCGCCACGGCCCGGGTTTAATTCCCGGTCAGGGAATGAGTTATTTAGAGGTTGAGGGAGAGGTGATCAGGTGGTCCACATGATGGTGGAGGTGATGAACTGTGAGTCCATCATGGCTCCACTCTCACCCCCATTGTAGTGTTCTTGGTTCACTCTGCCATGGCCCCATGTTGAAGGGTGACTGTCTCATTCAGGTTCAACCCTTAGTTAGACTCTATTAAGTCACTGACTCCTGCAAGGACAAACTGTAATCCTCCTTAGTAGCTTTGGCTCCTTGCAGCACAGAAAGTCCATTCACTGATGTAGGAACTGGAAAACTTAGAGCTCTGGTCCTCGGTTCCTTGCACCAAAGAAAGGAGGGAAATGCAATCAATGTTGAATTCATTTACATTTCTTATATTTGATCAAAGCTAGAACTTAAGAAGCTGCCATCGACCTTGATGACCAACTCCTTCACTGTGTAGTTCAAAGTCCCTGGTTTGATTTGTGTCAGGACTTCAGAAGCTCCAATCCTCTCGAAATTCTAGTGAGGGTGGAAGAGATTATAAATGAGAGAAGCAGGGCCCTCGCTCAGAACTGAACCAGCTCAGTTGGGAGAGCGTTAGACTGAAGATCTAAAGGTCCCTGGTCCGATCCCAGGTTTCAGCAGAGGAGCAGCATTGACTTTACTTTCCAGTGGAGGAACTGCAGACATGAAGGAAACTAACATCTTGTCCTGTGCATTCTTGTGACATTCAGGACATTTTTGGAGCCTCTTGTTGGATTTTGCCACAGAGAATCAGAGCCAATCAAAAGCATGGAGGACTTTAACATGGAGGACTGAACAAGTCAAGAAAGCATCAGTTTGACCTTCACAGGTGTTTCTGTTCCTGTCTCAATGCTGTAGAAAGAGCCTGAGGAGCTCAGACGGTAGAGCATCAGACTTTTAATGTGAGGGTCCAGGGTTCAAGTCCCTGTTCAGGTGCTGTGGAGGTTCCAGTGTTTGACAACATGGTACTGGATGAAGCTTAGTGTTGAACAAACTGTCAACATCAAAAGTAGAAGTGTTCTTGTCTTGCCACTGTGAGACTGTTGCTAGGAAAGTGACCAATAATAATTTCATGTGGCATGCAATTAACAAAAGACCTACATTGATGGTTGAGGGGGTGGAGCCTATCCCAGCATCTACAGGCCAGAGGCGGGGTTCACCCTGGACAGGTCGCCAAAACCATTCACACTCACATCTACAGTCAATTTAGAGTGTCCAATCAGCCTCATCCCAAATTACATGTCTTTGGACGGTGGGAAGAAGCCGGAGTACCCAGAGAGAACCCACGCATGCACGGGGAGAACATGCAGATTCTGCACCCGAGCCTGGACTCAAATCCAGAACCTTCTTGCTGTGAGGCCACAGTGCTCACCACTGCACCATCATGCTGCCGTGGTCTCATATACTTTTCTAAATTGTGTTTCTTTCATGTCCTCCTGAGATCAAAGACAGAATTCTAGCTACTGTCAAAGCCCTGATGACATCATCAGGAATTCTGACTTTGATCTGGAGACTCTTGCTTTAATCTGAATTTGATCTGACTAATGTTTAAGTTTAGGTTGCATGATACCGTCCACCTCATTTCTCCTGATGGACTGGTGACCTGTCCAGGGTGAACCCTGCCTCTTGAACAACGTCACCTGGGATCGCCCCCCCCCCCTCCATGACCCTTAAAGGATAAGAACAGAAAGTGGATGGAGGGATGGACTCAACACTGAAATCAGCTGATCTGATCCACATTCTAATGTTTCCTGTCCCTCTTTAGGAGTCAGTGAGAATAGTAGTGTATATAATAATGTATATCCAACCTTGTAGTATCTTTCCAAAGCTTTTAGTATTTCTTCTTGTTTCTACTTGTAGTTTTAGTGTCTGGATCTTTTCTTTTGATGTCCTGCTGTCTGCTCTTTGCTTTTGGTGCTTCCTTCAACAACTACCAGGCCTCCTGGGTACTGTAGGAAACATGGTCAAGTTCTTCTGACTTCTCCAGGAACGTCCTGCTCACATTGGTCTGTCTTCATTTTGACTCCTCCCACTGCCACAATGACCAGCCTTTATACTCTTGGTGACTGGGGCCCTGGTTGCTGCAGGCCTCAACACCAGCCTGTGGTTGAGAGCACGGCAGAACAGAACTGACAGTATCTCCCATGCAGGACCTGGGTCAGCACCTGGTGCCAGCTGGGGCAACGTCCTGGAGTTAATTCAGCCTGGAGAACCAGGTGCTGGTTCCTTCTTTTACCAGGCAGGAACGGGCAGCAGATCCAAGATCAGTAGGTGAAGATGTCTGCTTTGACTGGTAGGAGGAAAGAGAGCAGGAGAGCTGGTCAGAGACAAAGACAGATCATGAAGAAGGAGTGCTGTATTCTGCTAGCACATGCTAGTGACAGTCAGAGATCAGGAGTCTCAGCAGGGAAAGATTCATCTCTTATTTCAGAGGACGATTGGACGTTCACTGGAAGACTGTGAATGTTTGAGGGTCAGAGGTGAAAAGAGGACAAGTGCACCTGTTGTGTGTGATGGGGCGCCAGCATGGAGGAAGTTGTCAAACATTTTGAGCGAAAAAGCGTGAATCTTCAAGTAAAGAATTAAAATGATTTAGTTAACAATGAGGTCTCTGTCATAAAACAAAAGGAACAACTGACTCCCTCACCATTTCCACCCTCTTCAACAGATTCACATTTCAAAACAACCAGGTTTATTTTGTTCCCTTCTTTTAGCAGAGGATGGTTTTGATCCATCCACCTCTGGGTTCTGAGCCCAGCACGCTTCCTCTGTAAATCCATATTTTGGGTTCTGGCTTGTTCTGCTTTTCATTTTGTGTTTGTATTAAAGTTCTATTGCTGAAAAAAATACTTTTTTGCCTTTTTAAAAACACACACACACACACACACACACACACACACACACACACACACACACACACACACACACACACACACACACACACACTTGGATATATATGCCTTTAACTGCTTCAATTACTGCAGGAACCAACCAGAACCATCCAGAACCTGAACCTCTATATCTGATTCTGGGTCTGTTTGTTTCCATAGGCGAGCACACGGCACAGGTCGGCCTGGTTTCAGAATGTTTCTTGGAATCCTTATTATCAATAAAGTATCAAATATTTTGCATAATAAATGCATGCATGGCCTCATATTTTGCCATTTTAACGTGCTTTAAGTTGACGGTGCCCACCTGTCGTGTCAATGTTTCTATGTTTGTCTGTTCTGGTCTGAATGAAAGAGGAGGTTTTCTTGGTCATGTGACGTGGATGAGAGTTCAACTAGAACTTCCTGATTCAACAGGATTTGAGTTTGTTGGGATTTTGTCAAAGACACCAACCAAACCTCTGAGTGGTGCAGATGTCTGCTGCCTCCTCAGAGCAGACTGGAGCTCAGCCTCACTCACCTGTGGGAGCCCCAGCAGAGCCACCGTGTGATGGAGCTTCAGTTTAGGCTCCAAGGTCCTGGATTGAATTGGTGTTTTGTGTTTTTAGGCCTCCTGGCACCGATGAATGAATGAACCATTGTTCCAGAGGGAGCTGGTGTCAGGTCAGTCCCTGTTTCTACAAGACCTCCTGCTGCAGAGCCACATTGGGAAACACCCATCCATCCATTTTCTTCCACTTATCCTGTTTAGGATTGTGTGTGTGTGTGTGTGTGTGTGTGTGTCAAGTCAAGTCTCAACAAAGTTCTCTCATGACTCTTTACTAGTAGAGCAGGTCCAGCACCAAACTGCTTCAATGAACCTACACCCAACAATTCTCCACCAGCAGCACATCCTGCAACAGTGGTGATGAAAACCTTCCTTTTAACAGGCAGGAACGTCGAGCAGATCCAGGATCAGTGGGGACGGACGTCTGCTTTGACTGGTTGGGGGGAAAGAGAACAGAAGAGCAGGGCAGAGACAAAGACAGAGAATGCTGTCCTAAAACAAGGACTGTTCAGTCAATGGTAGAGCAGAGTGGAGCAGAGGAAGCGTGCTGGGCCCAGAACCCAGAGGTCGATGGATCGAAACCATCCTCTGCTAAAAGAAGAAAAATAAAATGAACCTGCATCTTTAGAAATGTGTGTCTGTTAAAAAGAGGTTCATAAGGATTTTGTCTTCCTCCACAATCACCAACCATTGTGAGAGTTAACAACAGTCTACTTTCTGACTGAAGCAAAAGTAGACTTCAAAAGGTTTTTCTGATTCAACATAGCAGCTAAATTTCCATTTCCATTTCCTGAACAGGACAGGTTAAAAAAAGGGAATGTCATGACCAAACTGGGAAACATCCATCCATCCATTTTCTTCCACTTATCCTGTTTAGGGTTGTGTGTGTGGGAGGGGTGGGAGGGGTGAGGGGGGTGGGGTGGGGGGTGGGCTGGAGCCTATCAATGTGAAACATTTGAAATTCAGATCCCTTCTTCTTTTCCTGCTCCAGCAGAGTGGCTCAGCAGAAGAGAGCTGGGCCCAGAACCCAGAGGTCAATGGATTGAAACCATGCTCTGCTAAAAGAACAAATAAAATGAACCACAACCAGGCTCTACAATCAGTACCCCCCCCCCCCCCCCCCCCAATCTGGGAGCGAAGGTTTGCACCTACAGCTCTTAAGGAGCTTCCTTGGGCCACTCTCCCCTTTTGGCTCCACCCCCTTTAAGGAAACCACCAGGAAGAGGTGAGGACTGACCGTGACGACTGAAACTCCCACATTTACATGAGACAAACTAGATCAACACTAAATACCAGGCCTTGCACACTGATTACCACTGACTGACACTGGGGTCTTCATTTTCCACAGGCAGGATGGCCGGTCCCCCTGTGCTTCCCAGGTCCCTCCCTGGAACACATGGCATAGCAAATGTTAATGGTGAGGTTTATTGAATCAGCAAACACTACTGGTTGCTCTGGAGTGGAAACATGTGTGTGTGCCTCTAATTTACATAAACTGTTAATACCAAGACAAATGCTACCTTCAATTAATCATTTATGTCATGGAACCCTTGGTCTCCATTACATTGGTCAACCAGAGAAGCTTCAACTGGTGACGCTCATTCAACCATGCATGAAGGTCAACCTCCATTATCTGCTGTGCTCCTGAACAGGGGAATTAGCTCAAATGGTAGAGCGCTCGCTTAGCATGTGAGAGGTAGAGGGATCGATGCCCTCATTCTCCAGAATACTTTAGCTTGTTCTGTTGATCAGAGGAGCTGCTGGGTGATGAATGCTGATGTTTGTCCACTGGTGTGACAAAGTGTCCCCTGTTACTGAGATGTGGATGAACACCTGCTCAGGTCAAAGCTGCAATCAAACCAGGGACTCTGAACCACACACAGTGAAGGAGTTTGTTATCAAGATTTATGGCAGCTTTGAAACTTCCCACCATCTCCTGAATGTGGAGCAACTTGTCCTGCCAAAACTGTCCCCTCTTCCATTGTTAATAACACCTGTCCTGACTGGCAATCACGCTGGGCTGCAGCGGTGAAAGCACTGAATGCAGCCGGGATACACAATGACTCAAGCAACACAGGAATCTGTTGACTCAGCTGGAGAAGCAGAGGGT
The DNA here is from genome assembly GCF_037954235.1 of Aulostomus chinensis. Taxonomy (NCBI): domain Eukaryota; kingdom Metazoa; phylum Chordata; class Actinopteri; order Syngnathiformes; family Aulostomidae; genus Aulostomus; species Aulostomus chinensis. The sequence continues at coordinate 36,845,927 of NC_141320.1, read as the reverse complement.
CCACCAAGACCAGCAGACACCTTCATTCTTGATTCTTGATTCAAGGGCAGCCCCTTGAGATGCACCATCTCATTTTGGAGGGGGTCCTGACAAATAATGACCAACAATACAACAATAATAAAAGTAGATTCTATTTTCAACACAAGGACACACACATCATACACCCAGGTACAGGCCAACAATGTTCCCCAAAGCCCCCCCCCCCCCCCCCCCCATCCAGTATTATACAAAGTATGATCAGAGATCCCACTGCAAAGTAGGAGTGGGCCTGTGTTCACATACTCATACATTTAAACACCCATCTAAATAAATACTGCTTCCATGCACCATTAAAGTACACAATGCATATTCATACACAAATATCCACATATTTACAGTACAGAGAACAAACAAGAACAAGTAGAGAGTGAATCCTGGAGAGAAAAGGGGAAGTGCATCAGAAACAAGAGCAGATGTTTGAAAATGCTTGATGATTTGAAGATGAGAAAGGAAGAGAGAGACCCAAGTGAGGAGGAAAGGTTGTTCCAATCTGATGGAGCTTTAAATACAACCGGTCAAAGCAGGAGGCCGTCCCCACTGATCCTGGATCTGCTCGACCTTCCTGCCTGTTAAAAGGAAGGTTTTCATCACCACTGTTGCAGGATGTCCTGCTGGTGGAGAACTGTTGGGTGGAGGTTCATTGAAGCAGTTTGGTGCTGGACCTGCTCTACTAGTAAAGAGTCATGAGAGAACTTTTGTTGTGATTTGGTTCTAACAAATAAAATGACTTGACTTGATTTGGTGCCTCAGGAGGAGAAAATTTGGGCACAAAAGTTGGAGTGTTTGTGGAGGTTGTGGATCAAAGTTCTATTTATATACAACACATAAAATCAAACAATGTGAAGCAGGCTAATGAACAATAAATCAAATATAAAAATGCTTTATTTTAAGATCTAGAATATCTTGTGAATATCTGGAGCTTCATTCCAGCAGCAGACCTCCTCAGGTGATGACTTCATATTTGACATGTTTACCATTCAATGAGACTCATTGTCAGTCCATTGAAATCTACTGGTGTTCCTGGTGAGTTGATTTAACAACATGAGCTGACAGAATCTACGTTCAGGTAGGAACCACCACATCCAGGGGTCTGGACCTTTGAGCAGGCAGAGCCATCAAAGTAGCAGACTAAGCTAGCAGACATTAGCATTGAGAAGAAACTGATACCTGAGCCTACTTTTGGGTCTGGTCAGGTGATGACACAATAATATGACATCATTGTCAGACTGACGCCTGCTCAACACTGACCAAACACTGCCCTATTGCATCGTGGGAAATTTCTGCTTGGCTTGTGTCCATCAATACACACAAAGAAATTTATCTCATGCTGCCGTGACCCGGATTCGAACCGGGTTGCTGCGGTCACAACACAGAGTACTAACCACTCTAGGATCAGAGCCTCCTCAACAGCAGCGTGAGCTTCTATGTCTTTGTCTCATTGAGTGTTGCGGCGAACAGCTGTTGAACAGCTGATGCGCGACTGCGGCGGCCCCTGATGCAGGAGACGGGCCAGGCCCCGTTCAGAAGGTGGTGGATATTATTCTTGGTGTTTTTAGGGCATGTTCCCACCCATCTTCACGTGGGTGACAAAAATGGATTTTTTGTAAAGATTTCGGCGCGAGTTCGGCCTGTCAAATCCTGATCGGGGCCAGTTTGGTTGTGTTGTCTGCAGCGCCTGGCGCGCTCAGCGGGAGCGAGTCCGATCATTATAAAGGTGGGTCAAACAATTTAGGTTGAGACGAAGGACGGCACGAGCAGAGCAGACGCAGGTCTTCATTCCACCCGCAGAGCTGTAGAGCATGGATCATGTCAAGGACTAAATGAGGGGAAAGAGAGCAGGAGAGCAGGGCAGAGACAAACACAGAGAATGCTCTTCTACAACAAGGACTGTTCAGTCGATGGTAGAGCAGAGTGGCGCAGAGGAAGCGTGCTGGGCCCATAACCCAGAGGTCGATGGATCGAAACCATCCTCTGCTAGAAGAAGAAAAATAAAATGAACCAGTGTCTTTAGAAATGTGTGTCTGTTAAAAAGAGGTTCATCAGGATTTTTTCTTCCTCCACAATCACCAACCATTGTGAGAGTTAACAACAGTCCACTTCTCACACACACAAACACACAGAGTCCTACTGACTAACCCATGTTTTTCTTCACTTAAACCACCACTGGAGTATTGAAAGAGATTGCATGAGACACCATCAACTTAAATTAAAAACCCCTGACTGCCTTTAATTCCCTCCTGGCTGCAGGAAATTAGACAGACCAGCCCATAGCGGGGCTGCACGGTGGTGCAGTGGTCAGCACTGTGTCCTCATAGCAAGAAGGTCCCGGGTTCGAGTCCCGGCTCGGGCGTGGGATCTTTCTGTGTGGAGTCTCCATGTTCTCCCCGGGCCTGCGTGGGTTCTCTCCAGGTACTCCGGCTTCCTCCCACTGTCCAAAGACATGGACATTAGGGGACTAGGCTGATTGATACTCTAAATTGACTGTAGGTGTGACTGTGAGTGTGAATGTTTGTTCGTCTCTATGTGTTGGCCCTGTGATGGACTGGCGACCTGTCCAGGGTGAACCCCGCCTCTCGCCCGTAGATGCTGGGATAGGCTCCAGCCCCCCCGCGACCCTTACTAGTAAGGAATAAGCAGAAGATGATGATGGATGGCCCACAGAGTGGAGGTGAGACCACAACCATGCTCTACAATCAATATTTACATCAAACCAGCACCATCTCAACAACTGAATCTGACTAAATATATACATGATTCCAGACTACTACACCAACTCAATCATACATCCACATGCATAATCATTCAATGAACCTCGCCTGTGATTGTACCCCCTCCCCCATCTGGGAGCAAAGGTTTGCACCTACAGCTCTTAAGGAGCTTCCTTGGGCCACTCTCCCCTTTTGGCTCCACCCCCTTTAAGGAAACCACCAGGAAGAGGTGAGGACTGACGTGACGACTGAAACTGCCACATTTACATGAGACAAACTAGATCAACACTAAATACCAGGCCTTGCACACTGATTACCACTGACTGACACTGGGGTCTTCATTTTCCACAGGCAGGATGGCCGGCCCCCCTGTGCTTCCCAGGTCCCTCCCCAGAACACATGGCATAGAAAATGTTTCACTTGTTTGCTGATTCAATAAACCTCACCATTAACATGTGTGTGTGCCTCTAATTTACATAAACTTAGTCTGCTACTTTGATGGCTCTGCCTGCTCAAAGGTCCAGACCCAAAAGTAGACTCAGGTATCAGTTTCTTCTCAATGCTCATGTCTGCTAGCTTAGTCTGCTACTTTGATGGCTCTGCCTGCTCAAAGGTCCAGACCCCTGGATGTGGTGGTTCCTACCTGAACGTAGATTCTGTCAGCTCATGTTGTTAAATCAACTCACCAGGAACACCAGTAGATTTCAATGGACTGACAATGAGTCTCATTGAATGGTAAACATGTCAAATATGAAGTCATCACCTGAGGAGGTCTGCTGCTGGAATGAAGCTCCAGATATTCACAAGATATTCTAGATCTTCAAATAAAGCATTTTTATATTTGATTTATTGTTCATTAGCCTGCTTCACATTGTTTGATTTTCTGTGTTGTATATCAATAGAACTTTGATCCACAACCTCCACAAACACTCTTGTCCAACTTTTGTGCCCAAATTTTCTCCTCATGAGGCACCAAATCAAGTCAAGTCATTTTTATTTGTTAGAACCAAATCACAACAAAAGTTCTCTCATGACTCTTTACTAGTACAGCAGGTCCAGCACCAAACTGCTTCAATGAATCTACACCCAACAATTCTCCACCAGCAGCACATCCTGCAACAGTGGTGATGAAAACCTTCCTTTTAACAGGCAGGAAGGTCGAGCAGATCCAGGATCAGTGGGGACGGCCTCCTGCTTTGACCGGTTGTATTTAAAGCTCCATCAGATTGGAACAACCTTTCCTCCTCACTTGGGTCTCTCTCTTCCTTTCTCATCTTCAAATCATCAAGCATTTTCAAACATCTGCTCTTGTTTCTGATGCACCTCCCCTTTTCTCTCCAGGATTCACTCTCTACTTGTTCTTGTTTGTTCTCTGTACTGTAAATATGTGGATATTTGTGTATGAATATGCATTGTGTACTTTAATGGTGCATGGAAGCAGTATTTATTTAGATGGGTGTTTAAATGTATGAGTATGTGAACACAGGCCCACTCTTATTCTGTAGTGGGATCTCTGATCATACTTTGTATAATACTGGATGGGGGGGGGGGGGCTTTGGGGAACATTGTTGGCCTGTACCTGGGTGTATGATGTGTGTGTCCTTGTGTTGAAAATAGAATCTACTTTTATTATTGTTGTATTGTTGGTCATTATTTGTCAGGACCCCCTCCAAAATGAGATGGTGCATCTCAAGGGGCTGCCCTTGAATCAAGAATCAAGAATGAAGGTGTCTGCTGGTCTTGGTGGACCCTCTGCTTCTCCAGCTGAGTCAACAGATTCCTGTGTTGAGTCATTGTGTATCCTGGCTGCATTCAGCGCTTTCACTGCTGCAGCCTGAGCGGCTGTCAGGACAGGTGTTATTAAGGATGGAAGAGGGGACAGTTTTGGCAGGACAAGTTGCTCCACATTCAGGAGATGGTGGGAAGTTTAAAGCCTGGTGACAAACTCCTTCACTACCTGTGTGGTTCAAAGTCCCTGGTTTGATTGCAGCTTTGACCTGAGCAGGTGTTCATCCTCATCTCAGTAACAGGGGACACTTTATCACAGCAGTGGACAAACATCAGCATTCATCGCCCAGCAGCTCCTCTGATAAACAGAACAAGTTAAAGTATTCTGGAGAACGAGGGTATGGATCCCTCTCCCTCTCACATGCTAAGCTAGCACTCTACCATTGGAGCTAAGTCCCTGCTAATGAGCACAGCAGATAATGCAGGTTGACCTTCATGCATGGTTGGATGAGCGTCACCAGTTGGAGCTTCTCTGGTTCAACAAACCCTTGGGACCAAGACAGGAATTGGAACCTGTGCAGGTCCAGACCCATACTGAAGTTGGTGGAGACAATTGTTTAAACCAGGGACTGAATGAAAAGACTTGCCCAGACTCCAGCTCACTCTTCTGAACCGACCCCTCATCTCTGTGTGGAGTAAACATCAGAGGTGGGGGGTGCAGGTTCTGCTTTGACCTCTGACCTCCTGAGGTAAAGCAGTGGAGATGTTGAGCTTGAAGGAGTTGACGGCCTCCTTCATCTTCTCATTGGTTTGCTAAACTCAGCATCATGAAGTGTTGCTGAAATTCAACATGTCAGCTGAGGCCAGAGATTCCTGCGTTCCCTGAGTCCTTGAGTGTCGTCTCTGTTGTTTGAAAGCACAAAGCTGTTCCTGATGGTCCAGTGTGTCCGATTCTGGGCTCTCACAGCTGTAACTGGGGTTTGAGCTCCGTTAAGGGACTGGTTTTGTGGAGAGAACCAAGCAGAAGAATTGACAGTTTCAGCAGGAAAGGTGACCATTGCTCCACAACCTCAGTCCCAGGATTCAGTCCTGCTTCACCCAGCATGGCCCTATGATCAACAGAAATGAACTGCCAGTGGAGGTCCTCAGTAATCCAGGTCATGGTTTCTCTAGATTGCTGTGTTGTAGTCAGAACACTTGCAAATATCAGCCTCTTTCCTCCATGATCTCTCATTCTTTCTGTTCTCTCCATTTCTCCTCTTCGTTTCTACTCCTTGCTGACTGTTGTTCCTCATTTGTGGCAGAGTTCAGTCAGTGGACCGGACATTTTGCCACTGCACTGTCCATCATCAGGGCATTTAACATCCAGGACTGGCTCCCAGATCATCGCCATGACCTCATCCCCTGCACCAGTGGACAGTTCATCAAGGATGGCAAACATGTGGGTCTCAATTCTCCTCCATCTTTGTAGGTTGGTTACATTTCCTCCTGGTCTTTAATCCATCTTTAGTTGACATTTTTCTGTTGAGCCCAGTTTGTTGACTGCCAGGCTGTCTTACTTTTCAATGGCACAGCAGCAGACAGCAAGAGGGTTGCTATGGTGCAGTTGGTAAAATCCCTATCTATGGTCTGCAGAAATATGCTGGGAGTTCTTTTTTATTACGAACCAGAATTCAAGGACTGACCAAGGAAACCAAAGCACAGAATTTAGAGATCAAAGAAAGAAATCAAAGAACGAACCTGAAGATCAGGAAATGGCACAGATCAATTAGATCCATGGACTCATCAGTGAAGGTTTTCTTTGGTTCACGGTCACTTGTTGTCGTACTGGTGTGATGATGTCAGACCCTTCACATTCAGTTCAAACAGACTCCAAAGTGTAGCTGTGATGCGGAGGGCAGCAGCCTTGTGCTTGGTTCCGTCATGGTTCTCTGCATTGTTAGCAAACTCACCAAAGACCTCCCTGAAAGCAGGATCATTTTCCCAGAGTGCTTTTTTAACCAAGTACCAATTTGTCCCTCTTTAAAAACAACAAACAAAGATGAGGTCAGACTGAGATGGACGAGATGATATGGATGTGATTTATGGCTTTCAAACACCAAATATTCAATTTTTCTTCAGGGCTTTTGAGAGGTTCTGGGTAATGAATGAAAATTTAAGTTGGACAAAAACGACATGCGGGGTCACTGTGTGTGTTTCACAAGTTTCACCTGGAACCAGACAACCTTGGAGGGTAAAAGCTCCAATCATAGCCACTCAGATGCAGCAGCAGAAGAAGCTGTCATCCACCCTGACAGTCAGAGCATCAAGTCAAGGAAACATCACCATCTTGTAGTTCCAAACCTCCACCTGTCAGATTCAGCTACTTCTGATTGTGGGACTTTAAATTTGAACACAATGGAATTTGGACAAGGAGTTTTCCTTCCAGTCCAAACATCATCGTCCAGCCTCCAACCAGAGGTCCATCAGTTATCATGGAGCCACAGGTGGAGTCTGGGTTCTTTTCTAGAATGAGACGGCAATGACAGTCCTGCAGAGTGACATCACTGACATGAATTGATGACTTCAGTCACATGACTGGATGACTTCAGTCATGACTGGATGACTTCAGTCACGTGACTGGATGACTTCAGTCACATGACTGGATGACAGTGTAGATTCCAATGTAGAGGTTGGGGAAATAGTCTCTGAGAATCCAGCTTGAACCAACGCCCCCCTTGTTTTTCAAAAACCCAAACAGCGACCATCAGTCTCCCTCCAATCTTGTACTGGGTTCAATGTTGCTGTTCCATTTTGCAGCAGTAGGTGTCGCTGTGATACCAGGTTCAATTCAAGATTCCCAACTCCAGTTCATGCTGGTGACCTCAGTGGCAGGTAAAATGGTGCTTCAGTGGATCATGTGATCAACTCATGTGTGTCCTCACTGCTCCACAGGTCTGTCAAATGTTCTGTAAAATAGTTGGACCCAGCAGAGCTGCTAGATTAGGAGTTGATGGAGTCGTTGCAGATACCAGGGTCCAAAGTCCAGCTTGAACCTGGTTTGTGCAGTTCTTTGTCAAGCTAGCAGCCATTCTCTTCTTTTCACATGGCCGTGTCTCCTGATGACTCAGGACCAGTTGATGTCCATTTACCTGTCATGGTGACAGAGAACTTTCTCCAGCTCAACCAGGACAAAACTGAGGTCTTAATTAAAGCTGGAGGCAGCATTGTTAGGACCTGAGCCTCCTCCCGTCCACCGCAGCCAAGGAGCAGGAGTTGGCCACGGACAAACACAACTCCACTTTCAAAGCCTGTCAGAGACGTGCTGGAGGCTCCACCGAGATTTGAACTCGGATTGCTGGATTCAAAGTCCAGAGTGCTAACCGTTACACCATGGAACCTGTCCAAAGAAGATGTGATTGAGACGAAATATGGCACTAATCATGTAGGAGGGACTACAGTGGTCATCTGGTTTTAATTTTCACAAACAAATACGGTTGAAAACTTTGAGACAGTGACACAGAGCTCTTATTTGAAGGACCATGGGATGGGAAATATCCCAGACCTCTGAGATCAGAGCGCTCACTTTGATCTCAGGGTCCTGACTTTGGGGGTCCTTCCTTTGGTCTTCAAATACTTGTGGTTTTTATTGGCAGAACTTTCAACTTGCATGCAAAAAGAGAATCACAGTCAATTTTAACCCAGCAGACAGTGTTTATTTCTAATAAATCAGACAATCGCACAAATGAGAATGAAAGGAAAAAACAATCAAATGTTTTAAAAACCTTCTCCACTCTAAAGCTTTTTAAAGTTCATTTGAAGGTTCAAAGGTGGTGGTGAGGAGGTCACCCTGATCCTCCCTGTCGTCACTGCCAGGATTCTTTCTTCTGGTGCTGTGGTTCTTCTGATGAAGGGGGCGTGATGTTTGCCGTCTCAGGCTCCACCAAATGTCCTCTTTAGGACGCCACAATGTGGCCTCTTCACTGCTCCATCTTCCCTGCATCGGAGACACCAGGGTTCCTCCTGGTGCCGACCCCATCGTCCTTCTACCCAATGGTGCGGCCATGGATCCTCAGAAGACGCTGGGATCCTTCTTCTCATCAGAGCCACAGTTTTTCCTGGAGGGAACAACAGGAGCTTTGTTGTAATGTTTTGCTCGGTGTTTCCTGCTCAGAGCGTCAGGATCTGTGACGCCATCTTGTGGTAGGGGGTCATCATCTTATTGTGTGGTAGTGGATTCATTGATCTGCTGTTTCAACACATTCAAGTTCATTATCCATCCATCCATCGTCGTCTTCCGCTTATTCCTTACTGGTAAGGGTCGCAGGGGGGGTGGAGCCTATCCCAGCGTCTACGGGAGAGAGGTGGGGTACACCCTGGACAGGTCGCAAGTCCATCGCAGGGCCAATATACAGAGACGAACAACCATTCACACCTACGGTCAATTTAGAGTGTCCAATCAGCCTCGTCCCCAAATTGCATGTCTTTGGACGGTGGGAGGAAGCTGGAGTACCAGAGAGAACCCACGCAGGCATGGGGAGAACATGGAGACTCCACACAGAAAGATGGCCCTGGCAGACACAATCCTAATGTAACCAATTATTTTAAAATGACAGTAACAAGTAATAAATAACACATTACAGCTGTTCAGTAACTTGCCCAACACTGGTTTGTGAGTGGGTGTTGTCCTGTATTGGCAGCAAAAACTCCTTGAAAGTTTTGTCTTCAAAGAAAAGTGTCCTTTTCATGTTGAGCTGTGGACATCAGCTGAGTGCTTCTGTTGACGCTGCCTTGTTGGCAGGAAAAGCCTGAGCCAGAATGAAGAGGGAGTTCAAGGCAGTAGGTTTCACTGCAGAGTTTAGGCCTCCATCCAGCAAGGAACCAGAATGATGATGTCAGCACTCCTCCAGCACTGCTATGCAGCTTAGAGAGGTCGGAGAACCACATGACTTCTCTCACTTGTTATTGATGTTTATCCCTATCAAGAGATAATTGATGTCATGTATATATTTGGATATTGATGTGTCATTCATGTTACATAAAACATGATAATAATAATGTTCCTTTTGGGAATTAATTTTTTGGAGTGCAAGTAGAAAATGTAGGAGCCACACATTCAACTGAGCTGCAAAGTTCTGAAGTAGGCAGCATTTATTGTTCCCACAGGTTGATAACTGACTTGAGGTGGTGACACGGAGACGTGGACACAACAAACGATGAGCTGATTCAGAGACACGAGGCAGAAAAAGGAGGATGAACAAGTTACTGGTGGAGTAAAACATTCAGGAACATCCAGGCCCAAAGACAAGAGAAGGCAAAGCTCCAGGAGTCTTTGATCTCTGAATTCTGTGCATTGATCTCCTGCTTCAGTCTTTGATCTCTGAATTCTGTGCATTGATCTCCTGCTTCAGTCTTTGATCTCTGAATTCTGTGCATTGATCTCCTGCTTCAGTCTTTGATCTCTGAATTCTGTACATTGATCTCCTGCTTCAGTCTTTGATCTCTGAATTCTGTACATTGATCTCCTGCTTCAGTCTTTGATCTCTGACTGATTCTAAACTCATCAAAGGATCACATCAGCATCTGGGTCCAGACTCCAGATGGTGATTTTACCAAGTGCACTGCAGCAGTCCTTGTTGCTGTCTGCTGTTGGGTCACAGCAAAGTAAGGAAACAGCCTGACGGTCCTCAGGAGGAAATTCAACAGCCTCTAAAGATGGAGGTGAATCTAGATCTGCTCATGTTTGCTGTCCTTGATGAACTTGGGCGGTACTCTGGTGCAGGGATGAGGTCATGGAGCTGATCTGGTGCAGGGATGAGGTCATGGAGCTGATCTGGGAGCAGTCCTGATGTCAAATGGACAAAATGTGTCAACATCAAATAAAATTGTAAACCTATTTGAAGCCTTATTTTGTGTTTGATGGACATTTTTTCAATCTCTAATGACCGTTTTAACTGAACCTGCTGGATCCTGTGGTGCCTGATGAGGAGACAACTTGAGTACAAAGTTGAAGAGGAGGGTTTTTGGAGGGGAGATGATTTTACTTATTTTTGCAGTGTTGTAAATCAAAATAATTGCAATTAAATGATAGAATTTTCTCCAAATTTCCTGACTAAGATGGATTCCAAACCAAATCAGCTGTCACAAGGGAAAGTCTGCATGTACACACACACACACACACACACACACACACACACACAGACTCACACACACACACACACACACACACACGCACACACACACACACACACACACGCACACACACAGGTTTGCACAGCTATCCTAGTTCGGACATTAATTTCCATTTCATGTACAGTTTCACCTTAATCCTAATCCTCACCAAAGGATGTCTAATCCCTAATCTGAACCTAAACTCTACTCAGACCTAAACTCTAAAAGACAAATTACTTTGTCTTTGGTCCCTGTGAGGATGAGGAGTCCTGATCACGTTCTATAGAGAAATGGTCTCCAATAGAAAAACAGATAAGACAAGAAATGCATGTAACACACACACACACACACACACCAACTGACATTCCCAGGGACTAAACCAAACCAATTCCTACTTAACCCTAAGCTCCACCTCAGTTCTAGATGAGACTGGTAGAACATGGAACCTTCCCATCAGCTTCACCACCACTGGAGTATCTGGTCAACACCAGAATGGTGGAGACAAGACAACATGCGACCAATCCTCTCTCTCTCCCTCATCATCAGCTGCTGCAGCCCTTGAAAGAAAACCTTTGACACATGGACCTACAGTAGGAGCAGGTGTTGTCTCCTCTGGAACAGCAGTTTAACGTTGTTGGCAGGACTGGAACCTGAGCAGGGAGACCCCAATGGATTTCTAGTCTATCGCCTTCACCACTCGGCCACAACAACTACACTCCCACACATGAGCAGAGGATTGATATTCAACAATTTATATTTATTGAAGCATAGTAGGTTTTTTATCTTCTCACAAACACAAACTATTTGTGTGTGTGTGTGTGTGTCAGTGGTTTTGATGGAGTAGTGAAGAGGATAGGATAGTGAGGATTTCTCCATTTTTGTCGTCACTCTGCAACTAATTTTCAGTTGAACTCACAAGAATGAACAAACTTTGACATGTTTCTTTCTTTTGTGTGTCAACAACTTTGGTCTTGACAGCTCCTGACAAACACACCACACACACTCTACAGTTCTAATCTGTTGAGAACATGAAACGTGCGGCCCCAGTGACCCTGCAGGACATTTTTGTCCATTTTAAATTTTGATTCATGACCCAGAACCTCTCAAAACCCCAGAAAAATAAAGGTTTGGGTGCATTAAAGACATAAATAATAACAACATCATGTTTAAAGGTTTTCTTCTATCAAATTATTTCCAACAAGATGAGGGAATTCCTAAAATGTTTCAGTTGTTGAATTCTCAGCAGCCTAAAGGTCAACCTCCATCATCTGCTGTGCTCCTTAACAGAGGAATTAGCTCAAATGGTAGAGTGCTAGCTTAGCATGTGAGAGGTAGAGGGATCCATGCCCTCATTCTCCAGAATACTTTAACTTGTTCTGTTGATCAGAGGAGCTGCTGGGTGATGAATGCTGATGTTTGTCCACTGCTGTGATAAAGTGTCCCCTGTTACTGAGATGTGGATGAACACCTGCTCAGGTCAAAGCTGCAATGAAGTCAAGTCATCACCCTGTAAAGCACCAAATAACAAAAGTTACACTTTACAAGTAGAACAGGTCCAGTTCAACACTCCTTAAATTAATTTACACCCAACAATTCTTCATGAGCAAGCACATCCTAGCTTAGGCCCAACTTTTCTTGGCACTCTCCCAGATGCTTGGGAGCTGCTGGGGAAGCGCTAGTTAGGCCTAAGCTAGGAGCTAAGCTAAGTTGGTCTACACCAGCTAGTGAGGGCTGGCTAGCTCTCGCAGCTTTTGGTGCAGAGCTGCTGCAGGTCCAATTCAACCTCGCTAAGCCTCACCTCCAACACAACAAAAAACTACATTTAACACACTTATCAGTATCACTAAAGGAGGCAGAGGAGGAAGAAAACATGTGGCACTCTGAGCAGGAGAGAGGAGGACAAGAGGGAGAAGCCATCGTTAGCTTGGAGTGGAGAATTTACAAGGCAGAAAGACTGTTGCTACCAGAATGATGGTCTTTTAAACTTCAGCCAAATAAAGCAGTTAGGTATTAATTTTTGGTGGGTAATTAGTCAAGGAAATAAGGAATTAGCAGGGAGGATCACACTTTAGCGAGCACAATGAAGCAAGGCTCTACGTTCAGCAACACAGAAAAAGGACTTGAGGTCACACGCTTCCTGAAACCAAGGTCAAAAATCCAGGACGGACGAAGGGGAGGACGACAAAGACAAAGACACAAGAAACAGAGATAATAACCATCAACTCCATAACAACCATAACAAATATAACCATACAGAACATATATATCAAATATAACAAGAAAGGCATTAAAAGATATGTCACCTCTGGTCAAATACCCTGATTTGCATTTGTGTCTGTCAGCATTTTCATTTTCATGTTAAAGCCTCCAGAATGAGGGGATGAATGCTGCAAAATGGAACAGCAACATTGAACCAAGTACAGGATTGGTGGGAGACTGATGGTCGCTGTTTGGGTTTTTGAAGAACAAGGAGGGCGTGGCTTCAAGTTGGATTCTCAGAGACTATTTCCCCAACCTCTACATTGGAATCTGCACTGCCATCCAGTCACATGACTGAAGTCATCCAGTCACATGACTGAAGTCATCCAGTCATGTCAGTGATGTCACTTGGCAGGACTGTCATTGCCATCACATTATAGAAAAGAATCCAGACTCCACCTGTGGCTCCATGATAACTGATGGACCTCTGGTTGGAGGCTGGACGATGATGTTTGGACTGGAAGGAAAACTCCTTGTCCAAATTCCATTGTGTTCAAGTTTAAAGTCCCACAATAAGAAGTAGCTGAATCTGACAGGTGGAGGTTTGGAACTACAAGATGGTGATGTTTTCTTGACTTGATGCTCTGACTGTCAGGGTGGATGACAGCTTCTTCTGCTGCTGCATCTGAGTGGCTATGATTGGAGGTTTTACCTCCCAAGGTTGTCTGGTTCCAGGGGAAATTTTAGAATTCCAGTCCCCAACCTGGGCTGTTCTGAAACTCTTCTCCTGAATCACTCCTGAGCTGCAGCAAGAAAAAATACCAGTGCCCAACCAGATCAACTTAATGGCTGCTAACAGCCTCAGACACTTGATTTCCATCAATCTGGAGCCAAGAAGGCCCTCACCTGTGGTTCTCCTCCAGGAGGGTCCAGGTTCTGCCATTGTGGCTCCTGGTGCCACTGCCAGAGAGCCTCAGCTGCACACTGCAACATTTCAACAGGAGATTGACATTCCTTCAAATGTCCTGACATCTGATTCCAATGGTTCTGTTCCATCTTTATATTTGAAAATAAATCACACAATGAAAGCTGCCTCAGCTGCTTTAAGAGAGAACAAGCTAAGAGATCTGAAACCAGTAAAATATGCTTTTCTGTGTGCAAACTAGTGAGGGGCATGGAAGGATATTTTACCACCAATACAGAACCCAGACTTTAGTCATGTGATGAGATGGCGACTCTGATTATGAAGTTAATGGACAAAATGTGAATTGAAAGAAAACACATTTCTTCAGTAGACTTTGATCCAACATTGAAGTTAGAGTTTGGTGGCTGCTCCATGTTGGGACGTAGCAGGGTAGCTCCTCTGCATCCTCTGCTGCCAGTTCAACCACTCACTCCCATCAGTGGAGAGCAGCTTCAACTGGGTTTGGAATGTACCATTGTGGATGCATAGGAATGTGGAGAAAATGTCCTTTGTCAGAAGTGGGATTTGAACCCACGCCTCCAGGAGAGACTGCGACCTGAACGCAGCGCCTTAGACCGCTCGGCCATCCTGACAGACACTGAAAGTTGCAGACTTCAATATCAAATGAATTCATTCACTGACAAAGTAGAATTTTTTCCACAGGAGCTACTGGCTCCTTAGTTGTTACATTTATTGTTAACATTAAACACACAGTCTGAGTTCATGGCAGTAAGAAATGAACCAGAACATTTGAACCACGTAACATCTCTTGATCAGTTTGTTACATGGGACACATTCCAGACAGGAAGGTCCTTCTGAGACTTGAACTGGGATCACTGGACCCAGAGTCCAGAGGGCTCACCATTCCACCATGGAACCAAACACAAGGAGGACATTCCTCTAAATACCACTTGACATCACCTGCAATCAACCTGTTGCTATGTGGAGGTTCATCTTGCTCTTGTTCCAGACTACATTGGCAAAAGGATCATGAACCACAAGGAAATCATGGAACTCCAGATTGATTCAGGACTTTCTAACTCCATCGTATGACCTGGGAGCAAAGACTGGCCAGGCCTTCCTTAATTTATCAGTTAATTACTGCTTCAACAAACATGCCACTTAATTAAGTTACCAGAATTTCTCTCATTGAAAAACCCACCAGCCTGATTTCTTGACATGACATGAAAAATTCTCCAAGAACCCACAGTTGGGTGGAAAGATACCAGGTTAACCAGGAGGAGTCCTGTTCCTGAACCATGGATGGAACAAAGTCCACTGGAAAACTCAGCAGTTCCTGAGTGCCAGATCCATCCGGGAGCTTGGGTCTCCCCTTGACTGTGGTGATCCATGAGATCAAGGAGGACAGAGGGAAGAAGGATCCTGTTGGAGATCTCCTACCTTCTTCCTCCACTTCACTACTACTTGGATGTCAGGAATATGAGGTACTTTACTCAAATGACGTATTAGGAGTTTCCTGTTTGACAAGAAGGAAGTCAGAGGTTCATCCCTCACTTGTTGGTGGTGCCCTCAACCTGCTGAGAGCATCACTTAGTTCTCTACAGAGAAACATGGCAGCTCTGCTGAAGGCTGCAGGAAACCTGCTGGAACTGAGACTTGGACTCAGGTCACTCGATTCAAAGTCCAGGGTGCCAACAGGTCCACCAGGGCATCTGTGCTTTACTTACCGTGTAAAAAGGACCACAGTGGTCGTCTGGTTTTAATTTAACAAACAAATACGGTTGAAAACTTTGAGACAGAGACACAGGGCTCTTATTTGAAGGGCCATGGGATGGGAAATATCCCAGACCTCAGAGATCAGAGCTCTCACTTTGATCTCAGGGTCCTGACTTTGGGGGTTCTTCCTTTGGTCTTCAAATACTCGTGTTTTTTATTGGCAGAACTTTCAACTTGCATGCAAAGAGAATCACAGTCAATGGAAACCCAGCAGACAGTGTTTATTTCTAATAAATCAGACAATCGCACAAATGAGAATGAAAGGAAAAAACAATAAAAGGTTTTAAAATCCTTCTCCACTCTAAAGCTTTTTAAAGTTCATTTGAAGGTTCAAAGGTGGAGGTGAGGAGGTCACCCTGATCCTCCCTGTCGTCACTGCCAGGATTCTTTCTTCTGGTGCTGTGGTTCTTCTGATGAAGGGGGCGTGATGTTTGCTGTCTCAGGCTCCACCAAATGTCCTCTTTAGGACGCCACAATGTGGCCTCTTCACTGCTCCATCTTCCCTGCATCGGAGACACCAGGGTTCCTCCTGGTGCCGACCCCATCGTCCTTCTACCCAATGGTGCGGCCATGGATCCTCAGAGGAGGCTAGGATCCTTCTTCTCATCAGAGCCACAGTTTTTCCTGGAGGGAACAACAGGAGCTTTGTTGTAATGTTTTGCTCTGTGTTTCCTGCACAGACCGTCAGGATCTGTGACGCCATCTTGTGGTAGGGGGTCATCATCTTGTTGTGTGGTAGTGGATTCATTGATCTGCTGTTTCAACACATTCAAGTTCATTATCCTACGAGTCAAAGTACATTTGGTGTGGAGTTTTAGTTTCTGGCCTCAATCATAACGTGTGCCTTTCTTCTTCATGAACATTTCTCAGCTTTGTAAGTTTATTCTAGTTTTTCTTCCTCACTTTTCTATTCCATTGTTGTTGAAGATTCGACTGCAGGTTGGAGTTCCCTGTTGACTGAAGCAGAAACAGGAACAAAAAGCTGGAGGCTGTCAGAGCTCCAAGTTGGGGGCTGATATTAAAGTAGGAGATGAACACATCCAGGTTAGCATCCCTCTCAGAAGCTGCTACTTTAGCTCTTCAGAATACAGCAGCCTAGCATAGCTTCATCTGGCCAGTTAGTGGCCCACTTTGATGTCTGGGATATCAGGTTCAAGGTTCTTCACAGCTCTGAATGAAGGCTTTCTAAAGTGTTAACCAGTACTCCAGTTGTAAAAAACAATCAGGGGGGATGGTAGATTTTGATGTTTAGGAACAGATCATTTGTGCTGATGACAGCGCATCAGGTGAGAGACCAACAGTGTACCCTTACTCCTCTCAAACAACAAGCATGCTATGGATATTACCTGTCTGCTACTCCTGTCATTGATCTTGACCAAGCCCCCAGGCTGACACTGCTACCACTGCTCCTACATAGTGAGAGTCAAATGCAGAGGACATTTTCCCACCGGGTGCAAGTGCAACTTCATACTCATGATACCTATAAATCTGGGAATTCTTCTATATTTTGAAACAAAACATTCTCAAGTCAAGTCCATTTTAATTAAAGTGCAAGAGCAAAAGAATGAAACAAATGTACCGTGGCAGGATAGCGCTACACTCCCCACCATGAGGGGCAGTATGGCAGACGATAGTGAGTGGTCACCTAGAAATAGACCTGGTCCGACCCTTCTCCGTCCTTTCCACTTCCTCTCCCTCCTTTACGGAGCCGACAGCCGTGCGTGGTGGCGTCTCGCTGGTAAGCAGATCGGTTACAAACAAAGGTACCTCAAAACCTCAAAATAATGCTACAGTGATGTCGGAAGAATTGCTCATGATCTCAAAATGATGCTAACAGTAATGTAGTGATAGTTGCTAATAAACTCAAAGTGATGCTGACACGAATGTAGTAAGAGTTGCTACCAACCTCAAAATAATACGACAGTGATGTTTGAAGAATTGCTAATGATCTCAAAGTGATGCGACAGTGATGTAGTAAGAATTGCTAATGAACTCAAAATGATGCTAACAGTTATGGAGTGAACGTTTCGAATAACCTCAAAGTGATGCTGACAGTCATGTAGTAAGTCTTGCTACAAACCTCAAAATAATGCGACAGTGATGTCAGTAGAATTGCTAAAGATCTCAAAATGATGCGACAGTGATTTAGTAAGAATTGCTAATGAACTCTAGATGATGCTAACAGTAATGGAGTGAAACTTTCAAATAACCTCAAAGTGATGCTGACAGTCATGTAGTAAGTGTTGCTACGAACCTCAAAATAATGCGACAGTAATGTAGTAAAAGTTGCTACGAACCTCAAAATATTGCAACAGTGATGTCGGAAGAATTGCTAATGAACTCAAGATAATGCTCACAGTAATGTAGTGATAGTTGCTAAGAAACTCAGTGATGCTTACAGTAATGTGGTCAGAGTTTCGAACAACCTCAAAGTGATGGTGACAGTCATTTAGTAAGAGTTGCTAATGAACTCAATTTAATGCTTCAGATTCATTCAGATTCAGATTCAGATGACTTTATTTATCCCCGAGGGGCAATTAAAATACGGTACAACTGAGCAGCATGACATTAAAAAACAAAACAAAGAAAAAAAAAAACGGACATGACAGTGGGAATAAATTAGAGAATAAAAATAAGATTAAAGATAAAAATACAATAAATATACTACATACAGTATGTACACAATGTAGAATGAAGAGTAAGGTGACTGGAGTGAGTGAATAAAGTGCAGACAATGTAAACAGTATAAACAGTGTAACAGTGAAGACAGGATATTGAGTAGTCCGGGGAGAGTATGTAGGTGTGTGTGTGTCGGGTGTTGGTGTGGGGAAGGTGTTAGCAGCTGGAGTTAAAGAGAAGAATGGCTTTGGGGACAATGGTGGCTTTCCTCCTCTCAGTTCTGCAGGCCACACAGCGGAGGCGTCGCCCAGAGGGGAGCCATTCAAATGCAGAGTGGAGTATGTGTGAGGGGTCTTTGATGATCTTGGCTCCCTGTCTCAGGGCCTGTTGGCTGTAAACGTGTGAAAGAGTTCTGACAGGCAGGCCGATGATTTTGGAGCACACTGATGCAGTGCGCTGCAGTCTGTTCCGGTTCTGGAGGCTGAGGGAGTCGAACCAGCAGGTTATGGAGGATGTGATGATGCTTTCCACAAAGGCGTAGTAGAAAGTCATCATGATGGGTGCGCTGACTCCAAAGGAATTGAGTTTCCTGAGGAGGAACAGTCGTTGGTGACACCTCCTGAGAATCTCCTCTGTGTTGGCAGAAAAGTTCAGGAGGTTGTCAAAGATTGTGCCCAGGTATTTGTACTCTTCGACCACTTCCACTGGCTTCCCGTGGATGGTGGTGATGACAGCAGAAGCCAGATCCCTCTGCTTGCTGGAGAAGGTCACCACCATCTCTTTGGTCTTGCTGACGTTCAGTTCTAGTTTGGAGCTGTCACACCACTCTACAAACTCCTGAAGAGCGGGTCCATGATGTTGTGCTGGGCCTGACAGCAGTGACAGGAGAACTGTGTCATCAGCATATTTCACCAGGTGGCAGTTGGGCTGTGGGGATCGGCAGTCATCTGTGTAGAGGATGAAGAGCAGGGGGGAGAGCACACAGCCCTGGGGGGAGCCAGTTGAGGTGAAGATGAGGTCCGAAAGGGAGTTGTTGACCCGAACTTTCTGAGTCCTGTTGGTCAGAAAGTCCAGAATCCACAGTATAAGCTGGTCGTCCAGATGGAAGCAGGAGGAGAGTTTGGTGGCCAGGATGTGGGGCTGCAGTGTGTTAAATGCTGATGAGAAATCAGCGAACAGAAGTCTGGCGGAGGAGTTAGGAAGCTCCAGGTGCTTGTGGATGGAGTCCAAGATGAAGATTTTTGCATCCTCGACGCCTCTGCGTGCATGATAAGCAAACTGGAGTGGGTCCATCAGGGGGTCGGTTGCTCTGATGATGTGCTGTTTTATGATCTTCTCCATGGCCTTCATCACCAGGGAGGTGAGGGCCACGGGGCGGAGATCGTTCAGAGACTTAGGGTTGTATTTTTTTGGGGATGGGGATGACTGTGGAGTGTTTCCACAGCTGGGGAACTGTGTGACTGTCCATGGAGTGTTGAAATAGAGTCCGGAAAACAATGGCGAGTTGTCCCGCACAGTGCCTCAGGACTCTGCTTCTGATATTGTCAGGGCCGGGTGAGCTCCGTTCCCTGGTCCTCCTGAGGGCTCTCACCACGTCCTCCGTCGTGAAGGTATGAATGCTACAGTGATGTGGTGAGAAGTGCTCAACAACTCAAAATGATGCTAACAGTAATGTAGTGATAGTTGCTAATAAACTCAAAGTGATGCTGACAGTAATGTAGTAAGAGTTGCTACGAACCTTAAGATAATGCAACAATAATGTAGTAAGAGTTGCTACGAACCTCAAAATAATGTGACAGTGATGTCAGAAGAATTGCAAATGATCTCAAAATGATGCAAAAGTGATGTAGTAAGAATTGCTAATGAACTCAAAATGATGCTAACAGTAATGGAGTGAACGTTTCGAATAACCTCAAAGTGATGCTGACAGTCATGTAGTAAGTGTTGCTACAGACCTCAAAATAATGCGACAGTAATGTAGTAAAAGTTGCTACGAACCTCAAAATATTGCGACAGTGATGTCGGAAGAATTGCTAATGAACTCAAAATGGTGCTAACAGTAATGTAGTGATAGTTGCTAATAAACTCAGTGATGCTTACAGTAATGTAGTAAGAGTTTCGAACAACCTAAAAGTGATGCTGTCAGTCATGTAGTAAAAGTTGCTTCTAACCTCAAAATGATGCTAACAGTTATGTCGTGATAGTTGCTAATCAACTCAGTGATGCTGACAGTGATGTAGTAAGTGTTTCGAACAACCTCAAAGTGATGCTGACAGTCTTGTACTAAGAGTTGCTACGAACCTCAAAATATTGCACGGGAATGTAGTAAAAGTTGCTACGAACCTCCAAATATTGCGACAGTGATGTCGGAAGAATTGCTAATGAACTCAAGATGATGCTAACAGTAATGGAGTGAAACTTTCGAATAACCTCAAAGTGATGCTGACAGTCATGTAGTAAGTGTTGCTACGAACCTCAAAGTGATGTGACAGTAATGTAGTAAAACTTGCTACGAACCTCAAAATATTGTGACAGTGATGTCGGAAGAATTGCTCATGAACTCAAGATGATGCTAACAGTAATGTAGTGATAGTTGCTAAGAAACTCAGTGATGCTTACAGTAATGTAGTAAGAGTTTCGAACAACTTCAAAGTGATGCTTACAGTAATGTAGTAAGAGTTGCAAATGAACTCAATTTAATGCTACAGTGATGTCGTGACAATTGCTCAACAACTCAAAATGATGCTAACAGTAATGTAGTGATAGTTGCTAATAAACTCAAAATAATGCAACAATAATGTAGTAAGAGTTGCTACGAACCTCAAAATATTGCGACAGTGATGTCGGAAGAATTGCTAATGAACTCAAAATGATGCTAACAGTAATGTACTAAGAGTTGCTATGAACCTTAAAATAATGCAACAATAATGTAGTAAGAGTTGCTACGAACCTCAAAATATTGCGACAGTGATGTCGGAAGAATTGCTAATGAACTCAAAATGATGCTAACAGTAATGGAGTGATAGTTGCTAATCAACTCAGTGATGCTTACAGTAATGTAGTAAGTGTTTCGAATAACCTCAAAGTGATGCTGACAGTCATGTAGCAAGAGTTGCTACGAACCTCAAAATAATGCGACAGTGATGTCGGAAGAATTGCTAATGATCTCAAAATGATGCGACAGTGATGTCAGAAGAATTGGTAATGATCTCAAAAAGATGCTAAAAGTAATGGAGTGAACGTTTCGAATAACCTCAAAGTGATGCTGACAGTCATATAGTTAGAGTTGCTACGAACCTCAAAAAAATGCGACAGTAATGTCGTAAAAGTTGCTACGAACCTCAAAATATTGCGACAGTGATGTCGGAAGAATCGCTAATGAACTCAAGATGATGCGAACAGTAATGTCGTGAAAGTTGCTAAGAAACTCAGTGATGCTTACAGTAATGTAGTAAGAGTTTCGAACAACCTCAAAGTGATGCTGACAGTCATTTAGTAAGAGTTGCTCATGAACTCAATTCAATGCTACAGTGACGTTGTGAGAATTGCTCATTAACTCAAAATGATGCCAACAGTAATGTAGTGATAGTTGCTAATAAACTCAAAGTGAAGCTGACAGTAAAGTAGTAAGAGTTGCTACAGTCCTTAAAATAATGCAACAATAATGTAGTAAGAGTTGCTACGAACGTCAAAAAAATGTGACAGTGATGTCGGAAGAATTGCTAATGAACTCAAAATGATGCTCACAGTAATGGAGTGAACGTTTCGAATAACCTCAAAGTGATGCTGACAGTCATGTACTAAGATTTGCTACGAACCTCAACATACTGCGACAGTGATGTCAGAAGAATTGCTAATGAACTCAAAATGATGCTCACAGTAATGGAGTGAACGTTTCGAATAACCTCAAAGTGATGCTGACAGTCATGTACTAAGAGTTGCTACGAACCTCAAAATAATGCGACAGTGATGTCGGAAGAATTGCTAATGAACTTAAAATGATGCTAACAGTAATGTAGTGATAGTTGCTAAGAAACTCAGTGATGCTTACAGTAATGTAGTAAGAGTTTCGAACAACCTCAAAGTGATGTTGACAGTCATTTAGTAAGAGTTGCTAATGAACTCAATTCAATGCTACAGTGATGTCGTGAGAATTGCTCATGAACTCAAAATGATGCTAACAGTAATGTAGTGATAGTTGCTAATAAACTCAAAGTGAAGCTGACAGTAATGTAGTAAGAGTTGCTAGGAACCTTAAAATAATGCAACAACAATGTAGTAAGAGTTGCTACGAACCTCAAAATAATGTGACAGTAATGTAGTAAAAGTTGCTACGAACCTCAAAATATTGCGACAGTGATGGCGGAAGAATTGCTTATGAACTCAAAATGATGCTAAAAGTAATGTAGTGATAGTTGCTAATCAAGTCAGTAATGCTTACAGTAATGTAGTAAGTGTTTCGAAGAACCTCAAAGTGATGCTGACAGTCATGTAGGAAGAGTTGCTACGAACCTTAAAATACTGCGACAGTGATGTCAGAAGAATTGCTAAAGATCTCAAAATGATGCGACAGTGATGTCAGAAGAATTGGTAATGATCTCAAAAAGATGCTAAAAGTAATGGAGTGAACGTTTCCAATAACCTCAAAGTGATGCTTACAGTCATGTAGTAAGTGTTGCTACGAACCTCAAAAAAATGCGACAGTAATGTCGTAAAAGTTGCTACGAACCTCAAAATATTGCGACAGTGATGTCGGAAGAATCGCTAATGAACTCAAGATGATGCGAACAGTAATGTCGTGAAAGTTGCTAAGAAACTCAGTGATGCTTACAGTAATGTAGTAAGAGTTTCGAACAACCTCAAAGTGATGCTGACAGTCATTTAGTAAGAGTTGCTCATGAACTCAATTCAATGCTACAGTGACGTTGTGAGAATTGCTCATTAACTGAAAATGATGCCAACAGTAATGTAGTGATAGTTGCTAATAAACTCAAAGTGAAGCTGACAGTAAAGTAGTAAGAGTTGCTACAGTCCTTAAAATAATGCAACAATAATGTAGTAAGAGTTGCTACGAACGTCAAAAAAATGTGACAGTGATGTCGGAAGAATTGCTAATGAACTCAAAATGATGCTCACAGTAATGGAGTGAACGTTTCGAATAACCTCAAAGTGATGCTGACAGTCATGTACTAAGATTTGCTACGAACCTCAACATACTGCGACAGTGATGTCAGAAGAATTGCTAATGAACTCAAAATGATGCTCACAGTAATGGAGTGAACGTTTCGAATAACCTCAAAATAATGCGACAGTAATGTAGTAAAAGTTGCTACGAACCTCAAAATATTGCAACAGTGATGTCGGAAGAATTCCTAATGAACTCAAAATGATGCTAACAGTAATGTAGTGATAGTTGCTAATCAACTCAGTGATGCTTACAGTAATGTAGTAAGTGTTTCGAATAACCTCAAAGTGATGCTGACAGTCATGTACTAAGAGTTGCAACGAACCTCAAAATAATGCGACAGTAATGTAGAAAAATTTGCTACGAACCTCAAAATAATGCGACAGTGATGTCGGAAGAATTGCTAATGAACTCAAAATGATGCTCACAGTAATGTAGTGATAGTTGCTAATCAACTCAGTGAGGCTGAAAGTAATGTAGTAAGTGTTTCAAATAACCTCAAAGTGATGGTGACAGTCATGTTGTAAGAGTTGCTACGAACCTCAAAATAATGCGACAGTGATGTCAGAAGAATTGCTAAAGATCTCAAAATGATGCGACAGTGATTTAGTAAGAATTGCTAATGAACTCAAAATGATGCTAACAGTAATGGAGTGAACGTTTCGAATAACCTCAAAGTGATGCTGACAGTCATGTACTAAGAGTTGCTACGAACCTCAAAATAATGCGACAGTGATGTCGGAAGAATTGCTAATGATCTCAAAATGATGCGACAGTGATGTAGTAAGAATTGCTAATGAACTCAAAATGATGGTAGGAGTAATGGAGTGAAAATTTCAAAATAACCTCAAAGTGATGCTGAAAGTCATGTAGTAAGTGTTGCTACGAACCTCAAAATAATGCGACAGTAATGTTGTAAGTTGCTACGAACCTCAAAATATTGCGACAGTGATGTCGGAAGAATTGCTAATGAACTCAAGATGATGCTAACAGTAATGTAGTGATAGTTGCTAATCAAGTCAGTGATGCTGACAGTAATGTAGTAAGAGTTTCGAACAACCTCAAAGTGATGCTGACAGTCATTTAGTAAGAGTTGCTAATGAACTCAATTTAATGCTGCAGTGATGTCGTGAGAATTGCTCATGAACTAAAAATGATGCTAACTGTAATGTAGTGATAGTTGCTAATAAACTCAAAGTGATGCTGACAGTAAAGTAGTAAGAGTTGCTACGAACCTTAAAATAATGCAACAATAATGTAGTAAGAGTTGCTACGAACCTCAAAATAATGTGACAGTGATGTCAGAAGAATTTCTAATGATCTCAAAATGATGCGACAGTGATGTAGTAAGAATTGCGAATGAACTAAAAATGATGCTAACAGTAATGTAGTGATAGTTGCTAATCAACTCAGTGATGCTTACAGTAATGTAGTAAGTGTTTCGAATAACCTCAAAGTGATGCTGACAGTCATGTACTAAGAGTTGCTACGAACCTCAAAATAATGCGACAGTAATGTAGTAAAAGTTGCTACGAACCTCAAAATAATGCGACAGTAATGTCGGAAGAATTGCTAATGAACTCAAAATGATGCTAACAGTAATGTAGTAATAGTTGCTAATCAACTCAGTGATGCTTACAGTAATGTAGTAAGTGTTTCGAATAACCTCAAAGGGATGCTGACAGTCATGTAGAAAGAGTTGCTACTAACCTCAAAATAATGCGACAGTGATGTCGGAAGAATTGCGAATGAACTCAAGATGATGCTCACAGTAATGTAGTGATAGTTGCTAATCAATTCAGTGATGCTTACAGTAATGTAGTAAGACTTTCGAACAACCTCAAAGTGATGCTGACAGTCATTTAGTAAGAGTTGCTAATGAACTCAATTTAATGCTACAGTGAAGTTGTGAGAATTGCTCAACAACTCAAAATGATGCTTACAGTAATGTAGTGATAGTTGCTAATAAACTCAAAGTGATGCTGACAGTAATGTAGTAAGAGTTGCTACGAACCTTAAAATAAGGCAACAATAATGTAGTAAGAGTTCCTGCGAACCTTTAAATATTGCGACAGTGATGTCGGAAGAATTGCTCATGAACTCAAGATGATGCTAACAGTAATGGAGTGAAACTTTCGAATAACCTCAAAGTGATGCTGACAGTCATGTAGTAAGTGTTGCTACGAACCTCAAAATAATGCGACAGTAATGTAGTAAAAGTTGCTTCGAACCTCAAAACATTTCGACAGTGATGTCGGAAGAATTGCTAATGAACACAAAATGATGCTAAAAGTAATGTAGTGATAGTTGCTAATCAACTAAGTGATGCTTGCAGTAATGTAGTAAGTGTTTCGAACAACCTCAAAGTGATGCTGACAGTCATGTAGCAAGAGTTGCTACGAACCTCAAAATAATGCGACAGTAATGTAGTAAATTTTGCTACGAACCTCAAAATATTGCGACAGTGATGTCGGAAGAAATGCTAATGAACTCAAAATGATGCGACAGTTATGTAGTGATAGTTGCTAATGAACTCAAAATGATGCTAACAGTAATGGAGTGAACGTTTGGAACAACCTCAAAGGGATGCTGACAGTCATGCAGTAAGAGTTGCTACGAACCTCAAAATAATGCGACAGTGATGTCGGAAGAATTGCTAATGAACTCAAAATGATGCTAACAGTAATGTAGTGATAGTTGCTAATCAACTCAGTGATGCTTACAGTAATGTACTAAGTGTTTCGAACAACCTCAAAGTGATGGTGTCAGTCATGTAGTAAGAGTTGCTACGAACCTTTAAATAATGCAACAGTAATGTAGTAAAAGTTGCTACGAACCTCAATATAATGCGACAGTGATGTCAGAAGAATTGCTCAAGATCTGAAAATGATGCGACAGTGATTTCGTAAGAATTGCTAAGGAACTAAAAATGATGCTAACAGTAATGGAGTGAATGTTTCGAATAACCTCAAAGTGATGCTGACAGTCATGTAGTAAGAGTTTCTATGAACCTCAATATAATGCGAAAGTGATGTCAGAAGAATTGCTAAAGATCTGAAAATGATGCGACAGTGATGTAGTAAGAATTGCTCATGAACTCAAAATGATGCTAACAGTAATGGAGTAATAGCTGCTAATCAACTCAGTGATGCTTACAGTAATGTAGTAAGTGTTTCGAATAACCTCAAAGGGATGCTGACAGTCATGTAGAAAGAGTTGCTACGAACCTCAAAATAATGCGACAGTGATGTCGGAAGAATTGCTAATGATCTCAAAATGATGCGACAATGATGTAGTAAGAATTGCTAATGAACTCAAAATGATGCTAACAGTAATGGAGTGAACGTTTCGAATAACCTCAAAGTGATGCTGACAGTCATGTAGTAAGTGTTGCAACAAACCTCAAAATAATGCGACAGTGATGTCGGAAGAATTGCTAATGAACTCAAAATGATGCTAACAGTAATGTAGTGATAGTTGCTAATAAACTCAAAATGATGCTAAAAGTAATGTTGTGATAGTTGCTAATCAACTCAGTGAGGCTTACAGTAATGTAGTGTTTCGAACAACCTCAAAGTGACGCTGACAGTCATGTAGTAAGAGTTGCTTCTAACCTCAAAATGATGCTAAAAGTAATGTAGTGATAGTTGCCAATGAACTCAAAGTGATGCTGAAAGTAATGTAGTAAGAGTTGCTTCGAACCTCAAAGTAATGCGACAGTGATGTCAAAAGAATTGTTAATGATCTCAAACTGATGCGTCAGTGATGTAGTAAGAATTGTGAATGAACTCAAAATGATGCTAACAGTAATGGAGTGAAACTTTCGAAATAACCTCAAAGTGATGCTGACAGTCATGTAGTAAGTGTTGCTACGAACCTCAAAATAATGCGACAGTAATGTAGTAAAATTTGCTACGAACCTCAAAATATTGCGACAGTGATGTCGGAAGAATTGCTAATGAACTCAAGATGATGCTAACAGTAATGGAGTGATAGTTGCTAAGAAACTCAGTGATGCTTACAGTAATATAGTAAGAGTTTCGAACAACCTCAAAGTGATGCTGACGGTCATTTAGTAAGAGTTGCTAATGAACTCAATTCAATGCTACAGTGATGTCGTGAGAATTGCTCATGAACTCAAAATGATGCTAACAGTAATGTAGTGATAGTTGCTAATAAACTCAGTGATGCTTACAGTAATGTAGTAAGAGTTTCTAACAACCTCAAAGTGATGCTGATAGTCATTCAGTAAGAGTTGCTAATGAACTCCATTTAATGCTACAGTGATGTCGTGAGAATTGCTCATGAACTCAAAATGATGCTAACAGTAATGTAGTGATAGTTGCTAATAAACTCAAAGTGATGCTGTGAGTAATGTAGTAAGAGTTGCTACGAACCTTAAAATAATGCAACAGAAATGTAGTAAGAGTTGCTACGAACCTCAAAATTCTGCAACAGTGATGTCGGAAGAATTGTTCATGAACTCAAAATGATGTTAACAGTAATGTCGTGATACTTCCTAATCAAGTCAGTAATGCTTACAGTAATGTAGTAAGAGTTTCGAACAACGTCAAAGTGATGCTGACAGTCATTTAGTAAGAGTTGCTAATGAACTCAATTCAATGCTACAGTGATGTCGTGAGAATTGCTCATGAACTCAAAATGATGCTAACAGTAATGTAGTGATAGTTGCTAATAAACTCAGTGATGCTTACAGTAATGTAGTAAGTGTTTCGAATAACCTCAAAGGGATGCTGACAGTCATGTAGAAAGAGTTGCTTCGAACCTCAAAATAATGCGACAGTGATGTCGGAAGAATTGCGAATGAACTCAAGATGATGCTCACAGTAATGTAGTGATAGTTGCTAATCAACTCAGTGATGCTTACAGTAATGTAGTAAGACTTTCGAACAACCTCAAAGTGATGCTGACAGTCATGTACTATGAGTTGCTACGAACCTCAATATAATGCGACAGTAATGTAGTAAAAGTTGCTACAAACCTCAAAATATTGCGACAGTGATGTCGGAAGAATTGCTAATGAACTAAAGATGATGCTAACAGTAATGGAGTGAAACTTTCGAACAACCTCAAAGTGATGCTGACAGTCATGTAGTAAGTGTTGCTACGAACCTCAAAATAATGCGACAGTAATGTAGTAAATTTTGCTACGAACCTCAAAATATTGCGACAGTGATGTCGGAAGAATTGCTCATGAACTCAAGATGATGCTAACAGTAATGTAGTGATAGTTGCTAAGAAACTCAGTGATGCTTACAGTAATGTAGTAAGAGTTTCCAACAACCTCAAAGTGATTCTGACAGTCATTTAGTAAGAGTTGCTAATGAACTCAATTTAATGCTACAGTGATGTCGTGAGAATTGCTCAACAACTCAAAATGATGCTAACAGTAATGTAGTGATAGTTGCTACTAAACTCAAAGTGATGCTGACAGTAATGTAGTAAGAGTTGCTACGAACCTTAAAATAATGCAACAATAATGTAGTAAGAGTTGCTACGAACCTCAATATAATGCGACAGTAATGTAGTAAAAGTTGCTACAAACCTCAAAATAATGCGACAGTGATGTCGGAAGAATTGCTAATGAACTCAAAATGATGCTAACAGTAATGTAGTGATAGTTGCTAATCAACTCAGTGATGCTTACAGTAATGTAGTAAGAGTTTCGAACAACCTCAAAGTGATGCTGACAGTCATTTAGTAAGAGTTGCTAATGAACTCAATTTAATGCTACAGTGATGTCGTGAGAATTGCTCATGAACTAAAAATGATGCTAACGGTAATGTAGTGATAGTTGCTAATAAACTCAAAGTGATGCTGACAGTAAAGTAGTAAGAGTTCCTACGAACCTTAAAATAATGCAACAATAATGTAGTAAGAGTTGCTACGAACCTCAAAATAATGTGACAGTGATGTCAGAAGAATTGCTAATGATCTCAAAATGATGCGACAGTGATGTAGTAAGAATTGCTAATGAACTAAAAATGATGCTAACAGTAATGGAGTGAAACTTTGAATCACCTCAAAGTGATGCTGACAGTCATGTACTAAGAGTTGCTACGAACCTCAAAATAATGCGACAGTAATGGAGTAAAAGTTGCTACGAACCTCAAAATATTGCAACAGTGATGTCGGAAGAATTCCTAATGAACTCAAAATGATGCTAACAGTAATGTAGTGATAGTTGCTAATCAACTCAGTGATGCTTACAGTAATGTAGTAAGTGTTTCGAAAAACCTCAAAGTGATGCTGACAGTCATGTAGTAAGAGTTGCTACAAACATCAAAATAATGCGACAGTGATGCCAGAAGAATTGCTAATGATCTCAAAATGATGCGACAGTGATGTAGTAAGAATTGCTAATGAACTCAAAATGATGCTTACAGTAATGGAGTGAAAGTTTCGAATAACCTCAAAGTGATGCTGACAGTCATGTAGTCAGAGTTGCTACGAACCTTAAAATAATGCAACAATAATGTAGTAAGAGTTGCTACGAACCTCAATATAATGCGACAGTAATGTTGTAAAAGTTGCTACAAACCTCAAAAAAATGCGACAGTGATGTCGGAAGAATTGCTAATGAACTCAAAATGATGCTAACAGTAATGTAGTGATAGTTGCTAATCAACTCAGTGACGCTTACAGTAATGTACTAAGTGTTTCGAACAACCTCAAAGTGATGTTGACAGTCATGCAGTAAGAGTTGCTACGAACCTCAATATAATGCGACAGTGATGTCAGAAGAATTGCTAAAGATCTCAAAATGATGCGACAGTGATTTAGGAAGAATTGCTAATGAACTCAAAATGATGCTAACAGTAATGGAGTGAACGTTTCGAATAACCTCAAAGTGATGCTGACAGTCATGTAGTAAGTGTTGCAACAAACCTCAAAATAATGCGACAGTGATGTCGGAAGAATTGCTAATGAACTCAAAATGATGCTAACAGTAATGTAGTGATAGTTGCTAATAAACTCAAAATGATGCTAAAAGTAATGTTGTGATAGTTGCTAATCAACTCAGTGATGCTTACAGTAATGTAGTAAGTGTTTCGAACAACCTCAAAGTGACGCTGACAGTCATGTAGTAAGAGTTGCTTCTAACCTCAAAATGATGCTAAAAGTAATGTAGTGATAGTTGCTAATGAACTCAAAGTGATGCTGAAAGTAATGTAGTAAGAGTTGCTTCGAACCTCAAAGTAATGCGACAGTGATGTCAAAAGAATTGTTAATGATCTCAAACTGATGCGTCAGTTATGTAGTAAGAATTGTGAATGAACTCAAAATGATGCTAACAGTAATGGAGTGAAACTTTCGAAATAACCTCAAAGTGATGCTGACAGTCATGTAGTAAGTGTTGCTATGAACCTCAAAATAATGCGACAGAAATGTAGTAAAATTTGCTACGAACCTCAAAATATTGCAACAGTGATGTCGGAAGAATTGCTAATGAACTCAAGATGATGCTAACAGTAATGGAGTGATAGTTGCTAAGAAACTCAGTGATGCTTACAGTAATATAGTAAGAGTTTCGAACAACCTCAAAGTGATGCTGACGGTCATTTAGTAAGAGTTGCTAATGAACTCAATTCAATGCTACAGTGATGTCGTGAGAATTGCTCATGAACTCAAAATGATGCTAACAGTAATGTAGTGATAGTTGCTAATAAACTCAGTGATGCTTACAGTAATGTAGTAAGAGTTTCTAACAACCTCAAAGTAATGCTGATAGTCATTCAGTAAGAGTTGCTAATGAACTCCATTTAATGCTACAGTGATGTCGTGAGAATTGCTCATGAACTCAAAATGATGCTAACAGTAATGTAGTGATAGTTGCGAATAAACTCAAAGTGATGCTGACAGTAATGTAGTAAGAGTTGCTACGAACCTTAAAACAATGCAACAGAAATGTAGTAAGAGTTGCTACGAACCTCAAAATTCTGCAACAGTGATGTCGGAAGAATTGTTCATGAACTCAAAATGATGTTAACAGTAATGTCGTGATACTTCCTAATCAAGTCAGTAATGCTTACAGTAATGTAGTAAGAGTTTCGAACAACGTCAAAGTGATGCTGACAGTCATTTAGTAAGAGTTGCTAATGAACTCAATTCAATGCTACAGTGATGTCGTGAGAATTGCTCATGAACTCAAAATGATGCTAACAGTAATGTAGTGATAGTTGCTAATCAAGTCAGTGATGCTTACAGTAATGTAGTAAGTGTTTCGAATAACCTCAGAGTGATGGTGACAGTCATGCAGTAAATGTTGCTACGAACCTCAAAATAATGCGACAGTGATGTCGGAAGAAGTGCTAATGATCTCAAAATGATGCGACAGTGATGTAGTGAAAGTTGCTTATGAACTCAAAATGATGCTAACAGTAATGGAGTGAAAGTTTCGAATAACCTCAAAGTGATGCTGACAGTCATGTAGTAAGTGTTGCTACGAACCTCAAAATAATGCGACAGTAATGTAGTAAAAGTTGCTTCGAACCTCAAAACATTTCGACAGTGATGTCGGAAGAATTGCTAATGAACACAAAATGATGCTAACAGTAATGTAGTGATAGTTGCTAAGAAACTCAGTGATGCTTACAGTAATATAGTAAGAGTTTCGAACAACCTCAAAGTGATGCTGACGGTCATTTAGTAAGAGTTGCTAATGAACTCAATTCAATGCTACAGTGATGTCGTGAGAATTGCTCATGAACTCAAAATGATGCTAACAGTAATGTAGTGATAGTTGCTAATAAACTCAGTGATGCTTACAGTAATGTAGTAAGAGTTTCTAACAACCTCAAAGTAATGCTGATAGTCATTCAGTAAGAGTTGCTAATGAACTCCATTTAATGCTACAGTGATGTCGTGAGAATTGCTCATGAACTCAAAATGATGCTAACAGTAATGTAGTGATAGTTGCGAATAAACTCAAAGTGATGCTGACAGTAATGTAGTAAGAGTTGCTACGAACCTTAAAACAATGCAACAGAAATGTAGTAAGAGTTGCTACGAACCTCAAAATTCTGCAACAGTGATGTCGGAAGAATTGTTCATGAACTCAAAATGATGTTAACAGTAATGTCGTGATACTTCCTAATCAAGTCAGTAATGCTTACAGTAATGTAGTAAGAGTTTCGAACAACGTCAAAGTGATGCTGACAGTCATTTAGTAAGAGTTGCTAATGAACTCAATTCAATGCTACAGTGATGTCGTGAGAATTGCTCATGAACTCAAAATGATGCTAACAGTAATGTAGTGATAGTTGCTAATCAAGTCAGTGATGCTTACAGTAATGTAGTAAGTGTTTCGAATAACCTCAGAGTGATGGTGACAGTCATGCAGTAAATGTTGCTACGAACCTCAAAATAATGCGACAGTGATGTCGGAAGAAGTGCTAATGATCTCAAAATGATGCGACAGTGATGTAGTGAAAGTTGCTTATGAACTCAAAATGATGCTAACAGTAATGGAGTGAAAGTTTCGAATAACCTCAAAGTGATGCTGACAGTCATGTAGTAAGTGTTGCTACGAACCTCAAAATAATGCGACAGTAATGTAGTAAAAGTTGCTTCGAACCTCAAAACATTTCGACAGTGATGTCGGAAGAATTGCTAATGAACACAAAATGATGCTAACAGTAATGTAGTGATAGTTGCTAATCAACTAAGTGATGCTTGCAGTAATGTAGTAAGTGTTTCGAACAACCTCAAAGTGATGCTGACAGTCATGTAGCAAGAGTTGCTACGAACCTCAAAATAATGCGACAGTGATGTCGGAAGAATTGCTAATGATCTCAAAATGATGCGACAGTGATGTAATCAGAATTGCTAATGAATTCAAAATGATGCTAACAGTAATGGAGTGAATGTTTTGAATAACCTCAAAGTGATGCTGACAGTCATGTACTATGAGTTGCTACGAACCTCAATATAATGCGACAGTAATGTAGTAAAAGTTGCTACAAACCTCAAAATATTGCGAAAGTGATGTCGGAAGAATTGCTAATGAACTAAAGATGATGCTAACAGTAATGGAGTGAAACTTTCGAATAACCTCAAAGTGATGCTGACAGTCATGTAGTAAGTGTTGCTACGAACCTCAAAATAATGCGACAGTAATGTAGTAAATTTTGCTACGAACCTCAAAATATTGCGACAGTGATGTCGGAAGAATTGCTAATGAACTCAAAATGATGCGACAGTTATGTAGTGATAGTTGCTAATGAACTCAAAATGATGCTAACAGTAATGGAGTGAACGTTTGGAACAACCTCAAAGGGATGCTGACAGTCATGCAGTAAGAGTTGCTACGAACCTCAAAATAATGCGACAGTGATGTCGGAAGAATTGCTAATGAACTCAAAATGATGCTAACAGTAATGTAGTGATAGTTGCTAATCAACTCAGAGATGCTTACAGTAATGTACTAAGTGTTTCGAACAACCTCAAAGTGATGTTGACAGTCATGCAGTAAGAGTTGCTACGAACCTCAATATAATGCGACAGTGATGTCAGAAGAATTGCTCAAGATCTGAAAATGATGCGACAGTGATTTCGTAAGAATTGCTAAGGAACTAAAAATGATGCTAACAGTAATGGAGTGAATGTTTCGAATAACCTCAAAGTGATGCTGACAGTCATGTAGTAAGAGTTTCTATGAACCTCAATATAATGCGAAAGTGATGTCAGAAGAATTGCTAAAGATCTGAAAATGATGCGACAGTGATGTAGTAAGAATTGCTAATGAACTCAAAATGATGCTAACAGTAATGGAGTGAATGTTTCGAATAACCTCAAAGTGATGCTGACAGTCATGTAGTAAGAGTTTCTACGAACCTCAAAATAATGCGACAGCGATGTCGGAAGAATTGCTAATGATCTCAAAATGATGCGACAGTGATGTAGTAAGAATTGCTAATGAACTCAAAATGATGCTAACAGTAATGGAGTGAATGTTTCGAATAACCTCAAAGTGATGCTGACAGTCATGTAGTAAGAGTTTCTACGAACCTCAAAATAATGCGACAGCGATGTCGGAAGAATTGCTAATGATCTCAAAATGATGCGACAGTGATGTAGTAAGAATTGCTAATGAACTCAAAATGATGCAAACAGTAATGGAGTGAAAGTTTTGAATAACCTCAAAGTGATGCTGACAGTAATGTAGTAAGAGTTGCTACTAACCTCAAAATAATGCAACAGTAATGTAGTAAGAGTTGCTACGAACCTCCGAATAATGCGACAGTGATGTCGGAAGAATTGCTAATAAACTCTAAATGATGCTGACGGTACTAGAGGAAGAGTTGAAACTAACCTCAAAATGATGCTAAAGTTATGTCGTAAGAATTGCTATTAAACTCAAAATGATGCTCATAGCAATGTAGAGATAGTTGCTAATAAACTCAGTGATGCTTACAGTAATGTAGTAAGTGTTTCGAACAACCTCAAAGTGATGCTGACAGTCATGTAGTAACAGTTGCTATGAACCTCCAAATAATGCAACAGTGATGTTGGAAGAATTGCTAATGATCTTAAAATGATGCAACAGTGACGTAGTAAGCATTGTAATGAACTCAAAATGATGCTGACGTAATGGAGGAAGAGTTGAAAATAACCTAAAATTGCTGCTACAGTGATGTCGTAAGAATTGATATGAAACTCAAAATGATGGGAACAGTAATGGAGTGATAGTTGCTAATAAACTCAGTGATGCTTACAGAAATGGAGTGAAAGTTTTGAACAACCTCAAAGTGATGCTGACAATGATGTGGTCAGAGTTTCGAGTAACCTAAAAATGATGCTGAAAGTAATGTAGTAAGAGTTGCTACGAACCTCAAAATAATGCTACAGTGATGTCGTAAGAATTGCTAATGAACTCAAAATGATGCTAACAGTAATGGAGTGAAAGTTGCTAATAAACTCAAAGTGATGCTGACAGTAATGTGGTAAGAGTTGCTACGAACCTTAAAATAATGCAACAATAATGTAGTAAGAGTTGCTATGAACCTCAAAATAATGTGACAGTGATGTCAGAAGAATTGCTAATGATCTCAAAATGATTCGACAGTGATTTAGTAAGAATCGCTAATGATCTCAAAATGATGCTAACAGTAATGGAGTGAAAGTTTCGAATAACCTCAAAGTGATGCTGACAGTCATGTAGTAAGAGTTGCTACGAACCTCAAAATAATGTGACAGTAATGTAGTAAAAGTTGCTACGAACCTTTAAATATTGCGACAGTGATGTCGGAAGAATTGCTAATGAAATAAAGATGATGCTAAAAGTAATGGAGTGAAACTTTCGAATAACCTCAAAGTGATGCTGACAGTCATGTAGTAAGTGTTGCTACGAACCTCAAAATAATGCGACAGTAATGTAGTAAAAGTTGCTACGAACCTCAAAATATTGCGAAAGTGATGTCGTGAGAATTGCTCATGAACTCAAAATGATGCTAACAGTAATGTAGTGATAGTTGCTAAGAAACTCAGTGATGCTGACAGTAATGTAGTAAGAGTTTCGAACAACCTCAAAGTGATGCTGACAGTCATTTAGTAAGAGTTGCTAATGAACTCAATTTAATGCTACAGTAATGTCGTGAGAATTGCTCATGAACTAAAAATGATGCTAACAGTAATGTAGTGATAGTTGCTAATAAACTCAAAGTGATGCTGACAGAAAAGTAGTAAGAGTTGCTACGAACCTTAAAATAATGCAACAATAATGTAGTAAGAGTTGCTACGAACCTCAAAATAATGTGACAGTGATGTCAGAAGAATTGCTAATGATCTCAAAATGATGCGACAATGATGTAGTAAGAATTGCTAATGAACTCAAAATGATGCTAACAGTAATGGAGTGAAAGTTTCGAAGAACCTCAAAGTGATGCTGACAGTCATGTAGTAAGTGTTGCTACGAACCTCAAAATAATGCGACAGTGATGTCGGAAGAATTGCTAATGAACTCAAAATGATGCTTACAGTAATGTAGTGATAGTTGCTAATAAACTCAGTGATGCTTACAGTAATGTAGTAAGTGTTTCAAACAACCTCAAAGTGATGCTGACAGTCATGTAGTAAGAGTTGCTACTAACCTCAATTTAATGCTACAGTGATGTCTATGAATTGCTAATAAACTCAAAATGACGCGAACAGTAATGTAGTGATAGTTGCTAATAAACTCAAAATGATGCTAAAAGTAATGTAGTGATAGTTGCTAATCAACTCAGTGATGCCAGCAGTAATGTAGTAAGTGTTTCGAACAACCTCAAAGTGACGCTGACAGTCATGTAGTGAGAGTTGCTTCTAACCTCAAAATGATGCTAAAAGTAATGCAGTGATAGTTGCTAATGAACTCAAAGTGATGCTGACAGCAATGTAGTAAGAGTTGCTTCGAAACTCAAAGTAATGCGACAGTGATGTCAAAAGAATTGTTAATGATCTCAAACTGATGCGACAGTGATGTAGTTAGAATTGCTAATGAACTCAAAATGATGCTAACAGTAATGGAGTGAAAGTTTCGAATAACCTCAAAGTGATGCTGACAGTCATGTAGCAAGTGTTGCTACGAACCTCAAAATATTGCGACAGTGATGTCGGAAGAATTGCTCATGAACTTAAAATGATGCTAAATGTAATGCAGTGATAGTTGCTAAGAAACTCAGTGATGCTTACAGTAATGTAGTCAGAGTTTCGAACAACCTCAAAGTGATGCTGACAGTCATTTAGAAAGAGTTGCTAATGAACTCAATTTACTGCTACAGTGATGTCGTGAGAATTGCTCAACAACGCAAAATGATGCTAACAGTAATGTAGTGAGAGTTGCTAATAAACTCAAAGTGATGCTGACAGTAATGTAGTAAGAGTTGCTACGAACCTTAAAATATTGCGACAGTGATGTCGGAAGAATTGCTAATGATCTCAAACTGATGCGACAGTGATGTAGTAAGAATTGCTAATGAACTCAAAATGATGCGAACAGTAATGGAGTGAAACTTTGAATCACCTCAAAGTGATGCTGACAGTCATGTACTAAGAGTTGCTACGAACCTCAAAATAATGCGACAGTAATGTAGTAAAAGTTGCTACGAACCTCAAAATATTGCAACAGTGATGTCGGAAGAATTCCTAATGAACTCAAAATGATGCTAACAGTAATGTAGTGATAGTTGCTAATCAACTCAGTGATGCTTACAGTAATGTAGTAAGTGTTTCGAAGAACCTCAAAGTGATGCTGACAGTCATGTACTAAGAGTTGCTACGAACCTCAAAATAATGCGACAGTAATGTAGTAAAAGTTGCTACGAACCTCAAAATATTGCGACAGTGATGTCGGAACAAATGCTAATGAAAAAAAAATGATGCTAACAGTAATGTAGTGATAGTTGCTAATCAACTCAGTGAGGCTGACAGTAATGTAGTAAGTGTTTCGAACAACCTCAAAGTGATGCTGACAGTCATGTTGTAAGAGTTGCTACGAACCTCAAAATAATGCGACAGTGATGTCAGAAGAATTGCTAAAGATCTCAAAATGATGCGACAGTGATTTAGTAAAAATTGCTAATGAACTCAAAATGATGCTAACAGTAATGGAGTGAACGTTTCGAATAACCTCAAAGTGATGCTGACAGTTTTGTACTAAGAGTTGCTACAAACCTCAAAATAATGCGACAGTGATGTCGGAAGAATTGCTAATGATCTCAAAATGATGCGTCAGTGATGTAGTAAGAATTGCTAATGAACTCAAAATGATGCTAACAGTAATGGAGTGATAGTTGGTAAGTAACTCAGTGATGCTTACAGTAATGTAGTAAGAGTTTCGAACAACCTCAAAGTGATGCTGACAGTCATGTAGTAAGAGTTGCTAATGAACTCAATTTAATGCTACAGTGATGTCGTGAGAATTGCTCATGAACTCAAAATGATGCTAACAGTAATGTAGTGATAGTTGCTTATAAACTCAAAGTGATGCTGACAGTAATGTAGGAAGAGTTGCTACGAACCTTAAAATAATGCAACAATAATATAATAAGAGTTGCTACGAACCTCAAAATATTGCGATAGTGATGTCGGAAGAAGTGCTAATGATCTCAAAAAGATGTGAAAGTGATGTAGTAAGAATTGCTAATGAACTCAAAATGATGCTAACAGTAATGGAGTGAAAGTTTCGAATAACCTCAAAGTGATGCTGACAGTCATTTAGTAAGAGTTGCTAATGAACTCAATTTAATGCTACAGTGATGTCATGAGAATTGCTAATAAACTCAAAATGATGCTAACAGTAATGGAGTGAACGTTTCGAATAACCTCAAAGTGATGCTGACAGTCATGTTCTAAGAGTTGCTACGAACCTCAAAATAATGCGACAGTAATGGAATAAAAGTTGCTACGAACCTCAAAATATTGCGACAGTGATGTCGGAAGAATTGCTAATGAACTTAAAATGATGCGACAGTAATGTAGTGATAGTTGCTAATCAACTAAGTGATGCTTGCAGTAATGTAGTAAGTGTTTCGAATAGCCTCAAAGTGATGTTGACAGTCATGTAGCAAGAGTTGCTACGAACCTCAAAATAATGCGACAGTGATGTCAGAAGAATTGTTAAAGATCTCAAAATGATGCGACAGTGATGTCAGAAGAATTGGTCATGATCTCAAAATGATGCTAACAGTAATGGAGTGAACGTTTCGAATAACCTCAAAGTGATGATGACAGTCATGTAATAAGAGTTGCTAAGAACCTCAAAAAATGCGACAGTAATATAGTAAAAGTTGCTACGAACCTCAAAATATTGCGACAGTGATGTCGGAAGAATCGCTAATGAACTCAAGATGATGCTAACAGCAATGTAGTCATAGTTGCTAATCAACTCAAAGTGATGCTGACAGTAATGTAGTAAGAGTTGCTACGAACCTTAAAATAATGTAACAATAATGTAGTAAGAGTTGCTTCGAACCTCAAAATGATGTGACAGTGATGTCAGAAGAATTGCTAATGAACTCAAAATGATGCTAACTGTAATGTAGTGATAGTTGCTAATAAAGTCAGTGATGCTAACAGTAATGTAGTAAGTGTTTTGAATAACCTCAAAGTGATGGTGACAGTCATGCAGTAAGAGTTGCTACGAACCTCAAAATAATGCGACAGTTATGTTGGAAGAATTGCTCATGAACTCAAATTGATGCTAACAGTAATGGAGTGAAAGTTGCTAATAACCTCAAAGTGATGCTGACAGCAATGTAGTAAGAGTTGCTACGAACCTCAATATAATGCGACAGTAATGTAGTAAAATTTGCTACGAACCTCAAAATATTGCGACAGTGATGTCGGAAGAATTGCTAATGAACTTTAAATGATGCTAACAGTAATGTAGTGATAGTTGCTATTCAACTCAGTGATGCTTACAGTAATGTAGTAAGTGTTTCGAATAACCTCAAAGTGATGGTGACAGTCATGTAATAAGAGTTGCTACGAACCTCAAAATAATGCGACAGTGATGTCGGAAGAATTGCTCATACACTCAAAATGATGCCAACAGTAATGGAGTGAACGTTTCGAACAACCTCAAAGTGATGCTGACAGTCATTTTGTAAGAGTTGCTAATGAACTCAATTCAATGCTACAGTGATGTCGTGAGAATTGCTCATAAACTCAAAATGATGCTAACAGTAATGGAGTGAAAGTTGCTAATAAACTCAAAGTGATGCTGACAGTAATGTAGTAAGAGTTGCTGAAAACCTTAAAATAATGCAACAGTAAAGTAGGAAGAGTTGCTTTGAACCTCAAAATAATGCGACAGTGATGTCATAAGAATTGCTAATGAACTCAAAATGATGCGAACAGTAATGTAGTGATAGTTGCTAATAAACTCAGTGATGCTTCCAGTAATGTAGTCAGAGTTTCGAACAATCTCAAAGTGATGCTTACCGTAATGTAGTCAGAGTTTCGAAGAACCTCAAAGTGATGCTGACAGTCATGTAGTAAGAGTTGCTACTAACCTCAATTTAATGCTACAGTGATGTCTTAAGAATTGCTAATTAACTCAAAATGATGCTAACAGTAATGTAGTAAGAGTTGCTATGAACCTTTAAATAATGCACTGGTAATGTAGTAAGTGATGTAGTGAGAGTTGCTACGAACCGCAAAATGATGCTACAGTGATGTAATGAGGGTTGCTATTTACCTAAGAAATGATGCTACAGTGATGTAGTGAGAGTTGCTACTAACCTAAGAAATGATGCGACAGTGATGTAGTGAGAGTTGCGACTAATCTCAAAATGATGGTACAGTGATGTAGTGAGAGTTGCTACGATGCTCAAAATGATGCTAACAGTAATGTTGTGAGAGTTGCTTCAAACCTCAAAATAATGCTACAGTCATGTCGTGAGAGTTGCGACTATCCTCAAAATGATGTTAAGTGATGTAATGAGAGTTGCGACAAACCTAAGAAGTGATGCTACAGTGATGTGGTGAGAGTTGATACTAATCTCAAAATGATGCTACAGTGATGTGGTGAGAGTTGCTACGAACCTCAAAATGATGGTACAGTGATGTAATGACAGTTGCTAGGAATCTCAAAATGATGCTCCAGTAATGTCGTGAGAGTTGTGACTATCCTCAAAATGATGCGACAGTGATGTAATGAGAGTTGCTACAAATGTCCAAATGATGCTTTAGTGATGTAATGAGAGTGGCTACAAACCTAAGAAATGATGCTACAGTGATGTAATGAGAGTTGCTACAAATGATCAAATGATGCTAGAGTGATGTAATGAGAGTTGCTACAAACCTAAGAAATTATGCTACAGACATGTGCTGAGAGTTGATAGTAATTTCAAAATCATGCTAAAG
This sequence comes from Aulostomus chinensis, assembly GCF_037954235.1. NCBI lineage: Eukaryota > Metazoa > Chordata > Actinopteri > Syngnathiformes > Aulostomidae > Aulostomus > Aulostomus chinensis. Next base: position 36,804,730 of record NC_141320.1, on the reverse strand, counting down.
TGATGTAATGAGAGTTGCTACAAACCTAAGAAATTATGCTACAGACATGTGCTGAGAGTTGATAGTAATTTCAAAATCACGCTGAAGTGATGTAATGAGAGTTGCTACTTACCTAAGAAATGATGCTACAGTGATGTGGTGAGAGTTGCTACTAATCTCAAAATGATGCTACAGTTATGTTGGAAGAATTGCTCATGAACTCAAATTGATGCTAACAGTAATGGAGTGAAAGTTGCTAATAACCTCAAAGTGATGCTGACAGCAATGTAGTAAGAGTTGCTACGAACCTCAATATAATGCGACAGTAATGTAGTAAAATTTGCTACGAACCTCAAAATATTGCGACAGTGATGTCGGAAGAATTGCTAATGAACTTTAAATGATGCTAACAGTAATGTAGTGATAGTTGCTATTCAACTCAGTGATGCTTACAGTAATGTAGTAAGTGTTTCGAATAACCTCAAAGTGATGGTGACAGTCATGTAATAAGAGTTGCTACGAACCTCAAAATAATGCGACAGTGATGTCGGAAGAATTGCTCATACACTCAAAATGATGCCAACAGTAATGGAGTGAACGTTTCGAACAACCTCAAAGTGATGCTGACAGTCATTTTGTAAGAGTTGCTAATGAACTCAATTCAATGCTACAGTGATGTCGTGAGAATTGCTCATAAACTCAAAATGATGCTAACAGTAATGGAGTGAAAGTTGCTAATAAACTCAAAGTGATGCTGACAGTAATGTAGTAAGAGTTGCTGAAAACCTTAAAATAATGCAACAGTAAAGTAGGAAGAGTTGCTTTGAACCTCAAAATAATGCGACAGTGATGTCATAAGAATTGCTAATGAACTCAAAATGATGCGAACAGTAATGTAGTGATAGTTGCTAATAAACTCAGTGATGCTTCCAGTAATGTAGTCAGAGTTTCGAACAATCTCAAAGTGATGCTTACCGTAATGTAGTCAGAGTTTCGAAGAACCTCAAAGTGATGCTGACAGTCATGTAGTAAGAGTTGCTACTAACCTCAATTTAATGCTACAGTGATGTCTTAAGAATTGCTAATTAACTCAAAATGATGCTAACAGTAATGTAGTAAGAGTTGCTATGAACCTTTAAATAATGCACTGGTAATGTAGTAAGTGATGTAGTGAGAGTTGCTACGAACCGCAAAATGATGCTACAGTGATGTAATGAGGGTTGCTATTTACCTAAGAAATGATGCTACAGTGATGTAGTGAGAGTTGCTACTAACCTAAGAAATGATGCGACAGTGATGTAGTGAGAGTTGCGACTAATCTCAAAATGATGGTACAGTGATGTAGTGAGAGTTGCTACGATGCTCAAAATGATGCTAACAGTAATGTTGTGAGAGTTGCTTCAAACCTCAAAATAATGCTACAGTCATGTCGTGAGAGTTGCGACTATCCTCAAAATGATGTTAAGTGATGTAATGAGAGTTGCGACAAACCTAAGAAGTGATGCTACAGTGATGTGGTGAGAGTTGATACTAATCTCAAAATGATGCTACAGTGATGTGGTGAGAGTTGCTACGAACCTCAAAATGATGGTACAGTGATGTAATGACAGTTGCTAGGAATCTCAAAATGATGCTCCAGTAATGTCGTGAGAGTTGTGACTATCCTCAAAATGATGCGACAGTGATGTAATGAGAGTTGCTACAAATGTCCAAATGATGCTTTAGTGATGTAATGAGAGTGGCTACAAACCTAAGAAATGATGCTACAGTGATGTAATGAGAGTTGCTACAAATGATCAAATGATGCTAGAGTGATGTAATGAGAGTTGCTACAAACCTAAGAAATTATGCTACAGACATGTGCTGAGAGTTGATAGTAATTTCAAAATCATGCTAAAGTGATGTAATGAGAGTTGCTACAAACCTAAGAAATTATGCTACAGACATGTGCTGAGAGTTGATAGTAATTTCAAAATCACGCTGAAGTGATGTAATGAGAGTTGCTACTTACCTAAGAAATGATGCTACAGTGATGTGGTGAGAGTTGCTACTAATCTCAAAATGATGCTACAGTAATGTCGTGAGAGTTGCGACTATCCTCAAAATGATGCGACAATGATGTAGTGAGAGTTGCTACGATCCTCAAAATGATTCTACAGTGATGTGATGACAGTTGCTACTAACCTAAGAAATTATGCTGACAGTGTTGTGGTGAGAGTTGATAGTAATTTCAAAATCATGCTAAAGCGATGTCATAAGAGTTGCTTCTAACCAAACAAATGATGCTACAGTGATGTGGTGAAAGTTGCTACGAACCTAAAACTGATGCTACAGTGATGTCATGGGAGTTGCTACTAACCTAAGAAATGATGCTACAGTTATATAACAAGAGTTGCTACAAATGTCAAAATGATGCTACAGTAATGTCGTGAGAGTTGCTACTATCCTAAAAATGATGCGACAGTGATGCGATAATTGCGATGAAGCTCATAATGAAACTACAGTGATGTGTTAAGAGTTGCTACAAACCTCAAAATGATGCTCCAGTGATGTAATGAGAGTTGCTACTAACCTAAGAAATGATGCGACAGTGATGTAGTGAGAGTTGCTAGGAATCTCAAAATGATGCAGGGTGACTTTGTGGAAAGTCTTGCACTCCCAACACATTCATTCTCATGAATGCAGTGACAGGTCAGAGCCAAGGGAGCCTCCATGTCCACAGATGTCCACATGGCAGCTGGACTTCCTTTTTCACTCCTTCCCGTTCCTCCTGGTACTTTTTGGCCACCGTTTGTTTGATGGTCTAAAAATGACACCCAGAGTAAATCAATACATTGAAATTAGAGATGAAATAAACTGGAGATATCAAGGACTGCTTTAGATCATTTCCACACAAACCTTTCTGGTTGGCAAACATATGAGGCTCAAGGACCTGAACCAGTTCCCTGAACCCTTCCCTCTCAACAGTGCTGAGGGGCTGGCAGTCCTTCAGGATGAAATTCAGCAGAGCCTCATCCAGCATCTGCTTCCTGGAAGCTGGATGGTTAAAGATGAAGGAGAGAAGAAATGAATAGGAATTAATGATCAATGAAGCAACTGTGAGTCAGTTGGAGAGTGGCTGTATACCTGAGTTCATCCTGGTGGATCTGGGACTTCATTCTCATGCCTGGCCCCATCATGCCTCAGCACTGAAGAGGTGCTTTTGTTGAGATGAGACGCTTCTGTCCAACAAATGCGACATTCAACCTGCAGAAAAGAACAGGAGTGCTCAGCTAAAAGTTCCTTTCTTCATGGTGACTGGTGTTTCTTAGTCTGAGACCACCAGGTTTCCAATGAGGTGTATCGGATACGTTGTTGTGTGCCGCTGAAATCCGTCCAATTCCGGCGTTGTTTCCTCATGAAATATGTTTGCCTTAAAGCTCATCAAAGTGTTGAACCACAATATCGTTCACCATAACTGAGTCAACTTCAAGATAACCTACTTCTACATTCCAGTCCCGGCTGCTCCTGTTCTGCTGCAGTCCAGAAAACAACAACCCGATACAATTGGCGCTCCTTCCCACAGCTCCGGCCCGGATCCGCATGGTTCCGCTGACTGACTGTGAGACGCGCTCCCTCCAGAGTGGCACAGCCCGATGGGGGTCCTTATCTGGCACGGGGGCGTAAAACAGGTGCGACTGCAAAGCCTGGTTTATTCTGCGTCGCGGGAACGCGTTGCTCTGCAATTCACCGCCAAGCCGCTAGGGGGTGTGGCTTTGTCTTTGTATTGTTTACGGGGCTCTTGTCGGATTCCTTGGTTTTCTTCCGGTCACAGACAACAGTTGTTGGCCATTTGTCAGTCTTTGTAGTGCCGCGAAGAGGCGTTGTAGAGGTGGTCGTACTTGAGCACCTCCTCGAAAATCCTTTCTTCAGCTTGGTCCATTTTTTCTTGGAGCCTTCACCACAGAAACTTTGAAAATGGCGGTGTTGCTGTGCCGCGACTGAAACGGAAATAACGTTCTGAGCGGACCAATCACAGTACTCGACGATGACGTCACCACGCGTCGACGCTATGCGTAAGCAGGATTTTTTGGAGGCGCGTTTCAGGCTACGGCGGAGGTACTATTAAGTTAGCATGTCAGGGATGAGACATGCTTATCGTCCAACAGGAAGTTAGCATGTCAGGGATGAGACACGCTTATCGTCCAACAGGAAGTTAGCATTTCAGGGATGAGACACGCTTATCGTCCAACAGGAAGTTAGCATGTCAGGGATGAGACACCCTGATAGGCAAGGCAAGGCAAGGCAATTTTATTTGTATAGCCCGTTTTCACAAACAGTTTGTCTCAAAGGGCTTCACATGGCATCATAACAACATCCTCTGCCCTTAGACCCTCACATCGACTGAGGAAAAACTCCATAGAAAACCCTTTTAACAGGGAAAAATCTGAGAAACCTCAGGGTGAGCAACAGAGGAGGGATCCCTCACCCAGGATGGACAGACGTGCAGTAGATGTTGTTACAGACAAGAAAACAGTTTACAATACAAAATGTGGGAAACACGGAAATGTTAATAACAGCTGAAGAAGGAAGCTTCTGGTAGGGGAGGCAGGGAGAGCAAGCCAGCTTGATGGGGGACTGGATGGCAGACTTGTTCATGGAAGGGGAGCGCAGGCCGGTGTAACAGTAGGGAATAAGGGGGGGGGGGCGATGCAGGCGGCGGTTGGGGCTCCGGTGGATCTGTGGAAACACAGAGAGACTGCGAGACACCAAGGCCAAACTACAAAGTGCAACAAGTAAAATGTGCAGGGAGGAGAGGAGGAGAGAGGGGAGAGGAGAGGAGAGGAGGGAAGGGCTCAATGTAACCTGATGTGTCCCCCAGCAGTCTAAGCCTATAGCAGCATAGCTATCAATGGTTCAGAGCTACCAAGAGATAGTCCAACAGGAAGTTAGCATCTCCATGGTTCCTTTGACCAGAAGCCAGTGGGATCGTTCCATTCTGACATCTTGATTGACATTTGTCCTTCTCTTAGCTAAATAGCTGGCAATCATTTGAAAAAAACCTTGATTTACTTTTTGTATTTTGATCTTCAGCTCATTTGCATACTTTTGTTAAAATTCTCCCCTTTTTGTCTTTTTTTTCTGCTGTTTTGAGCACAAAGTCCACCTGGTGCCTAAAGACCAGTTCAGCATGGACTACGTTGAACCTTCAGTCCGCTGCATCAGCACCCATGGATGGTTCCCCCCTGACAGGAGGATTCTGGTGAGGAACATTAGTGGGACAGCACTCTTGTTAGAACGGTTCTGATCCACCTTCCCTCCCCCCGTAGCTCCTCCTGTGTCCCCTCAGCGCTCTTGTTAGAACGGTTCTGATCCACCTTCCCTCCCCCTGTAGCTCCTCCTGTGTCCCCTCAGCGCTCTTGTTAGAATGGTTCTGATCCACTTTCCTCCCTCTGTAGCTCCTCCTGTGTCCCCTCAGCGCTCTTGTTAGAACGGTTCTGATCCACCTTCCCTCCCCCTGTAGCTCCTCCTGTGTCCCCTCAGCGCTCTCGTTAGAACGGTTCTGATCCACCTTCCCTCCCCCTGTAGCTCCTCCTGTGTCCCCTCAGCGCTCTTGTTAGAAGGGTTCTGATCCACCTTCCCTCCCCCTGTAGCTCCTCCTGTGTCCCCTCAGCGCTCTTGTTAGAACGGTTCTGATCCACCTTCCCTCCCCCTGTAGCTCCACCTGTGTCCCCTCAGCGCTCTTGTTAGAACGGTTCTGATCCACCTTCCCTCCCCCTGTAGCTCCTCCTGTGTCCCCTCAGCGCTCTTGTTAGAACGGTTCTGATCCACCTTCCCTCCCCCTGTCGCTCCTCCTGTGTCCCCTCAGCGCTCTTGTTAGAACGGTTCTGATCCACCTTCCCTCCCCCTGTAGCTCCTCCTGTGTCCCCTCACGTTTCCAAACTCCCTCCCACTGGCTGGTGCTGAAGGAGGGCCAGAGCTCCTCCTACAGGAGCCCATCCTGGCCTCCCCCGCTGCAGCTCCTCCACTGACCTCCCACCAGAGAGATGAGCCCCCTGGTTCAGAGGTGACAGACCACCTCTGGGAGCAGACAACAGAGACCACATCAGGCTGGACTCTGTGCAGGTACGGAGGCTGACGGCTGCTGAGTGAGTGAGTTTACGACGCTCCCACCACTGCTGCTGGATTGATTTAACACATCTGGAATATTTAGATTTATTCTGGGTCAACATCTGCATCTGTTGAAGTCCTCAGTCTCCATGCAGGTGGTTTTGTTCCAGATAAAAGGTCTCAATAACAGCATCACTCCAGGTGAAACCATTCCAAAGAAGGCTAAGTGGAGCTGGCATATCAGCCACCAATGGAAGCCTGCTGCTGCTGCCAAGCTCTCCATGTCATCATGGAAAAGTTGATTGTTCAACTCAATGTTTTTCCCATTGGGAGGAGATTTGTTGTTCCACCATGAAGTCTTTTCTGGTGATGAGTTTGTGTGTTGTAGTAGCATGAAGATATCTTGTTATCATGATCAACTCATCTGGCCTGGTGGAAGAACGCTGCTGTGTTTGGATTCAGACGAGTCAAATCTGAACCAGGGACTTGTAGTTTTATCCTCGGTCTCCGGACTCATAAAATGGAGACCGGCCCAGTTTGACACTTTTGAACTCCTCCATGATGTTCAAATCTCATGACTGAGATTCATGATTGGAAACATCGGCGGTTCAGGAAAGAAAACATGTACCATTGAACATCGCTCTCATCCTTCTACTCAGAACGCTGCGGTGGACTCCACCGTGTCCAGGCTTTGGGCAGATACGTCTTCATCCTCCACCACCACCAGCCGCTCCACCCCACCCACCCTGTGCAGGTCTACATTACCAGGGTCGGATCTGGCAGGGTGGAGGATCTTTGATTCATCTTAGCTTTCCTGCTCCGGCTGTTTGAGAAACATTCAAATGGAGATGGTTGTTTGTGTCTTCCAGGCCACGCCAACGCCTCCTTCTGTCCCCACGCTTACGGCTGCCGAAACGTGCCGGTGTCTGAAAACCAGATCATTCTGGATGTGCCGGACCACCAGGTCCTCCTCACCTGCAGGTTCCTGCAGGCAGAGCCCTGTGGTGGTAGGTTTCCTGCTCCTCTGCTGGACTGATACCCTCTCCCTTTCCCGACACGTATCTGCTGTTTCTACTCTGTGCCTCCTTCTCCTCTGTCAGGCCTGGACTTCTTCCTTCTGTCTCTCCAGGATTACGTCCTGGTGGTGCCTGAGAGCAGCTCCAGCTCCAGCTCCCTGAACCAAGAACCACTGGAGAAATCTGACCACTTCATCAGCAACTGTGGCCTCAACAGCTTTCATGTCAAGTCGGTGTCTCTCAGCCTGAGTTGGTCCCTGTTCTGTATCCCTGAATGTTCTAGAGGAACTAAACTGGGCCTGACTGGGACGCTTCTGTCTGCTCAGATTTGGGTTGTGAATGCATTCAGATGTCATTTACAAGCATTGGAACTAAAGACCTGAGCCTCAAGAATATTTAGTTCTTGATTTACTTTCTCTTGCAGGGTTTCACTTTGTGCTAATTTTCTTTTGAAGATCTTTGTTTTTTTGTTGTCCTTCCATTGAGCAAGTTTGGCTAAGAACCGTTTCCCCACTAAACTAATTTTCCTAAAATGTCTCGCTAACGTTTCCTTTTTCTCTGTCGTCCCTCCTGTCCTTGGTCTCCATTCTGTCTCAGCTCAGCTGTGTCTCTTGGGCTCTCTTCAACAACGGCGCCCTGCCTTGTGCCTGCCATGAGGTTGGAGCTGAGAGTGACACCTGCGAGCCATTTGGTGGTCGGTGCCGCTGCAGGCCCCATGAGATTGGCCGAGACTGCTCCATGTGGGCCGCGGGTTGCTGGGGATTCCCCACTGCAGACGTGAGTGTCAGATTGGATGAATGATGAGTAATAAGGGCTTTTAATGATGAGTGAGAGGACGGACCAAAGCAACCTGTCCGACCATGAGAGGACAGTTTGTTGTTCTAGTTTCAGCTCTTACTACATTACTGTCAGCATCACTTTGAGATTATTAGCAACTATCACTACATTACTATTAGCATCATTTTGGGATCATTAGCAAGTCTTACGAAATAACTATCGCATTATTTTTAGGTTCGTAGCAACTTTTACTGACATCACTGTCACATCATTTTGAGATCAATAGCAATTCTTCCAACATCACTGTTGCATTATTTTGAGGTTATTAGCAACTCTTACTACATGACTCTCAGCATCATTTTTAGGTTACTCGCAACTTTCACTACATTACTGTAAGCATCATTTTGAGTTCATTAGCAATTATTACTACATCACTGTCGCAATATTTTGAGGTACGTAGCAACTTTTACTACATCACTGTCACATTATTTTTAGGTTCGTAGCAACTCTTACTACATGACTGTCAGCATCACTTTGAGGTTGTTCGAAACTCTTACTACATTACTGTAAGCATCACTGAGTTGATTAGCAACTATCACTACATTACTGTTAGCATCATTTTAAGTTCATTCGCAATTCTTCCGACATCACTGTCGCAATATTTTGAGGTACGTAGCAACTTTTACTACATGACTGTCGCATTATTATGAGGTTCGTAGCAACTCTTAGGACATGACTGTCAGCATCACTTTGAGTTTTTTAGCAACTATCACTACATTACTGTTAGCATCATTTTGAGTTAATGAGCAATTCTCACGACATCACTGTAGCATTGAATTGAGTTCATTAGCAACTCTTACTAAATGACTGTCAGCATCACTTTGAGGTTGTTCGAAACTCTTACTACATTACTTTAAGCATCACTGAGTTTCTTAGCAACTATCGCTACATTACTGTTAGCATCATCTTGAGTTCATTAACAATTCTTCCGACATCACTGTCGCAATATTTTGAGGTTCGTAGCAACTTTTACTACATTACTGTCGCATTATTTTAAGGTTCGTAGCAACTCTTAGTACATGACTGTCAGCATCACTTTGAGGTTATTTGAAACACTTACTACATTACTGTAAGCATCACTGAGTTGATTAGCAACTATCACTACATTACTGTTCGCATCATTTTGAGTTCATTAGCAATTCTTCAGACATCACTGTCGCAATATTTTGAGGTTCGTAGCAACTTTTACTACATTACTGTCGCATTATTTTGAGGTTTGTAGCAACTCTTACTACATGACTGTCAGCATCACTTTGAGGTTATTCAAAGTTTCACTCCATTACTGTTCGCATCATTTTGAGTTCATTAGCAATTCTTCTGACATCACTGTCACATCATTTTGAGGTTCGTAGCAACTCTCACTACATTACTGTCATCATCATTTTGAGTTTATTAGCAACTATCACTACATTACTGTCAGCATCACTTTGAGGTTGTTCGAAACTCTTACTACATTTCTTTAAGCATCACTGAGTTTCTTAGCAACTATCGCTACATTACTGTTAGCATCATCTTGAGTTCATTTGCAATTCTTCCGACGTCACTGTCGCAATATTTTGAGGTTCGTAGCAACTTAAATACATGACTGTCGCATTATTTTAAGGTTCGTAGCAACTCTTACTACATTATTGTTGCATTATTTTAAGGTTTGTAGCAACTCTGACTACATTACTGTCATCATCACTTTGAGTTTATTAGCAACTATCACTACATTACTGTTAGCATCATTTTGAGGTTAGAAGCAACTTTTACTACATGACTGACAGCATCACTTTTAGGTTGTTCGAAACACTTACTACATTACTGTAAGTATCACTGAGTTAATTAGGGCCTGAGCCAGTCCCTGGCGAAGACCCTATTATGTTTCGAAGTCACACTCGCCACTTCAAAAGTAAATTTGACCCCCTAAACATGCATGAAAACTCACCAAATTTGTTAAGCACATCGGGTGCGGCGAAAAATTCGATAATTAAAAAAAAAGAGGCGCTCTACTCAATAGCGCCACCTACATACACAAAAAAACACGCCCCAGACTGTAGGAATGTCCTACAGACATGGGACAAACACCATTGAACTCGTCTCATCAAGACGGATAAATCATACACTCACACCCCTGACCTAACTGTAACAGGATGTCCACAATTTGGACACGAATGTCTAATTTTGGACAATTTTGCTCCCCGAACAAAATCTATCTCCTCCTAAACCGTAAATGCCAGGGCTTCCAAACTTTCACACATTACTCTCCCAACTGTGCTGATTAAAAGTTGTTCAAGGTTAATATACTACGCGCTCGGTTTGGATTTTATGAGCCGTCAAATTGGGGGAGACACTTTTCGCCTTACAATGGAAGTCTATGGGGAGAGCGTGTCCTCTCAGGGTACATACTCTCAAACAAATGCTTCTCACATCTACACCATACATTCCACAGCTTTTAAAAACACACCACTGTATTCCTGACAAAAATCCCTACAAAAATATGGTATTTTGTGTGACTTTTGACCAACGTATGCCGACTTATTCACCTTTTACACACTACATTTCTCTTAATCCTCCACTCTCTCCACTCCAGCACAGATCAGACACAGTGCAGCGGGGGAGGGGTTCTTAAAGGGCCAGCTGGCAGCTCTGCTCTCAGCTCTGCTCTCAGCTCTGACAGAGATGGCAGAGAGAGAGCAGAGAAGGGAGGGGCTCTTAAAGGGCCGGCTCTCAGCTCTGCTCTCAGCTCTGCTCTCAGCTCTGACAGAGATGGCAGAGAGCGAGCAGAGAAGGGAGGGGCTCTTAAAGGGCCAGCTCTCAGCTCTGCTCTCACACTGTGCAGCGCACTGAGGCTCGTATCTCCTAAACTACAAGGCCTAGGGATTTGCCAATTACACCGTTGGATTCGGGCCGGCGATCCGGCCGCGGTTAGGCGGGGGCTCAGGCCCTAACAACGCTGCTTGCAGCTTTAATTAGGGCCTGAGCCAGTCCCTGGCGAAGACCCTATTATGTTTCGAAGTCACACTCGCCACTTCAAAAGTAAATTTGACCCCCTAAACATGCATGAAAACTCACCAAATTTGTTAAGCACATCGGGTGCGGCGAAAAATTCGATAATTAAAAAAAAAGAGGCGCTCTACTCAATAGCGCCACCTACATACACAAAAAAACACGCCCCAGACTGTAGGAATGTCCTACAGACATGGGACAAACACCATTGAACTCGTCTCATCAAGACGGATAAATCATACACTCACACCCCTGACCTAACTGTAACAGGATGTCCACAATTTGGACACGAATGTCTAATTTTGGACAATTTTGCTCCCCGAACAAAATCTATCTCCTCCTAAACCGTAAATGCCAGGGCTTCCAAACTTTCACACATTACTCTCCCAACTGTGCTGATTAAAAGTTGTTCAAGGTTAATATACTACGCGCTCGGTTTGGATTTTATGAGCCGTCAAATTGGGGGAGACACTTTTCGCCTTACAATGGAAGTCTATGGGGAGAGCGTGTCCTCTCAGGGTACATACTCTCAAACAAATGCTTCTCACATCTACACCATACATTCCACAGCTTTTAAAAACACACCACTGTATTCCTGACAAAAATCCCTACAAAAATATGGTATTTTGTGTGACTTTTGACCAACGTATGCCGACTTATTCAGCTTTTACACACTACATTTCTCTGAATCCTCCACTCTCTCCACTCCAGCACAGATCAGACACAGTGCAGCGGGGGAGGGGTTCTTAAAGGGCCAGCTGGCAGCTCTGCTCTCAGCTCTGCTCTCAGCTCTGACAGAGATGGCAGAGAGCGAGCAGAGAAGGGAGGGGCTCTTAAAGGGCCGGCTCTCAGCTCTGCTCTCAGCTCTGCTCTCAGCTCTGACAGAGATGGCAGAGAGCCAGCAGAGAAGGGAGGGGCTCTTAAAGGGCCAGCTCTCAGCTCTGCTCTCACACTGTGCAGCGCACTGAGGCTCGTATCTCCTAAACTACAAGGCCTAGGGATTTGCCAATTACACCGTTGGATTCGGGCCGGCGATCCGGCCGCGGTTAGGCGGGGGCTCAGGCCCTAACAACGCTGCTTGCAGCTTTAATTAGCAACTATCACTTCATTAGTGTTAGCATCATTTTGAGTTCATTAGCAATTCTTCCGACATCACTGTCGCAATATTTTGAGGTTCGGAGCAACACTTACTACATCACTGTCAGCATCACTGAGTTGATATGCAACTATCACTACATGACTGTTAGCATCATATTGAGGTTAGAAGCAACTTTTACTACATGACTGACAGCATCACTTTTAGGTTATTCGAAACGTTCACTCCATTACTGTTAGCATCATTTTGAGGTCATTACCAATTCTTCCGACATCACTGTCGCAATATTTTGAGGTTCGTAGCAACTTTTACTACATTACTGTCGCATTATTTTGAGGTTCGTAGCAACTCTTACTAAATTACTGTCAGCATCACTGTGAGTTTATTAGCAACTATCACTACATAACTCTTTCTACATTATTGTTGCATTATTTTAAGGTTCGTAGCAACTCTTACTACATTACTGTCAGCATCACTTTGAGTTTATTAGCAACTATCACTACGTAACTCTTTCTACATTAATGTTGCATTATTTTAAGGTTCGTAGCATCTCTTACTAAATTACTGTCAGCATCACTGTGAGTTTATTAGCAGCTATCACTACATTACTGTTAGCATCATTTTGAGTTTATGAGCAATTCTCACGACATCACTGTCGCATTATATTGAGGTTCGTAGCAACTCTTACTACATGACTGTCAGCATCACTTTGAGGTTGTTCGAAACTCTTACTACATGACTGTCAGCATCACTTTGAGCTTATTCGAAAGTTTAAATCCATTGCTGTTAGCATCTTTTTGAGTTCATTAGCAATTCTTACTACATCACTGTCGCATCATTTTGAGATCATTAGCAATTCTTCTGACATCACTGTCGCATTATTTTGAGGTTCGTAGCAACTCTTAGTACATGACTGTCAGCATCACTTTGAGGTTGTTCGAAACTCTTACTACATTACTGTAAGCAACACTGAGTTTATTAGCAACTATCACTACATTACTGTTAGCATCATTTTGAGTTCATGAGCAATTCTCACGACACCACTGTACCATTAAATTGAGTTCATTAGCAACTCTTACTAAATGACTGTCAGCATCACTTTGAGGTTGTTCGAAACTCTTACTACATTACTGTAAGCATCACTGAGTTTATGACCAACTATCTCTACATTACTGTTAACATCATCTTGAGTTCATTAGCAATTCTTACGACATCACTGTCGCAATATTTTGAGGTTCGCAGCAACTTTTACTACATTACTGTCGCATTATTTTGAGGTTCGTAGCAACTCTTAGTACATGACTGTCAGCATCACTTTGAGGTTATTCGAAAGTTTAACTCCATTGCTGTTAGCATCATTTTGAGTTCATTCGCAATTCTGACTACATCACTGTCGCATAATTTTGAGATCATTAGCAATTCTTCTGACATCACTGTCGCATTATTTTGACGTTCGGAGCAACTCTTACTACATTACTGTTGCATTATTTAAATGTTTGTAGCAACTCTTACTACATGACTGTCAGCATCACTTTGAGTTTATTAGCAACTATCACGACATTACTGCTAGCATCATTTTGAGTTTATTAGCAATTCTTACGACATCACTGGAGCATTAAATTGAGGTTCGTAGCAACTCTTGCTACATGACTGTCAGCATCACTTTGAGGTTGTTCGAAACTCTTACTACATTACTGTCAGCATCACTTTGAGGTTATTGGAAACTTTCACTCCATTACTGTTAGCATCATTTTGAGTTCATTAGCAATTCTTACTCCATCACTGTCGCATCATTTTTAGATCATTAGCAATGCTTCCAACATCACTGTCGCATTATTTTGAGGTTAGTAGCAACTCTTACTACATGACTGTCAGCATCACTTTGAGGTTATTCGAAACTTTCACTACATTACTGTTCGCATCATTTTGAGTTCATTCGCAATTCTTCCGACATCACTGTAGTATTATTTTGTGGTAGGTAGCAACTCTTCCTACATTACTGTCAGCATCACTTTGAGATCATTAGCAACTATCACTACATTACTGTTAGCATCATTTTGAGTTCATTAGCAATTCTTACGACATCACTGTCGCATCATTTTGAGATCATTAGGAATTCTTCCGACATTACTTTCGCATTATTTGTAGTTCATTAGCAATTCCTACGACATCACTGTAGCATTATTTTGAGGGTAGTAGCAACTCTTACTACATGACTTTCAGCATCATTTGAAATTGTTCGAAACACTTACTACATTACTGTAAGCCTCACTGAGTTTATTAGCAACTATCACTACATTACTTTTGGCATTATTTTGTGTTCATTAGTAATTCTTACAACATCACTGTCACATCATTTTGAGATCATTAGCAATTCTTCCGACATCACTTTCGCATTATTTGGAGGTTCGTAGCAACTCTTACTACATTACTGTTGCATTGTTATGAGGTTAGTAGCAACTCTTAGTACATGACTGTCAGCATCACTTTGAGGTTGTTCTAAACTTTCACTTCATTACTGAAAGCATCACTGAGTTTATAGCAACTATCACTACATTACTGTTAGCATCATTTTGAGTTCATTAGCAATTCTTCCGACATCACTGTAGCGTTATTTTGTGGTTTGTAGCAACTCTTACTACATGACTGTCAGCATCACTTTGAGGTTATTAGAAACTTTCACTACATTTCTTTTCGCATCATTTTGAGTTCATTAGCAATTCTTACGACATCACTGTAGCATCATTTTGAGATCATTTGTAATTTTTACAACATCATTGTAGCATTATTTTGAGTTTATTAGCAACTATCACTACATTACTGTTAGCATCATTTTGAGTTCATTAGCAATTCTTCCGACATCACTGTAGCATTATTTTGAGGTTTTTGTGGTACCTTTGTTTGTAACCGATCTGCTGACCAGCGAGACGCCACCACGCACGGCTGTCGGCTCCGTAAAGGAGGGAGAGGAAGTGGAAAGGACGGAGAAGGGTCGGACCAGGTCTATTTCTAGGTGACCACTCACTATCGTCTTCCACACTGCCCCTCATGGTGGGGAGTGTAGCGCCATCCTGCCACAGTACATTTGTTTCATTCTTTTGCTCTTGCACTTTCATTAAAATGGACTTGACTTGAGAACGTTTTGTTTCAAAATATAGAAGAATTCCCAGATTTATAGGTAGCATGAGTATGAAGTTGCCCTTGCACCCGGTGGGAAAATGTCCTCTGCATTTGACTCTCACTATGTAGGAGCAGTGGTAGCAGTGTCAGCCTGGGGGCTTGGTCAAGATCAATGACAGGAGTAGCAGACAGGTAATATCCATAGCATGCTTGTTGTTTTAGAGGAGTAAGGGTACACTGTTGGTCTCTCACCTGATGCGCTGTCATCAACACAAATGATCTGTTCCTAAACATCAAAATCTACCATCCCCCCTGATTGTTTTTTACAACTGGAGTACTGGTTAACACTTTAGAAAGCCTTCATTCAGAGCTGTGAAGAACCTTGAACCTGATATCCCAGACATCAAAGTGGGCCACTAACTGGCCAGATGAAGCTATGCTAGGCTGCTGTACTCTGAAGAGCTAAAGTAGCAGCTTCTGAGAGGGATGCTAACCTGGATGTGTTCATCTCCTACTTTAATATCAGCGGCCCAACTTGGAGCTCTGACAGCCTCCAGCTTGTTGTTCCTGTTTCTGCTTCAGTCAACAGGGAACTCCAACCTGCAGTAGAATCTTCAACAATGGAATAGAAAAGTGAGGAAGAAAAACTAGAATAAACTTACAAAGCTGAGAAATGTTCATGAAGAAGAAAGGCACACGTTATGATTGAGGCCAGAAACTAAAACTCCACACCAAATGTAGTTTGACTTGTAGGATAATGAACTTGAATGTGTTGAAACAGCAGATCAATGAATCCACTACCACACAACAAGATGATGACCCCCTACCACAAGATGGCGTCACAGATCCTGACGCTCTGAGCAGGAAACACAGAGCAAAACATTACAACAAAGCTCCTGTTGTTCCCTCCAGGAAAAACTGTGGCTCTGATGAGAAGAAGGATCCCAGCCTCTTCTGAGGATCCATGGCCGCACCATTGGGTAGAAGGACGATGGGGTCGGCACCAGGAGGAACCCTGGTGTCTCCGATGCAGGGAAGATGGAGCAGTGAAGAGGCCACATTGTGGCGTCCTAAAGAGGACATTTGGTGGAGCCTGAGACAGCAAACATCACGCCCCCTTCATCAGAAGAACCACAGCACCAGAAGAAAGAATCCTGGCAGTGACGACAGGGAGGATCAGGGTGACCTCCTCACCACCACCTTTGAACCTTCAAATGAACTTTAAAAAGCTTTAGAGTGGAGAAGGATTTTAAACATTTTATTGTTTTTTCCTTTCATTCTCATTTGTGCGATTGTCTGATTTATTAGAAATAAACACTGTCTGCTGGGTTTACATTGACTGTGATTCTCTTTTTGCATGCAAGTTGAAAGTTCTGCCAATAAAAACCACAAGTATTTGAAGACCAAAGGAAGAACCCCCAAAGTCAGGACCCTGAGATCAAAGTGAGCGCTCTGATCTCAGAGGTCTGGGATATTTCCCATCCCATGGCCCTTCAAATAAGAGCCCTGTGTCTCTCTCAAAGTTTTCAACCGTATTTGTTTGTTAAATTAAAACCAGACGACCACTGTGGTCCTTTTTACATGGTAAGTAAAGCACAGATGCCCTGGTGGACCTGTTGGCACCCTGGACTTTGAATCCAGTGACCTGAGTCCAAGTCTCAGTTCCAGCAGGTTTCCTGCAGCCTTCAGCAGAGCTGCCATGTTTCTCTGTAGAGAACTAAGTGATGCTCTCAGCAGGTTGAGGGCACCACCAACAAGTGAGGTATGAACCTCTGACTTCCTACTTGTCAAACAGGAAACTCCTAATACGTCATTTGAGTAAAGTACCTCATATTCCTGACATCCAAGTAGTAGTGAAGTGGAGGAAGAAGGGAGGAGATCTCCAACAGGATCCTTCTTTCCTCTGTCCTCCTTGATCTCATGGATCACCACAGTCAAGGGGAGACCCAAGCTCCCGGATGGATCTGGCACTCAGGAACTGCTGAGTTTTCCAGTGGACTTTGTTCCATCCATGGTTCAGGAACAGGACTCCTCCTGGTTAACCTGGTATCTTTCCACCCAACTGTGGGTTCTTGGAGAATTTTTCATGTCATGTCAAGAAATCAGGCTGGTGGGTTTTTCAATGAGAGAAATTCTGGTAACTTAATTAAGTGGCATGTTTGTTGAAGCAGTAATTAACTGATAAATTAAGGAAGGCCTGGCCAGTCTTTGCTCCCAGGTCATACAATGGAGTTAGAAAGTCCTGAATAAATCTGGAGTTCCATGATTTCCTTGTGGTTCATGATCCTTTTGCCAATGTAGTCTGGAACAAGAGCAAGATGAACCTCCACATAGCAACAGGTTGATTGCAGGTGATGTCAAGTGGTATTTAGAGGAATGTCCTCCTTGTGTTTGGTTCCATGGTGGAATGGTGAGCCCTCTGGACTCTGGATCCAGTGATCAGAGTTCAAGTCTCAGAAGGACCTTCCTGTCTGGAATGTGTCCCATGTAACAAACTGATCAAGAGATGTTACGTGGTTCAAATGTTCTGGTTCATTTCTTACTGCCATGAACTCAGACTGTGTGTTTAATGTTAACAATAAATGTAACAACTAAGGAGCCAGTAGCTCCTGTGGAAAAAAATTCTACTTTGTCAGTGAATGAATTCATTTGATATTGAAGTCTGCAACTGTCAGTGTCTGTCAGGATGGCCGAGCGGTCTAAGGCGCTGCGTTCAGGTCGCAGTCTCTCCTGGAGGCGTGGGTTCAAATCCCACTTCTGACAAAGGACATTTTCTCCACATTCCTATGCATCCACAATGGTACATTCCAAACCCAGTTGAAGCTGCTCTCCACTGATGGGAGTGAGTGGTTGAACTGGCAGCAGAGGAGGCAAAGGAGCTTCCCTGTGAGGGTCCAACATCGCCTGGTTTCCTCCAACATGGAGCAGCCACCAAACTCTAACTTCAATGTTGGATCAAAGTCTACTGAAGAAATGTGTTTTCTCTCAATTCACATTTTGTCCATTAACTTCATAATCAGAGTCACCATCTCATCACATGACTAAAGTCTGGGTTCTGTATTGGTGGTAAAATATCCTTCCATGCCCCTCACTAGTTTGCACACAGAAAAGCATATTTTACTGGTTTCAAATCTCTTAGCTTGTTCTCTCTCTTAAACCAGCTGAGGCAGCTTTCATTGTGTGATTGATTTTAAAATATAAATATGGAACAGAACCATTGGAATAAGATGTCAGGACATTTGAAGGAATGTCAATCTCCTGTTGAAATGTTGCAGTGTGCAGCTGAGGCTCTCTGGCAGTGGCACCAGGAGCCCCAATGGCAGAACCTGGACCCTCCTGGAGGAGAACCACAGGTGAGGGCCTTCTTGGCTCCAGATTGATGGAAATCAAGTGTCTGAGGCTGTTAGCAGCCATGAAGTTGATCTGGTTGGCACTGGTATTTGTTCTTGCTGCAGCTCAGGAGTGATTCAGGAGAAGAGTTTCAGAACAGCCCATGTTGGGGACTGGAATTCTAAAATTTCCCCTGGAACCAAACAACCTTGGAGGGTAAAACCTCCAATCCTAGCCACTCAGATGCAGCAGCAGAAGAAGCTGACATCCACCCTGACAGTCAGAGCATCAAGTCAAGAAAACATCACCATCTTGTAGTTCCAAACCTCCACCTGTCAGATTCAGCTACTTCTGATTGTGGGACTTTAAACTTGAACACAATGGAATTTGGACAAGGAGTTTTCCTTCCAGTCCAAACATCATCGTCCAGCCTCCAACCAGAGGTCCCTCAGTTATCATGGAGCCACAGGTGGAGTCTGGATTCTTTTCTGGAATGAGACGGCAATGACAGTCCTGCCAAGTGACATCACTGACATGACTGGATGACTTCAGTCACGTGACTGGATGACTTCTGTCACATGACTGGATGACAGTGTAGATGCCAATGTAGAGGTTGGGGAAATCGTCTCTGAGAATCCAGCTTGAACCCACAGCCTCCTTGTTTTCCAAAAACCCAAACAGCGACCATCAGTCTCCCTCCAATCCTGTTCTTGGGTAAACAACAAAAACAGAGTAAAAGTCTCTGGCAACATATTTGTTTCCTGTAGGGTTTCTTCATGTATGTGTGGTGTACCTGCTTTCCCAGAGGACTGCCATCTTTGTTCTGTGGCTGACATGTTTTAGTGTCAGCACAGGTCATAGCGCTGAGACTGAACTCTCATTCTCCTCCAACTATTATTTCCACCTCACACTCCTGCAGATATTCAAGTGAACAGGGAACACAAATTTATGCTCAACTTCTCCTGTGTATTCATCCACAGTCACTAAACAACAACCAAACCAAACAAAAGAGGTTTGCTAGCATGGCGATCAGCTGTAGTTCACCATCTTATCCAGGTCACATGACTCAGGAGTAGCGTGGCCGTCTGGCAACCAAAGGGTGGCTGGTTTGATCCTCACTTTCTCCAGTGACCATGTCAAAGTGTCCTTGAGTAAGATACTGGACCCCTAAATACTTCTGATGAGTAGGTTGGCTCCTTGCATGGCAGCCTTCAGCATCAGTGTGTGAGTGTGTGTGAATGAGAGGACATTGTTCAGCTCCTTGAGTGCTGCTGAGGTAGAAAGGCTCTGTACAAACTGAGTCCTTTTACCATTTCTTTCCTGCCTCTAGCGGCGCTGTCGTCACTTCCTGTGACCGTGGGAGGAAAGGGGTCCCCCTTCAGAATAAGTTTTATATCATTATGTTACTTCCTCTTCAACATGCCTTTAGCAGACCAACTCACAGAACAGCTCAGTGAGGTAGTGTGGCCGAGCGGTCTAAGGCGCTGGATTTAAGCTCCAGTCTCTGAGGAGGTGTGGGTTCAAATCCCACCACTGCCATCATGTCCCAGGTCACTGGAGAGGTGTGGCAGGTCTCTCACAGCCTCTCCTCTCTCTTCCACTGAGGTCTTCAAACCTGTGACCAAAAGAAGAACCCTCCTCTGAGTCCACAGACCTGAGCATTGCTGCTCTGACTACTAGGTTACCTCCTGGTTATCAGTGTGAAGTCATGGTGAGGTAGTCAGTTGTTCCTTTGTTTTTTGACAGAGGCTTCATTGTGAATTAAATAATTTTAATTCTTTACTTGAAGTTTCATGCTGTTTCAACTGAAAAAGGCCAGTTCCTGGAGAAGATCTTCCAGGGGTCCAGGTTAAAGCGGCGCCCCAGCTGGCACCAGGTGCTGACCCAGGTCCTGCATGGGAGATACTGTCAGTTCTGTTCTGCCCTGCTCACAACCACAGGCTGGTGTTGAGGCCTGCAGCAACCAGGGCCCCAGTCACCAAGAGTATAAAGGCTGGTCATTGTGGCAGTGGGAGGAGTCAAAATGAAGACAGACCAATGTGAGCAGGACGTTCCTGGAGAAGTAAGAAGAACTTGACCATGTTTCCTACAGTACCCAGGAGGCCTGGTAGTTGTTGAAGGAAGCTCCAAAAGCAAAGAGCAGACAGCAGGACATCAAAAGAAAAGATCCAGACACTAAAACTACAAGTAGAAACAAGAAGAAATACTCAAAGCTTTGGAAAGATACTACAAGGTTGGATATACCTTATTATATACACTACTATTCTCATTGACTCCTAAAGAGGGACAGGAAACATTAGAATGTGGATCAGATCAGCTGATTTCAGTGTTGAGTCCATCCCTCCATCCACTTTCTGTTCTTATCCTTTAAGGGTCATGGGGGGGGGGGGGGGGGGCGATCCCAGGTGACATTGGGCAAGAGGCAGGGTTCACCCTGGACAGGTCAGAATTCCTGATGATGTCATCAGGGCTTTGACAGTAGCTAGAATTCTGTCTTTGATGTCAGGAGGACATGAAAGAAACACAACTGAGGAAAGAAGAGGAGAACATTCAGCTTCATTAGAAACACTTGAACTGTTGAACAGTAGAATTTGTTTGAAACAGTTTACAACACTGAGTGACAGGATTGAAGAGGGAAGGTTTTCTACTTTAAAATTAATTTGTAACTTTAAACTGGAGATGAACATTTTTAGTGGTTCATATTCTAACATAGAGAGGAAGTCATGTCATTCCCTTTTTTAAAAAAGAAAAACATGTGAAGCTCCTCCCCCCAGCTCCAGATGGACAGACAGACATGAGAATGACAAGGAAGCAACAAGTGTTGTGCTCCTGTAACGAAGTTAAGAGTTGTGATCCCACTTGCCATTTAAAACACATTCACAAAACACGGGAACTGGGGTTTCCTACTGCAATTAAAGGCAGCACCCCCTGTGGTTTCGGGTCGTGCACCCCGGGGGGTAGCAACAGTCGGACCTCGCTGCCTCCGGGGTAGGTGTATGACTTATGAGCTCTGTCTTTGTTTTATATTAATTACTTTATTTTAATATGAAGGAGTGGTTTAAGTTATATTTTGAATCATAATGCTCCCGTACAGTCGAGCCTGTCCTTTTTTTTTTATAAAAAGCTGACTGTGTTTTTCTTTTATTTTTGTTTACAAATGGCTAGAGTTACACGTGTTAGCTAACCTGCACTTTTTTTCATTTTACTTCCTGCAGCCGTGTATGTGTGTGTGTGAACGGGCGAACTGGACTGACTGTGTGTTAAATCTCCATGCCAGGTACGCATTGTTATTTTATGTTCATTTGTGGATTGTATGAACAGTCGGACCTCGCTGCCTCCGGGCCGTGTATGTGTGTGTGTGAACGGGCGAACTGGACTGACTGTGTGTTAAATCTCCATGCCAGACGAGAAATAAACGGCGAGTGTGCCAACGGTGAAACAGACTACCTCGTCCTTAAATACACAACGCAAGTGAAGTACAAGAACCGCTACACTCCTCTCCAGTGCTCTGGTGTTCATTTTTTCTCATTTTGAAATTCAACAGCTTCTGTCATTGATTTGACAGGAAATGTTGATGACACACTGGGATTTTTGTTCTCCTGCTGTCACTGTCAAGTGCAGCTTAACATGAGAGGCAGCAGGATCATTCATGTGTTTATGTTTCCAGCAGACAAGGAGGAAACCTGGGAGGACTTCAGTGACTTTGATCAGTGGTTCTCACTTCATCTTCTCAGTATAAAGTTTAAAGCGAGCTGGCCAGGAGTTGAACCTAGAATCTTCTGATCCGAAGTCAGACACGTCATCCATTGCACCACCAGCCCTGTGAAGAAGCTGCTGTGTTCATGTGTCCTTGCTGTTACAGAAAATCCCAACAAGGTGGTGTCATTTTCAGGGGACACAATGGTGCAGTGGTCAGCACTGTGGCCTCCCAGCAAGAAGGTTCAGCTCTCCTCCTATTTGGTTGCTAGGAACCTGAATCAGGCCTCAGTGGAGCGGTGCTGCTGAGGCTGAGTGAGGCTGAGTGAGGGACTGAGCAGGAGCCAGCAGGTCCAAGCAGGTTCAGGCAAACTCCCCTCGGTCCACCAACATCAAAGCAGAGGAACTGAGTTCATCTAACAAAATGATTCATATCATCTCCTCTTGGAATGTTCTGGAACTACAAGTACACTTAAAATGGCTGACTTATGACAACAGAAGGAACTTTGAAGTAGATTTGATTTATTTAAGTCAGTGACAGTCTTTTTTTCAAGAACTTAGTTCAGGTAACTTGATTGTTTTACTAAGATGAGCTTTAATGTTATACCATTGAAAAAAGACCTTCATGTATTTATGATGACATCACCAATAGGAGCCTTCCCAGTCTGTCAGGGGGTAGAGTTCAGTCACCACCAATGACATCAGAGTCAGAGTTAGAGATCAAAGACAGACATTAAAGTCTCACATTAAAGTCTCTTATTAAAAAAATTAAAGTGTTATATCTTTGAAAATATACTGCAATACATGAAATATTATATTTACATGAATGGTAACCTCGTTCTTATATTCTTTAATATACTGCAATAGTAATGGACCCTCTATGACACTGTAGTGATGAATCTATCAAGGAGTACAAATGATTATAATCTGAGAATTTTGAAGTCAAGTTTGAGATCAGTTTGATCCTCTCTCTCCCTCCCCCCTCTCTCTCCCTCCCTCCCGCCCTCTCTCCCTGTCTCCCCCCCTCTCTCCCTCTCTCTCTGTCTCCCCCCTCTCTCCGTCTACCCCCCCTCTCCCTCTCTCTCTCTCTGTCTCCCCCCCTCCCTCTATCTCTCCCCCCCCCCTCTCTCTCTCAGGAGCTTTTAAATGAATATTTTAATAAAACAGAACAGGAGACTGAAGAGTGATCACTCAAACCCACAGGCTGAATGGGACATCTCTTAAAAATATTGAACCACTGAGTAAAACCATAGAAGCGCTCCTGTCTAGTCGGTGCTAACAAGTTAGCTGTTGCGTGAGTCCAGCTGTGCTGTCTAGGAATCCTGGTCAAAAGCCTCCACACATCAAACAGCTGGTGTGTTGGTGGATCTGTGGATCCTGCTGGAAGAAGCAGGGTGGAGCTCTGAATGGTTCCTGTCTCAAAGAGCTTCTCTGTGCAGCTCCCATCAGCTCCTAAAAACAGGAAACCAGCAGATTCACTGTTGAACGGTGGCATTAAAATGTCTCAAAAGCTGTCCTGTCCACCATTTGTTGGTGCAAAGACATTTAAAAACACCAGTTGAACATTTTCCAAAGTTGCTCTCACCTTCTTTCAAACACCTGGAATGATTTCCTCCAAACCAAAAGAAACTGGTGAAAAAAACAACAACAAAAACTCCTGGAGAATCAAACTCCACCCTCTGCTCCAACTGGACTTGGGACTTCAAAT
Source organism: Aulostomus chinensis (assembly GCF_037954235.1). Lineage (NCBI taxonomy): Eukaryota > Metazoa > Chordata > Actinopteri > Syngnathiformes > Aulostomidae > Aulostomus > Aulostomus chinensis. The sequence goes on along the minus strand of NC_141320.1, from coordinate 36,780,870 downwards.
GACCCCCATTAAAAGCCTGCCTGCATCCCCATTCACTGACTGTTGTGCTGTGAGTCTCCTGGACAAACATGGCAGGGATCCTCTTGATCTCCAGGAGTTTAAAAGAGCAGCTCTTTTAAAATGGGTTCTGGCTCCGTTCAGGTTTAGAGAGCTGAGACTAAAATCACACATGAATGAAAGAGGGAACCCAAGAAAACAAGTCAGCGTGAAAGAGGAGCAGATTTTAAAACTCCTCATCATTTCCACCTCCAGGAGTGAAGCCTCCCAGGACCCAAGAGGCTCCAGCTGGCAGAGCTCTCACTGGTTTCTCCACCACCTCGCTAACCTGAGCTGGAGCATCTGAGAACCAAACAGTGACCCCCTCACTCCAGAGCCGACTCCACAAACTCTGAGCCCCCACTTTACCCACAGCCAGCAGGCCTCCTCAACACTGCATGACACACGACGACTAAATTTAACACTGAAGCGTCTCATCAAGAGATCCGTCACAGGTGTGTAATGTGACTCCTAAGCACCAGTAGAGCCTGTTCATCGTCCCTGGGGGGCTCCAACCACCAGCCTCTCGGTTAACAGCCGAGCGCGCTGACCGATTGCGCCACAGAGACTCTGAGGCACTGCTTTTCATGAAGAGTTTTCAGGCTAAATTCAGTGTGTGAGGTCCACACTGCACATTTGAGGGACCATGAAGGACAGAGGAGAGTCTGACTGTCATGGTGAAAGCCTTCAGCACTAGAGCTGAAACAGCCCCACCATCTTAACCCCCCCAGAACAAACAGGCTTCATCAGAAACAGACACGCCTCCTAGAACATCCAGAGATCATCAGTCTGATTAATAGAACATGGCAAACAAACAAGAACATGTTATTGTTTGATCAGAAGCTGAAACAATGTTTCTATGTTTGTCTGTTCTGGTCTGAATGAAAGAGGAGGTTTTCTTGGTCATGTGACGTGGATGAGAGTTCAACTAGAACTTCCTGCTTCAACAGGATTTTAGTTTGTTGGGATTTTGTCAAAGACACCAACCAAACCTCTGAGTGGTGCAGATGTCTGCTGCCTCCTCAGAGCAGACTGGAGCTCAGCCTCACTCACCTGTGGGAGCCCCAGCAGAGCCACGGTGTGATGGAGTTTCAGTTCAGGCTCCAAGGTCCTGGATTGAATTGGTGTTTTGTGTTTTTAGGCCTCCTGGCACCATCAATGGTAGAGCAGAGTGGTGCAGAGGAAGCGTGCTGGGCCCAGAGGTCGATGGATCGAAACCATCCTCTGCTAAAAGAAGAAAAATAAAATGAACCAGTGTCTTTAGAAATGTGTGTCTGTTAAAAAGAGGTTCATAAGGATTTTGTCTTCCTCCACAATCACCAACCATTGTGAGAGTTAACAACAGTCTACTTTCTGACTGAAGCAAAAGTAGACTTCAAAAGGTTTTTCTGATTCAACATAGCAGCTAAATTTCCATTTCCATTTCCTGAACAGGAAAGGTTAAAAAAAGGGAATGTCATGACTTCCTCTGTATGTTAGAATATGAACGACTAAAAATGTTCATGCCCAGTTTTAAGTTAGAATTAAACTGAAAATACAAAACTCTTCCCTCTTCAATCCTGTCACTCAGTGTTGTAAACTGTTTCAAACAAATTCTACTGTTCAACAGTTCAAGTGTTTCTAATGAAGCTGAATGTTCTCCTCTACTTTCCTCAATTGGGTTTCTTTCATGTCCTCCTGAGATCAAAGACAGAATTCTAGGTACAAATAAAAACACTACCAAAGCCTCCTGATGACATCATCATCAATTCTGTCTTTGATCTGTGTCTGTCCAGCCGGTCCTGAGTGGATCCAACAGTTTCCCATGGGTGACACTGTCGTGGTCTCTCTCCTGCTGTCTCCAACTCTCAGAGCGCTTCTACTGGTTTCTCCCCATCGTCCCTGTTGCTAGGCAGAGCACTGGTGAGGACTGAGGCCAGTGATGTCATCACCTCCAGCTGAGACCTGCCAGGTGATCCTGCTTCATTCAACTCTGCTGCCTCTGCCACTGCCCTGACTGGTGAGGCTGACAGCAGGTTCTCTCTCATCTAAACTCTCTGTTTACAATGGAGGCTGAAATCCTTGTGGTTGGTGGTTCAATCATCAGGTCTGTTGAACTCCCAGGTGCCATCACCTGCTGTCTTCCTGGTGCCAAAGTTGTGGACATTATTGAACGTCTCCAGGACTCATCGACCTCCACCCCTCCTGCAGGTTCTCCCTGTCTCTGTGTGGGTTCTCTCTGGTACTCCAGCTTCCTCCCACAGTCCAAAGACATCAAGAGGGTAGTGGTTACCTGGACACTCTAAACGACTGTGAGTGTGAATGGTTGTCTGTCTGTGTGTGTTGGTCCTGGGATGGACTGGTGACCCATCAAGGGTGAACCCAGGGCTGGACTGGCCACCTGGCCGATGCACATCTTTGGGCCGGCCCATAACTGTCATAATTTTTTTTCAAAAGTGTATAGTTTTTAATCGACCGTAACGGTATCGGAGACGCGAAACGCGGCCCATTGGTTGATTTTCTTGAAGGACATTGGGCTCGTCCAATGAAATCTCTCAGCTCTCTCTCTTTCTCTTAGTCAAGCCATGCTGTTGCAATGGAAGTGGAGGAGTCAGATCAGACAGTTGGAGACTATTTTAGTCGCCCTTCTTCCAAACAGAGGACTGATTTTTTAAAGTTTCATCCTCAACAAGATTCCATGAACCCTGTCGTCCAGAGGCTCTTCGTTAGAACGGACGACACGACGTGGAAATGGCTGACTTATTGTGGTCAACGTCATGCTTTGTTTTGTTTTGTTTGCCCTGCTTTTAGCAAGCCCAGTGATCCAAGTGTCTTCATTAGAGGCCTGACAGACTGGAGACATGTGCTCCAAAGAGTAGAGGAGCATGAGAGAGGCATGGCACAGAGGCAGTGTGCTGAGGCCTATTTTTGAAACTGCTCCAGAGCAAGACTGGCCACCTCCTTGAGGGAAGACAGCTGACAGGACACCGTGAGCAGGTTAAGAAGCAGGGCTGGACTGGGACCAAAAAATGGCCCTGGCATTTCTCATCCCTGGCAGCCCTCCATGGTTATTTACACGATATGTGTAAGCACACGCCATACCAGAGGATGTATGCGCACATTTTGAAGTTTCAAAAATTAAAATAAAGTGCAGTATTCTACATGGAAGACAGTAACCATGTTAAAAGAGTGATACTCTTTCACTACTCAGAGACCTTCTTCTTCCACTACACGTTCCAACACCTGACGTCTCTTCTTCCCAGTCCAGCCCTGGAAGAACGCGTCGAGTTTTGGAAATTCGGCTGCTTTTCTTCTCGGGAGTCTCTCTTTTTCGGCTCCTCCTTTCTCCTTCCTCTTACTGGGCAACATTCTTCATGGCTTCTGACTGCAAGGTGGCCGCTGAGTGGTGGCACTACAACTGGATGGGTCTGTTTCTCATTTGAACACAAAAACAAACTAACCGCTGTTTCTGCGTTTTTACCAGAAATATATATTTTGAAATGCCTGCTCACACCGGCCCATCCGGCTACATCCACCAAACTTTACACACATAATATAATATAATAATATAATATAATACCCCTGAACACAAGCCCCAAAGCAGTAGTTGTTTTGTTTTTCTTCATAAAGGAGGTGCACAGTCATGACTACGATATCTCTGGCAACAAACATGGAAGGGGCTTTGGGGTCTTGTGTTTCAGCTCTGTAACTTCTGGATGGCTGAAAATGTCAGAATCAGTCCTCTCACTGACATCCACCATTGGTGTGACTTTTGGTGGCTTCAGCTCAAATGAAACCAGGGAAGAGGGGCCAGACTTTGAGGAGCCCCTTAGGGTTAGTGGATGCCCCGGGACCGTGCTTGGGCCCCTTAGCACCTAGATGGCTGAAATTCCCAGCACATGCTACTCTGGGGCATCACACTAAGTGTGTAAAGTTTGGTGGATGTAGCCCAAGTACAAACACCAGAACCCAGATTTGATCCTCAATTCTGCTCCAAAAGGCTCTCGGAGTGCAGAAGTCCCAGACCCTGATTTTGCCCAGTTTCACAAGGGGATAGTTTTTTCTCTTTGAACCTAGGAAGTTGAAATTTTAGTGTGTTGTTCTGTCCTCCATAAGGATCACATCTGTGCTGGTTTGACCCCCCTAAGTCCTTTCTGCTGTCCATAAAGGGTGTGGCAAAGTCCAGTAAAGTCTTTAAATGAAGCATCATAACTGGTCAAAGTTGCTCCAAATGAGATGAGCTTTCTGGGAGGAGTTCACACCTCTGCCAGAAACCAATATTTAAAACTTTGAAGCCCCACCTCCTTCCTGAAGCTACTTCCTGTTTGGGAGGGGGTTCTAGAATTATTCCACCAGATTAGGATTTCATAAAGTTTCAGGTCTGTATCCACTGGAGAGGCCAATGAGAGCAAAAGAGCAACAGGGTCAAAGGTCAACAGGCCTCGTGTCTCAGCCAGGCCTCAAAGGGTTAAGTGAGCCTTTTGGAGCTCCTTTGAAAAAAGGCCTGTCACCAATCTTGTTCAGGACCAACATGAAGAAGGATCTTTGGAACATTTTCACATCTTTAAGACCGCCTTGCCTCCTTTTTATAGCAGGAGTCACTGAACAGCACAAAGCTGCTATTGCAGCCATCAGGCCTCATTTCTGATCAATTATTATTGTTGAAACAAAGCTGAATATCAATTATTGATTTTTATTGTCATCATTTTGAACACCTGATGAGAGAAACACAATAAAAACATTTGAAAAGGAAGGATCAGAGTGTTGTTGTACTGCAATACTACAGTACAGCATCAGAGACACTCAGTTATTGATTGCCTGAATGATTGATTTACCCAGAAGAGGAACAGCTTTGTTGGAGCAGTAAAAATACACACATCAGAACGACAAAGTTACATTGGAAAAGAAACTACATGACATTACCAGCACAACATCTGAAGAACAGTTAGGATCAATTTAACTGGCCAGATAGTTAGGATTTCTTTAATGATATCCTTGATGAACCCAGACATCAGAGTGGTTTGTTCCCCTCAATCATAAATCTGTAAATATAGCGTGAAGTGATGGAACTAAAAGGCCACCTCTGAGTGCAGGAGTGAGCCTCTGTGACGGATGTGACGTCAGCAGACCGCCATTAGTTTGAGTCATTGTTTATATTCTTAATGCTGATTGGTCGATCTATAATGGTGACAAATGGTCTTCGTAGGTAGAATAAACATCCAGAAATTAAATGAATTTGTAGATTGTCTTATTAATCAAAAGATGAAGTATTAAAAATATTTGTTTTTTTTTCCTCGGAGTGAGCGACAACTACCGGATTTTCTCACAGAAGAACGGGGGGCCGACTTCCCCAGAAGCGGATGTTTGTAATTCCTGGGGCACTAAAATCCATTTCATATTATTTTTTATTGAACAGCGAATATTATGGAAATAAAATTTATATTTCTCGCCAGAAATGTCCTTAAAATGCTTTTTAAAAATCAAACCTATCTTGAAATGACGCTCGTCCGTAATGGCGTCCTTAGCAACCAACATAGCAACAGTAGAAACGTGACACTGTAACGACTCTCTTCTGAGAGGTGAAAGATTCATCGTAATAATGAACAAACCAAAGATTAAACACAAGAACTGAGCGAAGATTATGAAAACAAAATGCATATTTCTCTCTAGAAATGTCATCAGAATGCTTTATTAAATCAAAACTATCTTGGAAGAAGGCACTTTCCTCCGAAAATGACAGGAGCGGCCGCCATGTTTTTGTTTTGAGAGACCCTCATGAAAGAGTCACATGACCTACCAGCGCTCCAATAGAAAAGAAGAGGGGGAAAAAACCTACACATTTCACAATTTTTTGGCCTTTATCGTAGAACTGATAGGTTTTGACCTGTGGACAAACGGAGCCTTTTCACGTTTTGACATGAGACTGGGTTGTCAAAAGCAAAGAGCAGACAGCAGGACATCAAAAGAAAAGATCCAGACACTAAAACTACAAGTAGAAACAAGAAGAAATACTAAAAGCTTTGGAAAGATACTACAAGGTTGGATATACATTATTATATACACTACTATTCTCACTGACTCCTAAAGAGGGACAGGAAACATTAGAATGTGGATCAGATCAGCTGATTTCAGTGTTGAGTCCATCCCTCCATCCACTTTCTGTTCTTATCCTTTAAGGGTCATGGGGGGGGGGGGGGGGGGCGATCCCAGGTGACGTTGTTCAAGAGGCAGGGTTCACCCTGGACAGGTCACCAGTCCATCAGGAGAAATGAGGTGGACGGTATCATGCAACCTAAACTTAAACATTAGTCAGATCAAATTCAGATTAAAGCAAGAGTCTCCAGATCAAAGTCAGAATTCCTGATGATGTCATCAGGGCTTTGACAGTAGCTAGAATTCTGTCTTTGATCTCAGGAGGACATGAAAGAAACACAATTGAGGAAAGTAGAAGAGAGCATGGCAGCATGATGGTGCAGTGGTCAGCACTGTGGCCTCACAGCAAGAAGGTTCTGGGTTTGAGTCCAGGCTCGGGTGGGGAATCTTTCTCTGTAGAGCCTGTATGTTCTCCTCATGAATGTGTGGGTTCTCTCCAGGTACTCCAGCTTCCTCCCACTGTCCAAAGACATGTAATTGGGGACGAGGCTGATTGGACACTCTAAATTGACCGTAGGTATGAATGTGAGTGTGAATGGTTGTTCGTCTCTGTATGTTGGCCCTGTGATGGACTGGTGACCTGTCCAGGGTGAACCCCGCCTCTGGCCTGTAGATGCTGGGATAGGCTCCACCCCCCTCGACCATCAATGTAGGTCTTTTGTTAATTGCATGCCACATGAAATTATTGTTGGTCACTTTTCTAGCAACAGTCTCACAGTGTCAAGACAAGAACACTTCTACTTTTGATGATGACAGTTTGTTCAACACTAAACTTCATCCAGTACCATGTTGTCAAACACTGGAACCTCCACAGCACCTGAACAGGGACTTGAACCCTGGACCCTCAGATTAAAAGTCTGATGCTCTACCGTCTGAGCTCCTCAGGCTCTTTCTACAGCATTGAGACAGGAACAGAAACACCTGTGAAGGTCAAACTGATGCTTTCTTGACTTGTTCAGTCCTCCATGTTAAAGTCCACCAGGCTTTTGATTGGCTCTGATTCTCTGTGGCAAAATCCAACAAGAGGCTCCAAAAATGTCCTGAATGTCACAAGAATGCACAGGACAAGATGTTAGTTTCCTTCATGTCTGCAGTTCCACCACTGGAAAGTAAAGTCAATGCTGCTCTGCTGAAACCTGGGATCGGACCAGGGACCTTTAGATCTTCAGTCTAAGGCTCTCCCAACTGAGCTGGTTCAGTTCTGAGGGAGGGCCCTGCTTCTCTCATTTATAATCTCTTCCACTCTCACTAGAACTTAGAGGATTGGAGCTTCTGAAGTCCTGACACATTGAACAGTTCTCCAGGACCATTTTTGATGAAGGTCTGGATCACACCAGCCTTTTTTGTTTGTCTTCTTGCACCACTGTGCCGCCCCTACTAGTCGTCTACATATCAGTGTTCTCAGTATTGCACGAACATTCACATCAGTATTGTGCTAATATTTTATTTCCTGGCTCTTCAATCCTCCTATTATGAAGTTGATTGCTTCAGCGACCAGGAGACGTTATCATTGGCAGCTAGTTTACTATTATTGCTGCTGCTGTTGTTGGTTGTGTGTCTGTCTTCCATCCCCCTGTCCCTCTGTCTTTCTCTCTGCTTGTCTTTCACCCTCATCTTGTTCCCATCTTTTTGTCATTCTCTCCCTCCTTTCTCTCTGTCTTTTGTCTTTCCTTCTCTATATTTGTCTTCTGCTGTCTGTCCTGTCCTGCTCTCTTTCAACAACCAACCAGTCAAAGCAGACGTCCGGTTAAAAAATTATGATAAAAGAACTCTTGGTTTGATTTGGCTTGAGACATGAAGAAGATAGGATTGTTTTCCTTTCATTTTAGAAGCTTTTCCAGATTCATGAAAAGATCATCAATCAGTGCAGTATTTCAGACAGACTTCTGGTCCGTGAGGACGAGGAATCCAGCACAGATCCACAGAACTCCAACTGCCATCTTTGATGGTTCCTTTACAGTCTGTAGGGTGGAGAGATCCTCCTGAGTCTGGCTTGGAATGTTTGTCTGTGGATGTGTTGGCCCTGTGATGGACTGGTGACCTGTCCAGGGTGAACACGGCCTGTCGTCCAAAAGCTGCTGGGATAGGCTCCACCCCCTCATGACCCTGAACAGGATAAGCAGAAGACAATGGACAGAAGTCCTGACACATTGAACAGTTCTCCAGGACCATTTTTGATGAAGGTCTGGATCACACCAGCCTTTTTTGTTTGTCTTCTTCCAGTGTCCTCAACATTGTGTGAGCCAATAATTCCACATCTGTACCAGACACACCTCTGGTTGGTGGGTTGATGGATCTTTCTGTTCTAACAGTGTCTTTTATCTTGCTTTTAACTTTTCTTTGTATCTGCATTCTGTGGTGCACGGTGGCTCTGGAAGAGCGCTCTAACTATTGTCACTGTACCCCCCCCCCCGTACAACGAAAATAAAAGATTCTGATTCCGATTCTGACACACACACACACACACACACACACACACACACACACACACACGCGTGTATCAACATGATGTTCCGAATGTTTCACTGTCTGTGGTTGTCCAGCTCTCCTTGCCTCTTCACTGTCATTGTCAGAACTCGGAGCAGTCTTCCTCTCCAGGTGATGTCTCTGAGTGATGATGATTGCTGTCTGTTCAACCAGCTTCATTTGTTGATATCTGAGAAGGACTGAAGACAGCAAAGTGTGCTGATTGGCCAACAACCCCTCACAGGTCAAAGGTCACTGCTCTGAGGCGGACCAGTTTACTGTAACAGTGGTGGCACCATCCACTGCTGGCGCTCTCTTCAGTGCTTCTTGTTTCTGCCCTTTGTGTGTGAGCTCCTAGAGCAGCTGGTCCGGCTCTTTCCTTTTCTTTTCTATTCCACAAATTTATTTTTTGATTTTCTGTTTTTGTAATTCATCATCGATCTCGGCTCACGGTCGCTACACTCTTGACCTCCTGTGAGCCTTGAAGAGAGAGAAGCCACCTTTGTGTTGGAGAAGAGCAGCTTAGTCCAGGCAGCCAGCAGCCTGAGACCAGAGGGTAGCCAATCAACGCGCTTCCCTTCTTCATCGAGCGAATCTCAGCGGGAGCCACGGTCGACGAGGTGGAGGCTTTGGAGGCCGTCCTCCCACCAGGTCGTTGGAGAGGCGTCGTACATCGATGGGAGAATCCAGCTGAGAACGTAAGCCGGTTACGTTGGTTTTCACCGATTCAGGCCTGGACTCCTGTCTCGCTGCCAAACTCCGCCTGACTCCGTAGAGCTGGTCAGCCTCCACTCAGTCTTCTTCATTTGGTTGGAGGTCACTATCATTCATCCTACACACCTTTCCACCTGCCTCTTAGCCGTCTACTTGAAGCTCAGATAAATCCAGGCTAATTCATACCTGCTACTCAATATGGGCCTTAATTACTCTGCTGGAATTATCACTCTGTCTTAAGGGTTTTCTTCATTGTATTAAATCCTCTTTAATTTCCAAGAAGTCTTCCAACTCATTCATTCATGCAAGCCACTGAACCACAAGACCTCATTGATGAGCTTCAACCTGAGACTGATTGTTTCTCGTTGGACGAGACACCCATTCAATGAGACTCATTGTCAGTCCATTGAAATCTACTGGTGTTCCTGGTGAGTTGATTTAACAACATGAGCTGACAGAATCTACGTTCAGGTAGGAACCACCACATCCAGGGGTCTGGACCTTTGAGCAGGCAGAGCCATCAAAGTAGCAGACTAAGCTAGCAGACATTAGCATTGAGAAGAAACTGATACCTGAGCCTACTTTTGGGTCTGGACCTTTGAGCAGGCAGAGCCATCAAAGTAGCAGACTAAGCTAGAAGACGTTAGCATTGAGAAGAAACTGATACCTGAGCCTACTTTTGGGTCTGGTCAGGTGATGACACAATAATATGACATCATTGTCAGACTGACGCCTGCTCAACACTGACCAAACGCCGCCCTATTGCATTGTGGGAAATTTCTGCTTGGCTCGCGTCCATCAAAACACACAAAAAAATTTCTCCAGAATCAGTATGGATAATGGATACAATTGAGTCCACACTGGTTTTTCATTCTGAGTCGGGTGCAGGTGTGGAATTTCAGACACAGTCTGTGTTTGTGTTGTTCATTCAGTGATTTTTCTTACAATTCCCAATCAAAGCCCCACATTGCAAATGAACTCAAAATGATGCTAACAGTAATGTAGTGATAGTTGCTAATAACCTCAAAGTAATGCGACAGTGATTTCAGAAAAATTGCTAATGATCTCAAAATGATGCTGACAGTAATGTAGTGATAGTTGCTAATAAACTCAGTGATGCTTACAGTAATGTAGTAAGTGTTTAGAACAACCTCAAAGTGATGCTGACAGTCATGTAGTAAGAGTTGCTACTAACCTCAATTTAATGCTACAGTGATGTCTTAAGAATTGCTAATAAACTCAAAATAATGCTAACAGTAATGTAGTGATATTTGCTAATAAACTCAAAGTGATGCTGACAGTAATGTAGTAAGAGTTGCTACGAACCTCAAAATAATGCGACAGTGATGTCAGAAGAATTGGTAATGATCTCAAAATGATGCGACAGTGATGTAGTAAGAATTGCTAATGAACTAAAAATGATGCTAACAGTAATGGAGTGATAGTTTCGAATAAACTCAAAGTGATGCTGACAGTCATGTAGTAAGAGTTGCTACGAACCTCAAAATAATGCGACAGTAATGTAGTAAAAGTTGCTACGAACCTCAAAATATTGCTACAGTGATGTCGGAAGAATTGCTAATGAACTCAAAATGATGCTAAAAGTAATGTAGTGATAGTTGCTAATCAACTCAGTGATGCTTACAGTAATGTAGTAAGTGTTTCGAATAACCTCAAAGTGATGCTGACAGTCATGTAGTAAGAGTTGCTACGAACCTCCAAATAATGCAACAGTAATGTAGTAAAAGTTATGACGAATCTCAAAATGATGCGACAGTGATGTAGTAAGAATTGCTAATGATCTCAAAATGATGCGACACTGATGTAGTAAGAATTGCTAATGAACTCAAAATGATGCTAACAGTAATGGAGTGAAAGTTTCGAATAAACTCAAAGTGATGCTGACGGTCATGTAGTAAGAGTTGCTACAAACCTCAAAATAATGCGACAGTGATGTCGGAAGAACTGCTAATGATCTCAAAATGATGCGACAGTGATGTAGTAAAAGTTGCTACGAACCTCAAAATAATGCGACAGTAAAGTAGTAAGAGTTGCTTCGAACCTCAAAATAATGCGACAGTGATGTCAGAAGAATTGTAAATGATCTCAAACTAATGAGACAGTGAGGTCGTAAGAATTGCTAATGAACTCAAAATGATGCTAACAGTAATGTAGTGATCGTTGCTAATAAACTCAGTGATGCTTACAGTAATGTAGTGAGAGTTTGGAACAACCTCAAAGTGATTCTGACAGTAATGTAGTAAGAGTTGCTACGAACCTCAAAATAATGCGACAGTGATGTCAGAAGAATTGGTAATGATCTCAAAATGATGGGACAGTGATGTCGTAAGAATTGCTAATGATCTCGATGATCCAGTAATGGAGTGAAAGTTTCGAATAACCTCAAAGTGATGCTGACAGTCATGTGGTTTGAGTTGCGAGTAAATTAAAAATTATTCTGACAGTGATGTCGTAAGAATTGCTATTAAACTCAAAATGATGCAAACAGTAACGTAGTGACTCTTACTATATGATGTCGGAAGAACTGCTAATGATCTCAAAATGATGCGACAGTGATGTAGTAAGAGTTGCAACGAACCTCAAAATAATGCGACAGTAAAGTAGTAAGAGTTGCTTCGAACCTCAAAATGATGCGACAGTGATGTCAGAAGAATTGTAAATGATCTCAAACTGATGGGACAGTGATGTCGTAAGAATTGCTAATGAACTCAAAACGATGCTAACAGTAACGTAGTGATAGTTGCTACTAAACTCAGTGATGCTTACAGTAATGTAGTAAGTGTTTGGAACAACCTCAAAGTGATGCTGACAGTCATGTAGTAAGAGTTGCTACGAACCTCAAAATAATGCGACAGTTATGTCAGAAGAATTGCTAAAGATCTCAAACTGATGGGACAGTGATGTCAGAAGAATTGCTAATGATCTCAAAATGATGCTAACAGTAATGGAGTGAACGTTTCGAACAACCTCAAAGTGATGCTGACAGTCATGTAGTAAGAGTTGCTACGAACCTCAAAAAAATGCGACAGTAATGTAGTAAAAGTTGCCACGAACCTCAAAATATTGCGACAGTGATGTCGGAAGAATTGCTAATGAACTAAAAATGATGCTAACAGTAATGTAGTGATAGTTGCTAATTAACTCAGTGATGTTTAAAGTAATGTAGTAAGTGTTTCGAACAACCTCAAAGTGATGCTGACAGTCATGTAGTAAGAGTTGCTACGAACCTTAAAATAATGCGACAGTAATGTAGTAAGAGTTGCTACGAACCTAAAAATAATGCGACAGTGATGTAGGAAGGATTGCTAATGAACTCAAAATGAGTGATGCTGACAGCCATGTGGTTTGATTTGCGAGTAAATTAAAAATGATGCTGACAGTGATGTCGTAAGAATTGCTATTGAACTGAAAATGATGCTAACAGTAACGTAGTGATCGTTGCTAATGAACTCAAAGTGATGCTTACAGTAATGTAGTAAGAGTTTCGAACAACCTCAAAGTGATTCTGAAAGTCATGTAGTAAGGGTTGCTATGAACCTTAAAATAATGCAACAGTAAAGTTGTAAGAGTTGCTAAGAACCTCAAAATAATGCGACAGTAATGTAGTAAAAGTTGCTACGAACTTCAAAATATTGCGACAGTCATGTAGGAAGAATTGCTAATGAACTCAAAATGATGCTAACCGTAATGTAGTGATAATTGCTAATCAACTCAGTGATGCTTACAGTAATGTAGTAAGTGTTTGGAACAACCTCAAAGTGATGCTGACAGTCATGTAGTAAGAGTTGCTACGAACCTCAAAATAATGCGACAGTTATGTCAGAAGAATTGCTAAAGATCTCAAACTGATGGGACAGTGATGTCAGAAGAATTGCTAATGATCTCAAAATGATGCTAACAGTAATGGAGTGAACGTTTCGAACAACCTCAAAGTGATGCTGACAGTCATGTAGTAAGAGTTGCTACGAACCTCAAAAAAATGCGACAGTAATGTAGTAAAAGTTGCCACGAACCTCAAAATATTGCGACAGTGATGTCGGAAGAATTGCTAATGAACTCAAGATGATGCTAACGGTAATGTAGTGATAGTTGCTAAGAAACTCAGTGATGCTTACAGTAATGCAGTCAGAGTTTCTACGAACCTCAAAGTGATGCTGACAGTCATTTAGTAAGAGTTGCTAATGAACTCAGTTCAGTGCTACAGTGATTTTGTGAGAATTGCTCAACAACTCAAAATGATGCTAACAGTAATGTAGTGATAGTTGCTAATAAACTCAAAGTGATGCTGACAGTAATGTAGTAAGAGTTGCTAGGAACCTTAAAATAATGCAACAATAATGTAGTAAGAGTTGCTACGAACCTCAAAATAATGTGAGTGTGATGTCGGAAGAATTGCTAATGATCTCAAAATGATGCGACAGTGATGTAGTAAGAATTGCTAATGAACTCATAATTATGATAACAGTAATGGAGTGAAACTTTCGAATAACCTCAAAGTGATGCTAACAGTCATGTAGTAAGTGTTGCTACGAACCTCAAAATATTGCGACAGTGATGTCGGAAGAATTGCTAATGAACTCAAGATGATGCTAACAGTAATGTAGTGATAGTTGCTAAGAAACTCAGTGATGCTTACAGTAATGTAGTAAGAGTTTCGAACAACCTCAAAGTGACGCTGACAGTCATTTAGTAAGAGTGGCTACGAACCTTAAAATAATGCAACAATAATGTAGTAAGAGTTGCTACGAACCTCAAAATAATGTGACAGTGATGTCAGAAGAATTGCTAATGATGTCAAAATGATGCGACAGTGATGTAGTAAGAATTGCTACGAACCTCAAAATATTGCGACGGTGATGTCGGAAGAACTGCTAATGATCTCAAAATGATGTGACAGTGATGTAGTAAGAATTGCTAATGAACTTAAAATGATGCTAACAGTCATGTAGTGATAGTTGCTAAGAAACTCAGTGATGCTTACAGTAATGTAGTAAGAGTTGCTACGAACCTTAAAATAATGCAACAATAATGTAGTAAGAGTTGCTACGAACCTCAAAATATTGCGACAGTGATGTCGGAAGAATTGCTAATGATGTCAAAATGATGCGACAGTGATGTAGTAAAAGTTGCTACGAACCTCAAAATATTGCGACAGTGATGTCGGAAGAATTGCTAATGAACTCAAAATGATGCTAAAAGTAATGTAGTGATAGTTGCTAATCAAGTCAGTGATGCTTACAGTAATGTAGTAAGTGTTTCGAATAACCTCAAAGTGATGCTGACAGTCATGTAGTAAGAGTTGCTACGAACCTCAATATAATGCGACAGTAATGTAGTAAAAGTTGCTACGAACCTCAAAATATTGCGACAGTGATGTCGGAAGACTTGCTAATGAACTTAAAATGATGCTAACAGTAATGTAGTTTATAGTTGCTATTCAACTCAGTGATGCTTCCAGTAATGTAGTTAGAGTTTCGAACAACCTCAGAGTGATGGTGACAGTCATGTAGTAACAGTTGCTACGAACCTCAAAATAATGCGAAAGTAATGTAGGAAAAGTTGCTACGAACCTCAAAATATTGCGACAGTGATGTCGGAAGAATCGCTAATGAACTCAAGATGATGCAAACAGTAATGTTGTGAGAGTTGCTAAGAAACTCAGTGATGCTTACAGTAATGTAGTAAGAGTTTCGGACAACCTCAAAGTGACGCTGACAGTCATTTAGTAAGAGTTGCTACGAACCTTAAAATAATGCAACAATAATGTAGTAAGAGTTGCTCCGAACCTCAAAATAATGTGACAGTGATGTCAGAAGAATTGCTAATGATGTCAAAATGATGCGACAGTGATGTTATAAGAGTTGCTACGAACCTCAAAATATTGCGACAGTGATGTCGGAAGAACTGCTAATGATCTCAAAATGATGTGACAGTGATGTAGTAAGAATTGCTAATGAACTTAAAATGATGCTAACAGTCATGTCGTGATAGTTGCTAAGAAACTCAGTGATGCTTACAGTAATGTAGTAAGAGTTGCTACGAACCTTAAAATAAAGCAACAATAATGTAGTAAGAGTTGCTACGAACCTCAAAATATTGCGACAGTGATGTCGGAAGAATTGCTAATGAACTCAAGATGATGCTAACAGTAATGTAGTGATAGTTGCTAAGAAACTCAGTGATGCTTACAGTAATGTAGGAAGAGTTTCGAACAACCTCAAAGTGATGCTGACAGTCATTTAGTAAGAGTTGCTAATGAACTCAATTTAATGCTACAATGATGTCGTGAGAATTGCTCAACAACTCAAAATGATGCTAAAAGTAATGTAGTGATAGTTGCTAATAAACTCAAAGTGATGCTGACAGTAATGGAGTAAGAGTTGCTACGAACCTTAAAACAATGCAACAATAATGTAGTAAGAGTTGCTTCAAACCTCAAAATATTGCGACAGTGATGTCGGAAGAATTGCTAATGATCTCAAAATGATGCGACAGTGATGTAGTAAGAATTGCTAATGAACTCAAAATGATGCTAACAGTAATGGAGTGAAACTTTCGAATAACCTCAAAGTGATGCTGACAGTCATGTAGTAAGAGTTGCTACGAACCTCAAAATAATGTGACAGTAATGTAGTAAAAGTTACTAGGAACCTCAAAATAATGCGACAGTAATGTAGTTAAAGTTGCTACGAACCTCAAAATATTGCGACAGTGATGTCGGAAGAAATGCTAATTAACTCAAAATGATGCTAACAGTAATGTAGTGATAGTTGCTAATCAACTCAGTGATGCTTACAGCAATGTAGTAAGTGTTTAGAATAACCTTAAAGTGATGCTTACAGTCATGTAGTAAGTGTTGCTACGAACCTCAAAATGTTGCAACAGTGATGTCGGAAGAATTGCTAATGAACTCAAGATGATACTAACAGTAATGTAGTGATAGTTGCTCAGAAACTCAGTGATGCTTACAGTAATGCAGTAAGAGTTTCGAACAACCTCAAAGTGATGCTGACAGTCATTTAGTAAGAGTTGCTAATGAACTCAGTTCAGTGCTACAGTGATTTTGTGAGAATTGCTCAACAACTCAAAATGATGAACAGTAATGTAGTGATAGTTGCTAATAAACTCAAAGTGATGCTGACAGTAATGTAGTAAGAGTTGCTAGGAACCTTAAAAAAATGCAACAATAATGTAGTAAGAGTTGCTACGAACCTCAAAATAATGTGAGTGTGATGTCAGAAGAATTGCTAATGATCTCAAAATGATGCGACAGTGATGTAGTAAGAATTGCTAATGAACTCAAAATGATGATAACAGTAATGGAGTGAAACTTTCGAATAACCTCAAAGTGATGCTAACAGTCATGTAGTAAGTGTTGCTACGAACCTCAAAATATTGCGACAGTGATGTCGGAAGAATTGCTAATGAACTCAAGATGATGCTAACAGTAATGTAGTGATAGTTGCTAAGAAACTCAGTGATGCTTACAGTAATGTAGTAAGAGTTTCGAACAACCTCAAAGTGACGCTGACAGTCATTTAGTAAGAGTGGCTACGAACCTTAAAATAATGCAACAATAATGTAGTAAGAGTTGCTACGAACCTCAAAATAATGTGACAGTGATGTCAGAAGAATTGCTAATGATGTCAAAATGATGCGACAGTGATGTAGTAAGAATTGCTACGAACCTCAAAATATTGCGACGGTGATGTCGGAAGAACTGCTAATGATCTCAAAATGATGTGACAGTGATGTAGTAAGAATTGCTAATGAACTTAAAATGATGCTAACAGTCATGTAGTGATAGTTGCTAAGAAACTCAGTGATGCTTACAGTAATGTAGTAAGAGTTGCTACGAACCTTAAAATAATGCAACAATAATGTAGTAAGAGTTGCTACGAACCTCAAAATATTGCGACAGTGATGTCGGAAGAATTGCTAATGATGTCAAAATGATGCGACAGTGATGTAGTAAAAGTTGCTACGAACCTCAAAATATTGCGACAGTGATGTCGGAAGAATTGCTAATGAACTCAAAATGATGCTAAAAGTAATGTAGTGATAGTTGCTAATCAAGTCAGTGATGCTTACAGTAATGTAGTAAGTGTTTCGAATAACCTCAAAGTGATGCTGACAGTCATGTAGTAAGAGTTGCTACGAACCTCAATATAATGCGACAGTAATGTAGTAAAAGTTGCTACGAACCTCAAAATATTGCGACAGTGATGTCGGAAGACTTGCTAATGAACTTAAAATGATGCTAACAGTAATGTAGTTTATAGTTGCTATTCAACTCAGTGATGCTTCCAGTAATGTAGTTAGAGTTTCGAACAACCTCAGAGTGATGGTGACAGTCATGTAGTAACAGTTGCTACGAACCTCAAAATAATGCGAAAGTAATGTAGGAAAAGTTGCTACGAACCTCAAAATATTGCGACAGTGATGTCGGAAGAATCGCTAATGAACTCAAGATGATGCAAACAGTAATGTTGTGAGAGTTGCTAAGAAACTCAGTGATGCTTACAGTAATGTAGTAAGAGTTGCTACGAACCTTAAAAAAATGCAACAATAATGTAGTAAGAGTTGCTACGAACCTCAAAATATTTCGACAGTGATGTCGGAAGAATTGCTAATGATCTCAAAATGATGCGACAGTAATGTAGTAAGAATTGCTAATGAACTCAAAATGATGCTAACAGTAATGTAGTGATAGTTGCTAATTAACTCAGTGATGCTTACAGTAATGTAGTAAGTGTTTCGAACAACCTCAAAGTGATGCTGATAGTCATATAGTCAGAGTTGCTACGAACCTTAAAATAATGCGACAGTGATGTCAGGAGAATTGCTAAAGATCTCAAAAAGATGCGACAGTGATTTAGTAAGAATTGCTCAACAACTCAAAATTATGCGAACAGCAATGTAGTGATAGTTGCTAATAAACTCAAAGTGATGCTGAAGGTAATGTAGTAAGAGTTGCTACGAACCTTAAAATAATGCAACAATAATGTAGTAAGAGATGCAACGAACCTCAAAATATTGCGACAGTGATGTCGGAAGAATTGCTAATGATCTCAAAATGATGCGATAGTGATGTAGTAAGAATTGCTAATGAACTCAAAATGATGCTAACAGTAATGTAGTGATAGTTGCTAGTCAACTCAGTTATGCTTACAGTAATGTAGTCAGTGTTTTGAATACCCTCAAAGTGATGCTGACAGTCATGTACTAAGAGTTGATACGAACCTCAAAATAATGCGACAGTATTGTAGTAAAAGTTGCTACGAACCTCAAAATATTGCGACAGTGATGTCGGAAGAATTGCTAATGAACTCAAAATGATGCTAAATGTAATGTAGTGATAGTTGCTTATCAACTCAGTGATGCTTACACTAATGTAGTGAGTGTTTCGAATAACCTCAAAATAATGCAACAATAATGTAGTAAGAGTTGCTACGAAACTCAAAATATTGCGACAGTGATGTCGGAAGAACTGCTAATGATCTCAAAATGATGTGAAAGTGATGTAGTAAGAATTGCTAATGAACTCAAAATGATGCTAACAGTAATGGAGTGAAAGTTTCGAATAACCTCAAAGTGATGCTGACAGTCATGTAGTAAGTGTTGCTACGAACCACAAAATAATGCGACAGTAATGTAGTAAAAGTTGCTACGAACCTCAAAATATTGCGACAGTGATGTCGGAAGAATTGCTAATGAACTCAAAATGATGCTAACAGTAATGTAGTGATAGTTGCTAATCAACTCAGTGATGCTTCCAGTAATGTAGTTAGAGTTTCGAACAACCTCAAAGTGATGGTGACAGTCATGTAGTAACAGTTGCTACGAACCTCAAACTAATGCGACAGTCAAACAGCCGGAGCAGGAAAGCTAAGATGAATCAAAGATCCTCCACCCTGCCAGATCCGACCCTGGTAATGTAGACCTGCACAGGGTGGGTGGGGTGGAGCGGCTGGTGGTGGTGGAGGATGAAGACTCACCAGACTGCCCAAAGCCTGGACACGGTGGAGTCCACCGCAGCGTTCTGAGTAGAAGGATGAGAGCGATGTTCAATGGTACATGTTTTCTTTCCTGAACCGCCGATGTTTCCAATCACGAATCTCAGTCATGAGATTTGAACATCATGGAGGAGTTCAAAAGTGTCAAACTGGGCCGGTCTCCATTTTATGAGTCCAGAGACCGAGGATAAAACTACAAGTCCCTGGTTCAGATTTGACTCGTCTGAATCCAAACACAGCAGCGTTCTTCCACCAGGCCAGATGAGTTGATCATGATAACAAGATATCTTCATGCTACTACAACACACAAACTCATCACAAGAAAAGACTTCATGGTGGAACAACAAATCTCCTCCCAATGGGAAAAACACTGAGTTGAACAATCAACTTTTCCATGATGACATGGAGAGCTTGGCAGCAGCAGCAGGCTTCCATTGGGGGCTGATATGCCAGCTCCACTTAGCCTTCTTTGGAATGGTTTCACCTGGAGTGATGCTGTTATTGAGACCTTTTATCTGGAACAACACCACCTGCATGGAGACTGAGGACTTCAACAGATGCAGATGTATGATGCGGACTTTGTGCTAAAAACAGCAGAAAAAAAGACAAAAAGTGGAGAATTTTAACAAAAGTATGCAAATGAGCTGAAGATCAAAATACAAAAAGTAAATCAAGGTTTTTTTCAAATGATTGCCAGCTATTTAGCTAAGAGAAGGACAAATGTCAATCAAGATGTCAGAATGGAACGATCCCACTGGCTTCTGGTCAAGAGAACCATGGAGATGCTAACTTCCTGTTGGACTATCAGGGTGTCTCATCCCTGACATGCTAACTTCCTGTTGGACTATCAGGGTGTCTCATCCCTGACATGCTAACTTCCTGTTGGACGATAAGCGTGTCTCATCCCTGACATGCTAACTTCCTGTTGGACGATAAGCGTGTCTCATCCCTGACATGCTAACTTCCTGTTGGACGATAAGCGTGTCTCATCCCTGACATGCTAACTTCCTGTTGGACGATAAGCGTGTCTCATCCCTGACATGCTAACTTCCTGTTGGACGATAAGCGTGTCTCATCCCTGACATGCTAACTTCCTGTTGGACGATAAGCGTGTCTCATCCCTCACATGCTAACTTCCTGTTGGACGATAAGCGTGTCTCATCCCTCACATGCTAACTTCCTGTTGGACGATAAGCGTGTCTCATCCCTCACATGCTAACTTCCTGTTGGACGATAAGCGTGTCTCATCCCTCACATGCTAACTTCCTGTTGGACGATAAGCGTGTCTCATCCCTCACATGCTAACTTCCTGTTGGACGATAAGCGTGTCTCATCCCTCACATGCTAACTTCCTGTTGGACGATAAGCGTGTCTCATCCCTGACATGCTAACTTCCTGTTGGACAATAAGTGTGTCTCATCCCTGACATGCTAACTTCCTGTTGGACTATGAGGGTGTCTCATCCCTGACATGCTAACTTCCTTTTGGACTATGAGGGTGTCTCATCCCTGACATGCTAACTTCCTTTTGGACTATCAGGGTGTCTCATCCCTGAGATGCTAACTTCGTGTTGGACTATAAAGCCTGATCTAAGCCTGATTTATGCTTCTGTGTCGAGTAGTATTCATACCTCCTCCGTAGCCTGAAACGCGCCTCCAAAAAATCCTACTTACGCATCGCGTCGACGCGTGGTGACGTCAACGTCGAGGACTGTGATTGGTCCGCTCAGAACGTTATTTCCGGTTCAGTCGCAGCACAGCAACACCGCCATTTTCAAAGTTTCTGTGGTGAAGGCTCCAAGAAAAAATGGACCAAGCTGAAGAAAGGATTATCGAGGAGGTGCTCAAGTACGACCACCTCTACAACTCCTCTTCGCGGCACTACAAAGACTGACAAATGGCCAACAATTGTTGTCTGTGACCGGAAGAAAACCAAGGAATCCGACAAGAGCCCCGTAAACAATACAAAGACAAAGCCACACCCCCTAGCGGCTTGGATGTGAATTGCAGAGCAACGACGCAGAATAAACCAGGCTTTCCAGTCGCACCTGTTTTACGCCCCCGTGCCAGATAAGGACCCCCATCGGGCTGTGCCACCCTGGAGGGAGCGCGTCTCACACTCAGTCAGCGGAACCATGCGGATCCGGGCCGGAGCTGTGGGAAGGAGCGCCAATTGTATCGGGTTGTTGTTTTCTGGACTGCAGCAGAACAGGAGCAGCCGGGACTGGAATGTAGAAGTAGGTTATCTTGAAGTTGACTAAGTTATGGTGAACGATATTGTGGTTCAACACTTTAATGAGCTTTAAGGCAAACATATTTCATGAGGAAACAACGCCGGAATTGGACGGATTTCAGCGGCACACAACAACGTATCCGATACACCTCATTGGAAACCTGGTGGTCTAAGACTAAGAAACACCAGTCACCATGAAGAAAGGAACTTTTAGCTGAGTACTCATGTTCTTTTCTGCAGGTTGAATGTCGCATTTGTTGGACAGAAGCGTCTCATCTCAACAAAAGCACCTCTTCAGTGCTGAGGCATGATGGGGCCAGGCATGAGAATGAAGTCCCAGATCCACCAGGATGAACTCAGGTATACAGCCACTCTCCAACTGACTCACAGTTGCTTCATTGATCATTAATTCCTCTTCATTTCTTCTCTCCTTCATCTTTAACCATCCAGCTTCCAGGAAGCAGATGCTGGATGAGGCTCTGCTGAATTTCATCCTGAAGGACTGCCAGCCCCTCAGCACTGTTGAGAGGGAAGGGTTCAGGGAACTGGTTCAGGTCCTTGAGCCTCATATGTTTGCCAACCAGAAAGGTTTGTGTGGAAATGATCTAAAGCAGTAGTTGATATCTCCAGTTTATTTCATCTCTAATTTCAATGTATTGATTTACCCTGGGTGTCATTTTCAGACCATCAAACAAACGGTGGCCAAAAAGTACCAGGAGGAACGGGAAGGAGTGAAAAAGGAAGTCCAGCTGCCATGTGGACATCTGTGGACATGGAGGCTCCCTTGGCTCTGACCTGTCACTGCATTCGTGAGAATGAATGTGTTGGGAGTGCAAGACTTTCCACAAAGTCACCCTGCATCGTTTTGAGGTTTTTAGCAACTCTCACTACATCACTTTCAACATCATTTTGAGGTTTGTCGCAACTCTCACGAAATGACTGTAGCATCATTTTGAGGTTTTAAGCAACTCTCATTACATCACTGTTGCAACATTTTGAGGTTCGTAGCAACTCTCACCACATCACTGTAGCATAATTTCTTAGGTTTGTAGCAACTCTCATTACATCACTTTAGCATGATTTTGAGATTAGTATCAACTCTCACTACATCACTGTCGCATCATTTTGAGGTTCGTAGCAACTCTCACCACATCACTGTAGCATCATTTTGAGATTCGTAGCAACTCTCACCACATCACTGTAGCATCATTTATTAGGTAAGTAGCAACTCTCACCACATCACTGTAGCATCATTTCTTAGGTATGTAGCAACTTTCATTACATCACGTTAGCATGATTGTGAAATTACTATCAACTCTCACCACATGAATGTAGAATCATTTTGAGAATCGTAGCAACTCTCACTACATCAGTCGCATCATTTTGAAATTTGTAGCAACTCTCAATTCATCACTGTAGCATCATTTTGAGGTTTGTAGCAACTCTTACAACATTACTGGAAGCATCAGTTTGAGCATCGTAGCAACTCTGCCTACATCACTGTAGCATCATTTCTTAGGTAAGTAGCAACTCTCATGACATCACTTTAGCATGATTTTGAAATTACTATCAACTCTCACCACATCACTGTAGCATCATTTCTTAGGTTTGTAGCAAATCTCATTACATCACTCTAGCATCATTTTGAGATTAGTAGCAACTCTCATTACATCACTGTAGCATTATTTTGAGGTTCGTAGCAACTCTCACCACATCACTGTAGCATCATTTCTTAGGTTTGTAGCAAATCTCATTACATCACTCTAGCATCATTTATAGGTTCGTAGCAACCCTCATTACATCACTGTAGCATCATTTTGCGGTTCGTAGCAACTCTCATTACATCACTGTAGCATCATTTCTTAGGGAAGTAGCAACTCTCATTACATCACTTTAGCGTGATTTTGAAATTACTATCAACTCTCACCACATCACTGTCAGCATCATTTTGAGATGAGTATCAACTCTCATTACACCGCTATAGCTTTATTTTGAAATTACTATCAACTCCCATGACATCACTGTAGCATCATTTTGAGGTTTGTAGCAACTCTCACTACATTACTGGAAGCATCAGTTTGAGCATCGTAGCAACTCTGCCTACATCACTGTAGCATAATTTCTTCGGTTAGAAGCAACTCTCATGAAATCACTTTAGCATGATTTTGAAATTACTATCAACTCTCACCACAACACT
The DNA here is from genome assembly GCF_037954235.1 of Aulostomus chinensis. Lineage (NCBI taxonomy): Eukaryota > Metazoa > Chordata > Actinopteri > Syngnathiformes > Aulostomidae > Aulostomus > Aulostomus chinensis. Next base: position 36,757,056 of record NC_141320.1, on the reverse strand, counting down.
GTCAGCATAATTTCTTCGGTTAGTAGCAACTCTCATGAAATCACTTTAGCATGATTTTGAGATTAGTATCAACTCTCACTACATCACTGTCGCATCATTTTGAGGTTAGTAGCAACTCTCACTACATCACTGTCGCATCATTTCTTAGGTTAGTCGCAACTCTCACTACATCACTGTCGCATCATTTCTTAGGTTCGTAGCAACTCTCACCACATCACTGTAGCATCATTTTGAGGATCGTAGCAACTCTCACCACATGACTGGAGCATCATTTTGAGGATCGTAGCAACTCTCAACACATCATTGTCGCATCATTTTGAGGATAGTCGCAACTCTCACGACATTACTGTAGCATCATTTCTTAGGTTTGTAGCAAATCTCGTAACATCACTCTAGCATCATTTTGTGATTCGTAGCAACTCTCATTACATCACGCTAGCATCATTTTGAGATTCGTAGCAACTCTCATTACATCACTGTAGCATCATTTTGCGGTTCGTAGCAAACCTCACTACATAATTTTTGCATCAGTTCTCAGGGAAGTATCAACTGTCATTACACCACTTTCGCTTTATTTTGAAATTACTATCAACTCTCACCACAACACTGTCAGTATAATTTCTTAGGTTAGTAGCAACTGTCATAACATCACTGTAGCATCATTTTGAGGTAAGTAGCAACTCTCACTACATCACTGTCGCATCATTTTGAGGATAGTCGCAACTCTCACGACATTACTGTCGCATCATTTTGAGGTAAGTAGCAACTCTCACTACATTACTGGAAGCATCATTTTGACATTCGTAGCAACTCTCATTTCATCACTGTAGCATCATTTCTTAGGTTAGTAGCAACTCCCATGACATCACTGTAGCATCATTTTGAGGTTTGTAGCAACTCTCACTACATTACTGGAAGCATCATTTTGACATTTGTAGCAACTCTCATTTCATCACTGTAGCATCATTTCTTAGGTTAGTAGCAACTCCCATGACATCACTGTAGCATCATTTTGAGGTTTGTAGCAACTCTCACTACATGAATGTAGCATCATTTTGATGTTCGTAGCAACTCTCATTACATCACTGTTGCATCATTTTGAGGATCGTAGCAACTCTCATGACATCACTTTAGCATGATTTTGAAATTACTATCAACTCTCACCACAACACTGTCAGTATAATTTCTTAGGTTAGTAGCAACTGTCATAACATCACTGTAGCATCATTTTGAGGATCGTAGGAACTCTCACCACATCACTGTAGCATCATTTTGAGGATCGTAGCAACTCTCAATACATCATTGTCGCATCATTTTGAGGATAGTCGCAACTCTCACGACATTACTGTAGCATCATTTCTTAGGTTTGTAGCAAATCTCATTACATCACTCTAGCATCATTTTGAGATTCGTAGCAACTCTCATTACATCACTGCAGCATCATTTTGCGGTTCGTAGCAAACCTCACGACATCACTGTAGCATCATTTCTTAGGGAAGTAGCAACTCTCATTACACCGCTTTAGTATCATTTTGAAATTACTATCAACTCTCACCACATCACTGTAGCATCACTTCTTAGGTTTGTAGCAACTCTCATTACATCACTGTAGCATCATTTCTTAGGTAAGTAGCAACTCTCACCACATCACTGTAGCATCATTTTGGGGTTCGTAGCAACTCTCACTACACCACTTTAGCATTATTTCTAAATTAGTATCAACTCTCACCACATCACTGTAGCATCACTTCTTAGGTTATTCGCAACTCTCACGACATCACTTTAGCGTGATTTTGAAATTACTATCAACTCTCACCACATCACTGTAGCATCATTTTGAGGATCGTAGTAACTCTCACTACATCACTGTTGCATCATTTTGACATTTGTAGCAACTCTCATTATATCACTGGAGCATCATTTCTTAGGTTAGTAGCAACTCCCATGACATCACTGCAGCATCATTTTGAGGTTTGTAGCAACTCTCACGACATTTCTGGAAGTATCAGTTTGAGGTTCGTAGCAAATCTCACCACATCACTGTAGCATAATTTCTTAGGTTAGTAGCAACTGTCATAACATCACTGTAGCATCATTTTGAGGATCGTAGCAACTCTCACTACATCATTGTCGCATCATTTTGAGGATAGTCGCAACTCTCACGACATTACTGTAGCATCATTTTGAGATTCGTAGCAACTCTCACGACATCACTGTAGCATCACTTCTTAGGTTTGTCGCAACTCTCATTACATCACTTTAGCATCATTTTGAGGATCGTAGCAACTCTCACCACATCACTGTAGCATCATTTATTAGGTAAGTAGCAACTCTCACCACATCACTTTAGCATCATTTCTTAGGTATGAAGCAACTCTCATTACATCACTTTAGCGTGATTTTGAAATTACTATCAACTCTCACCACATCACTGTCGCATTAAATTGAGGTTCGTAGCAACTTTTAAATAAATTGCCTTGCCTTTTACTACATTACCGTTGCATTATTTAAAGGTTCGTAGCAACTCTTACTACATTACTGTCAGCATCACTTTGAGTTTATTAGAAACTATCACTACATTACAGTTAGCATCATTTTGAGTTTATTAGCAATTCATAGACATCACTGTACCATTAAATTGAGGTAAGTAGCAACACTTACTACATGACTGTCAGCATCACTTTGAGGTTGTTCGAAACGTTCACTCCATTACTGTTAGCATCATTTTGAGTTCATTAGCAATTCTTACTAAATCACTGTCGCATCATTTTGAGATCTTTAGCAATTCTTCTGACATCACTGTCGCATTATTTTGAGGTTAGTGGCAACTCTTACTACATGACTGTCGGAATCACTTTGAGGTTTTTCGAAACACTTACTACATTACTGTAAGCATCACTGAGTTTATTAGCAACTATCACTACATTACTGTTAGCATCATTTTGAGTTCAATAGCAATTCTTCTGACATCACTGTCGCGATATTTTGAGGTTCGTAGCAACTTTTACTACATTACTGTCGCATTATTTTGAGGTTCGTAGCAACTCTTAGTACATGACTGTCAGCATCACTTTGAGGTTATTCGAAACTTTCACTCCATTACTGTTAGCATCATTTTGAGTTCATTAGCAATTCTTACTACATCACTGTCGCATCATTTTGAGATCATTAGCAATTCTTCTGACATCACTGTCGCATTATTTTGATGTTCATAGCAACTCTTACTACTTTACTGTTGCATTATTTTAAGGTTCGTAGCAACCCTTACTACATGACTGTCATAATCACTTTGAGGTTGTTCGAAACACTTACTACATTACTGTCAGCATCACTTTGAGTTCATTAGCAACTATCACTACATTACTGTTAGCATCATTTTGAGGTTAGTAGCAACTCTTATTACATGCCTGTCAGCATCACTTTGAGGTTGTTCGAAACACTTACTACATGACTGTCAGCATCACTTTGAGGTTATTCGAAACGTTCACTCCATTACTTTTAGCATCATTTTGAGTTCAGTAGCAATTCTTCCGACATCACTGTCGCAATATTTTGAGGTTCGTCGCAACTTTTACTACATTACTTTCGCATTATTTTGAGGTTCGTAGCAACTGTTACTACATGACTGTCAGCATCACTTTGAGGTTATTCGAAACACTTACTACATTACTGTAAGCATCACTGAGTTGATTAGCAACTATCACTACATTACCGTTAGCATCATTTTGAGTTCATTAGCAATTCTTCCGACATCACTGTCACAATATTTTGAGGTTCGTTGCAACTTTTACTACATTATTGTCGCATTATATTGAGGTTCGTAGCAACTCTTACTACATGACTGTCAGCATCACTTTGAGGTCATTCGAAACGTTCACTCCATTACTGTTAGCATCATTTTGAGATCATTACCAATTCTTCTGACATCACTGTCGCAATATTTTGAGGTTTGTAGCAACTTTTACTACATTACTGTCGCATTATTTTGAGGTTCGTACCAACTCTTAATACATGACTGTCAGCATCACTTGGAGGTTATTCGAAACTTTCACTCCATTACTGTTAGCATCATTTTGAGTTCATTAGCAATTCTTACAACATCACTGTCGCATCATTTTGAGATCATTAGCAATTCTTCCGTCATCACTGTCGCATTATTTTGAGGTTCGTAGCAACTCTTAGGACAAGACTGTCAGCATCACTTTGAGGTTATTCGAAACTTTCACTCCATTACTGTTAGCATCATTTTAGTTCATTCGCAATTCTTACTACATCACTGTCGCATCATTTTTAGATCATTAGCAATTCTTCCGACATCACTGTCGCATTATTTTGAGGTTCGTAGCAACTCTTACTACATGACTGTCAGCATCACTTTGATGTTATTCGAAACACTTACTACATTACTGTAAGCATCACTGACTTGATTAGCAACTATCACTACATTACTGTTAGCATCATTTTGAGTTCATTAGCAATTCTTCCGACATCACTGTCGCATCTTTTTGAGATCATTAGCAATTCTTCTGACATCACTGTCACATCATTTTGAGGTTCGTAGCAACTCTTACTACATTATTGTTGCATTATTTTAAGGTTCGTAGCAACTCTTACTACATTACTGTCAGCATCACTTTGAGTTTATAAGCAACTATCACTACATTACTGTTAGCATCATTTTGAGTTCATGAGCAATTCTCACGACATCACTGTAGCATTGAATTGAGTTCATTAGCAAGTCTTACTAAATGACTGTCAGCATCACTTTGAGGTTGTTCGAAACTCTTACTACATTACTGTAAGCATCACTGAGTTTCTTAGCAACTTTCACGACATTACTGTTAGCATCATCTTGAGTTCATTAGCGATTCTTCCGACATCACTGTTGCAATATTTTGAGGTTCGTAGCAACTTTTACTACATTACTGTCGCATTTTTTTGAGGTTCGTAGCAACTCTTACTACATGACTGTCAGCATCACTTTGAGGTTATTCGAAACGTTCACTCCATTACTGTTCCCATCATTTTGAGATCATGACCAATTCTTCTGACATCACTGTCGCATCATTTTGAGATCTTTAGCAATGCTTCTGACATCACTGTCGCATTATTTTGAGGTTCGTCGCAACTCTTACTACATGACTGTCACCATCACTTTGAGGTTATTCGAAACACTTACTACATTACTGTAAGCATCACTGAGTTGATTAGCAACTACCACTACATTACTGTTAGCATCATCTTAAGTTCATTAGCAATTCTTCCGACATCACTGTTGCAATATTTTGAGGTTCGTAGCAACTTTTACTACATTACTGTCGCATTATATTGAGGTTCGTACCAACTCTTAGTACATGACTGTCAGCATCATTTGAGGTTAATCGAAACGTTCACTCCATTCCTGTTAGCATCATTTTGAGATCCTTACCAATTCTTCTGACATCACTGTCGCATTATTTTGAGGTTCGTAGCAACTCTTACTACATGACTGTCACCATCACTTTGAGGTTATTCGAAACACTTACTACATTACTGTAAGCATCACTGAGTTGATTAGCAACTACCACTACATTACTGTTAGCATCATCTTAAGTTCATTAGCAATTCTTCCGACATCACTGTTGCAATATTTTGAGGTTCGTAGCAACTTTTACTACATTACTGTCGCATTATATTGAGGTTCGTACCAACTCTTAGTACATGACTGTCAGCATCATTTGAGGTTAATCGAAACGTTCACTCCATTCCTGTTAGCATCATTTTGAGATCCTTACCAATTCTTCTGACATCACTGTCGCATCATTTTGAGGTTCGTAGCAACTCTTACTACATGACTGTCAGCATCACTTTGAGGTTATTCGAAACACTTACTACATTACTGTAAGCATCACTGAGTTGATTAGCAACTACCACTACATTACTGTTAGCATCATCTTAAGTTCATTAGCAATTCTTCCGACATCACTGTTGCAATATTTTGAGGTTCGTAGCAACTTTTACTACATTACTGTCGCATTATATTGAGGTTCGTACCAACTCTTAGTACATGACTGTCAGCATCATTTGAGGTTAATCGAAACGTTCACTCCATTCCTTTTAGCATCATTTTGAGATCCTTCCCAATTCTTCTGACATCACTGTCGCATCATTTTGAGGTTCGTAGCAACTCTTACTACATGACTGTCAGCATCACTTTGAGGTTATTCGAAACACTTACTACATTACTGTAAGCATCACTGAGTTGATTAGCAACTATCACTACATTACTGTTAGCATCATTTTGAGTTGTTGAGCAATTCTCACGACATCACTGTAGCATTAAATTGAGTTCATTCGCAACTCTTACGAAATGACTGTCAGCATCACTTTGAGGTTGTTCGAAACTCTTACTACATTACTGTAAGCATCACTGAGTTTCTTAGCAACTATCACTACATTACTGTTAGCATCATCTTGAGTTCATTAGCAATTCTTCCGACATCACTGTCGCAATATTTTGAGGTTCGTAGCGACTTTTACTACATTACTGTCGCATTATTTTGAGGTTATTTGCAACTCTTCCTCCATTACTGTCAGCATCACTTTGAGGTTATTTGAAAGTTTCACTCCATTACTGTTAGCATCATCTTGAGTTCATTAGCAATTCTTCCGACATCACTGTCGCAATATTTTGAGATCTTTAGCAATTCTTCCGACATCACTGTTGCATTATTTTGAGGTTCGTAGCAACTCTTCCTAATGACTGTCACCATCACTTTGAGGTTATTCGAAACACTTACTACATTACTGTAAGCATCACTGAGTTGATTAGCAACTATCACTACATTACTGTTAGCATCATTTTAAGTTCATTATCAATTCTTCCGACATCACTGTCGCAATATTTTGAGGTTCGTAGCCACTTTTACTGCATTACTGTCGCATTATATTGAGGTTCGTAGCAACTCTTACTACATGACTGTCAGAATCACTTTGAGGTTTTTCGAAACACTTACTACATTACTGTAAGCATCACTGAGTTGATTAGCAACTATCACTACATTACTGTTAGCATCATTTTGAGTTCATTAGCAATTTTTCCGACATCACTGTCGCAATATTTTGAGGTTCGTAGCAACTTTTACTACATTACTGTCGCATTATTTTGAGGTTCGTAGCAACACTTCCTACATGACTGTAAGCATCACTTTGAGGTTATTCGCAAGTTTCACTCCATTACTGTTAGCATCATTTTGAGTTCATTAGCAATTCTTACTACATCACTGTCGCATGATTTTGAGATCAGTAGCATTTCTTCCGACATCACTGTTGCAATATTTTGAGTTTCGTAGCAACTCTTACTACATTACTGTTGCATTATTTTAAGGTTCATAGCAACTCTTACTACATTACTGTCAGCATCACTTTGAGTTCATTCGCAACTATCACTACATTACTGTTAGCATCATTTAGAGTTGTTGAGCAATTCTCACGACATCACTGTCGCAATATTTTGAGGTTCGTAGCAACTTTTACTACATTACTGTCGCATTATTTTGAGGTTCGTAGCAACTTTTACTACATTACTGTCGCATTATTTTGAGGTTCGTAGCAACACTTACTACATGACTGTCAGCATCACTTTGAGGTTAATCGAAAGTTTAACTCCATTACTGTTAGCATCATCTTGAGTTCATGAGCAATTCTTCCGACATCACTGTCGCAATATTTTGAGGTTCGTAGCAACTCTTACTACATTATTGTTGCATTATTTTAAGGTTCGTAGCAACTCATACTACATTACTGTCAGCATCACTTTGAGTTTATTAGCAACTATCACTACATTACTGTTAGCATAATTTTGAGTTGTTGAGCAATTCTCACGACATCACTGTAGCATTAAATTGAGTTCATTAGCAACTCTTATTAAATGACTGTCAGCATCACTTTGAGGTTGTTCGGAACTCTTACTACATTACTGTAAGCATCACTGAGTTTCTTAGCAACTATCACTACATTACTGTTAGCATCATCTTGAGTTCATGAGCAATTCTTCCGACATCACTGTCGCAATATTTTGAGGTTCGTAGCAACTTTGACTATATTACTGTCGCATGATTTTGAGGTTCGGAGCAACTCTTACTACATTACTGTCAGCATCACTTTGAGGTTATTCGAAAGTTTCACTCCATTACTGTTAGCATCATCTTGAGTTCATTAGCAATTCTTCCGACATCACTGTCGCAATATTTTGAGGTTCGTAGCAACTTTTACTACATTACTTTCGCATTATTTTGAGGTTATTAGCAACACTTACTACATGACTGTCAGCATCACTTTGAGGTTATTCGAAAGTTTCACTCCATTACTTTTAGCATCATTTTGAGTTCAGTAGCAATTCTTCCGACATCACTGTCGCAATATTTTGAGGTCCGTAGCAACTTTTACTATATTACTGTTGAATTATATTGAGGTTCGTAGCAACTCTTACCACATGACTTCGAGCATCACTTTGAGGTTATTCGAAACACTTACTACATTACTGTAAGCATCACTGACTTGATGAGCAACTATCACTACATTACTGTTAGCATCATTTTGAGTTCATTAGAAATTCTTCCGACATCACTGTCGCAATATTTTTAGGTTCGTAGCAACTTTTACTACATTACTGTCGCATTATTTTGAGGTTCGGATAAACTCTTACTACATGACTGTCAGCATCACTTTGAGGTTATTCGAAACACTTACTACATTACTGTAAGCATCACTGACTTGATTAGCAACTATCACTACATTACTGTTAGCATCATTTTGAGTTCATGAGCAATTCTTCCGACATCACTGTCGCAATATTTTGAGGTTCGTAGCAACTTTTACTACATGACTGTCAGCATCACTTTGAGGTTATTTGAAACACTTACTATATTACTGTAAGCATCACTGACTTGATTAGCAACTACCACTACATTACTGTTAGCATCATTTTGAGTTCATTAGCAATTCTTCAGACATCACTGTCGCAATATTTTGAGGTTCGTAGCAACTTTTACTACATTACTGTCGCATTATTTTGAGGTTCGTAGCAACTTTTACTACATTACTGTTGCATTATTTTGAGGTTCGTAGCAACACTAACTACATGACTGTAAGCATCACTTTGAGGTTATTCGAAACTTTCACTCCATCACTGTCGCATCATTTTGAGATCATTAGCAATTCTTCTGACATCACTGTCACATTATTTTGACGTTCGTAGTAACTCTTACTACATTACTGTCAGCATCACTTTGAGTTTTTTAGCAACTATCACTACATTACTGTTAGCATCATTTTGGGTTTATGAGCAATTCTCACGACATCACTGTAGCATTGAATATCAGTTCATTAGCAACTCTTACTAAATGACTGTCAGCATCACTTTGAGGTTGTTCGAAACTCTTACTACATTACTGTAAGCATCACTGACTTGATTAGCAACTATCACTACATTACTGTTAGCATCATTTTAAGTTCATGAGCAATTCTTCCGACATCACTGTCGCAATATTTTAAGGTTCGTAGCAACTTTTACTACATTACTGTCGCATTATTCTGAGGTTCGTAGCAACTCTTAGTACATGACTGTCAGCATCACTTTGAGGTTATTCGAAACGTTCTCTCCATTACTGTTAGCATCATTTTGAGTTCATGAGCAATTCTTACTAAATCACTGTCGCATCATTTTGAGATCTTTAGCAATTCTTCTGACATCACCGTCGCATTATTTTGAGGTTCATAGCAACTCTTACTACATGACTGTCAGCATCACTTTGAGGTTATTCGAAACACTTACTACATTACTGTAAGCATCACTGAGTTGATTAGCAACTTTCACGACATTACTGGTAGCATCATTTTGAGTTCATTAGCAATTCTTCCGATATCACTGTCGCAATATTTTGAGGTTCGTAGCAACTTTTACTACATTACTGTCGCATGATTTTGAGGTTCGTAGCAACACTTACTACATGACTGTAAGCATCACTTTGAGGTTATTCGAATTTGTCACTCCATTACCATTAGAATCATTTTGAGTTCATTAGCAATTCTTACTACATCACTGTCGCATCATTTTGAGATCATTAGCAATTCTTCTGACATTACTGTCGCATTATTTTGAGGTTCGTACCAACTCTTAGTACATGACTCTCAGCATCACTTTGAGGTTATTCGAAACATTCACTCCATTACTGTTAGCATCATTTTGAGTTCATGAGCAATTCTTACTAAATCACTGTCGCATCATTTTGAGATCTTTAGCATTTCTTCTGACATCGCTGTCGCATTATTTTGAGGTTCGTAGCAACTCTTACTACATTATTGTTGCATTATTTTAAGGTTCGTAGCAACTCTTACTACATTACTGTCAGCATCACTTTGAGTTTTTTAGCAACTATCACTACATTAGTGTTTTCATTATTTGAGTTTATGAGCAATTCTCACGACATCACTGTAGCATCATTTTGAGTTCATTAGCAATTCTTACTACATCACTGTCGCATCATTTTGAGATCATTAGCAATTCTTCCGACATCACTGTCGCATTATTTTGAGGTTCATAGCAACTCTTAGTACAAGACTGTCAGCATCACTTTGAGGTTATTCGAAACGTTCACTCCATTACTGTTAGCATCATTTTGAGTTCATTAGCAATTCTTCCGACATCACTGTCGCAATATTTTGAGGTTCGTAGCAACTTTTACTACATTACTGTCGCTTTATTTTGAGGTTCGTAGCAACTCTTACTACATGACTGTCAGCATCACTTTGAGGTTATTTGAAACACTTACTACATTACTGTAAGCATCACTGAGTTGATTAGCAACTATCACTACATTACTGTTAGCATCATTTTGAGTTCATTAGCAATTCTTCCGACATCACTGTCGCAATATTTTGAGGTTCGTAGCAACTCTTACTACATTACTGTCAGCATCACTTTGATTTTATTAGCAAGTATCACTAAATTACTGGAATCATCACTGAGTTTCTTAGCAACTATCACTACATTACTGTTAGCATCATCTTGAGTTCATTAGCAATTCTTCCGACATCACTGTCGCAATATTTTGAGGTTCGAAGCAACTTGTACTACATTACTGTCGCATTATTTTGAGGTTCGTAGCAACACTTACTACATTACTGTCAGCATCACTTTGAGGTTATTCGAAAGTTTCACTCCATTACTGTTAGATTCGTAGTAAGAGTTTCGAACAACCTCAAAGTGATGCTGACACTCATGTAGTGACAGTTGCTTCTAACCTCAAAATGATGCTAACAGTAATGTAGTGATAGTTTCTAATAAACTCAGTGATGCTGACAGTCATGTAGTAGGAGTTGCTATGAACCTCAAAATAATGCAACAGTAAAGTAGTAAAAGTTGCTTCGAACCTCAAAATAATGCGACAGTGATGTCAGAAGAATTGGTAATGATCTCAAACTGATGGGACAGTGATGTCGTAGGAATTGCTCATGAACTCAAAATGATGCTAACAGTAATGTAGTGATAGTTGCTAATTAACTCAGTGATGCTTTCAGTAATGTAGTAAGTGTTTCGAACAACCTCAAAGTGATGCTGACAGTCATGTAGTAAGAGTTGCTAATGAACTCAAAATGATGCTAACAGTAATGGAGTGAAAGTTTCGAATTACCTCAAAGTGATGCTGACAGAAATGTAGTAAAAGTTGCTACGAACCTCAAAATATTGCGACAGTGATTTCGGAAGAATTGCTAATGAACTCAAAATGATGCTCACAGTAATGTAGTGATAGTTGTTCATTAACTCAGTGATGCTTACAGTAATGTAGTAATTGTTTCGAACAACCTCAAAGTGATGCTGACAGTCATGTAGTAAGAGTTGCTACGAACCTAAAAATATTGCGACAGTGATGTCGGAAGAATTGCTAATGAACTCAAGATGATGCTAACAGTAATGTAGTGATAGTTGCTAAGAAACTCAGTGATGCTGACAGTAATGTAGTAAGAGTTTCGAACAACCTCAAAGTGATGCTGACAGTCATTAAGTAAGAGTTGCTACGAACCTCAATTTAATGCTACAGTGATGTCGTAAGAATTGCTGATAAACTCAAAATGATGCGAACAGTAATGTAGAGATAGTTGCTAATAAACTCAAAGTGATGCTGACAGTAATGTAGTAAGAGTTGCTACGAACCTTTTAATAATGCAACAGTAATGTAGTAAAAGTTGCTACGAACCTCAAAATATTGCTACAGTGATGTCGGAAGAATTACTAATGAACGCAAAATGATGCTAACAGTAATGTAGTGATAGTTGCTAATTAACTCAGTGATGCTTACAGTAATGTAGTAAGAGTTTCGAACAACCTCAAAGTGATGCTGACAGTCATGTAGTAAGAGTTGCTACGAACATCAAAATGATGCTAATAGTAATGTAGTGATAGTTGCTAATAAAGTTAAAGTGATGCTGACAGTAATGTAGTAAGAGTTGCTACGAACCTTAAAATAATGCAACAGTAAAGTAGTAAGAGTTGCTTTGAACCTCAAAATAATGCGACAGTGATGTCAGAAGAATTGCTAAAGATCTCAAAATAATGCGACAGTGATGTCAGAAGAATTGGTAATGATCTCAAACTGATGGGACAGTGATGTCGTAAGAATTGCTAATGAACTCAACATGATGCTAACAGTAATGTAGTGATAGTTGCTAATCAACTCAGTGATGCTTACAGTAATGTAGTAAGAGTTTCGAACAACCTCAAAGTGATGCTGACAGTCATGTAGTAAGAGTTGCGAATGAACTCAATTTAATGCTACAGTGATGTCGTGAGAATTGCTAAAGATCTCAAAATAATGCGACAGTGATGTCAGAAGAATTGGTAATGATCTCAAACTGATGGGACAGTGATGTCGTAAGAATTGCTAATAAACTCAAAATGATGCTGACAGTAATGTATGTGTAGGTTCTCATTCATCCAGGTCATCGTAGATCGAAGCGAAGTAAAATCTGGTCAACTGGACGTAAGTTTATCTTGAAGACGTTTCACCTCTCATCCGAGAGGCTTCTTCAGTTCTAGTGAAGAGTGTGGAAACTCCAGCTTATAAACCTATGTGGGAGTGGTCAGTGCTATTGTGGTGGAAACGACCCTCCCGAGACTCACCTGGCCTCCCCAAACGACATTTGTTGTGAGGTGTCAGGGATTTTCAGGGGTGGTCGTTAGGGAGTTTCACCGACCACTCAGATGCTAATGGGCTGTGCTGGCATCAGCCGTTCCACATGGGTCTTTCAGCTGAGCTCTTTGGGGAAGTTTTGAAAGGACTTGGTTGTAAATAGGTGAAAGGAAATGTCGCAGTCCACCTCCTCTGTTCAAAGATGGTTTCTCTATCCTGACGTGGATGGCTTCTTTAACTCCTCTTTCAAACCATCTGTCCTCTCTGTCGAGTATTTGGACATGGTCGTCCTGGAAGGAGTGGCTTTCCTCCTTGAGGTGGAGGAAAACCGCTGAGTCCTGTCCTCCAGAGTTGGCTCTTCTATGTTGGGCCATGCGCTTGTTGAGGGGCTGTTTGGTTTCCCTTATGTAGAGATCCGTGCAGGCCTCACTGCATCTGACAGCGTATAACAGATTGCTTTTCTGGCTGTGAGGGGTGGGTTTCTCCTTGTTCTGATCCAGAAACTCAACAGCTTCTATCATTGATTTGACAGGAAATGTTGATGACACACTGGGATTTTTGTTCTCCTGCTGTCACTGTCAAGTGCAGCTTAACATGAGAGGTAGCAGGATCATTCATGTGTTCGTGTTTCCAGCAGACAAGGAGGGAACCTGGGAGGACTTCAGTGACTTTGATCACTGGTTCTCACTTCATCTTCTCAGTATAAAGTTCAAAGCGAGCTGGCCAGGAGTTGAACCTAGAATCTTCTGATCCGTAGTCAGACTCGTTATCCATTGCGCCACCAGCCCTGTGAAGAAGCTGCTGTGTTCATGTGTCCTTGCTGTTACAGAAAAGCCCAACAAGGTGGTGGCATTTTCAGGGGACACAATGGTGCAGTGGTCAGCACTGTGGCCTCCCAGCAAGAAGGTTCAGCTCTCCTCCTATTTGGTTGCTAGGAACCTGAATCAGGCCTCAGTGGAGTGGTGCTGCTGAGGCTGAGTGAGGCTGAGTGAGGGACTGAGCAGGAGCCAGCAGGTCCAAGCAGGTTCAGGCAAACTCCCCTCGGTCCACCAACATCAAAGCAGAGGAACTGAGTTCATCTAACAAAATGATTCATATCATCTCCTCTTGGAATGTTCTGGAACTACAAGTACACTTAAAATGGCCGACTTATGACCATAGAAGGAACTTTGAAGTAGATTTGATTTATTTAAGTCAGTCACAGTCATTTTTTTCAAGAACTTAGTTCAGGTAACTTGATTGTTTTACTAAGATGAGCTTTAATGTTAAAACATTGAAACAAGACCTTCATGTATTTATGATGACATCACCAATAGGAGCCTTCCCAGTCTGTCAGGGGGTAGAGTTCAGTCACCACCAATGACATCAGAGTCAGAGTTTAGACATCAAAGACAGACATTAAAGCCTCTCTTATTAAAAAAAATTAAAGTGTTATATCTTTGAAAATATACTGCAATACATGAAATACTATATTTCCATGGATGGTAACCTCGTTCTTATATTCTTTAATATACTGCAATAGTAATGGACCCTCTATGACACTGTAGTGATGAATCTATCAAGGAGTACAAATGATTAGAATCAGAATTTTGAAGTCAAGTTTGAGATCAGTTTGATCCTCTCTCTCTCTCCCTCCCTCTATCTCTCTCTCCCTCCCTCCCTCCCTCTCTCTCCCTCCCTCCCACCCTCTCTCTCTCTCTCTCCCTCCCTCCCACCCTCTCTCTCTCTCCCTCCCTCTATCTCTCTCCCTCCCTCTATCTCTCTCTCCCTCTCCCTCTCTCTCTCCCTCCCTCTATCTCTCTCTCCCTCTCTCTCTCTCTCCCTCTCTCTCCCCCCCCTCTCTGTCCCCCCCCCCTCTCTCTCAGGAGCTTTTAAATGAATATTTTAATAAAACAGAACAGGAGACTGAAGAGTGATCACTCAAACCCACAGGCTGAATGGGACATCTCTTAAAAAATTGAACCACTGAGTAAAACCATAGAAGCGCTCCTGTCTAGTCGGTGCTAACAAGTTAGCTGTTGCGTGAGTCCAGCTGTGCTGTCTAGGAATCCTGGTCAAAAGCCTCCACACATCAAACAGCTGGTGTGTTGGTGGATCTGTGGATCCTGCTGGAAGAAGCAGGGTGGAGCTCTGAATGGTTCCTGTCTCAAAGAGCTTCTCTGTGCAGCTCCCATCAGCTCCTAAAAACAGGAAACCAGCAGATTCACTGTTGAACGGTGGCATTAAAATGTCTCAAAAGCTGTCCTGTCCACCATTTGTTGGTGCAAAGACATTTAAAAACACAAGTTGAACATTTTCCAAAGTTGCTCTCACCGTCTTTCAAACACCTGGAATGATTTCCTCCAAATCAAAAGAAACTGGTGAAAAAAACAACAACAAAAACTCCTGGAGAATCAAACTCCACCCTCTGCTCCAACTGGACTTGGGACTTCAAATGACCCCCATTAAAAGCCTGCCTGCATCCCCATTCACTGACTGTTGTGCTGTGGGTCTCCTGGACAAACATGGCAGGATCCTCTTGATCTCCAGGAGAATAAAAGAGGGAACCCTAGAAAACAAGTCAGCGTGAAAGAGGAGCAGATTTTAAAACTCCTCATCATTTCCACCTCCAGGAGTGAAGCCTCCCAGGACCCAAGAGGCTCCAGCTGGCAGAGCTCTCACTGGTTTCTCCACCACCTCGCTAACCTGAGCTGGAGCATCTGAGAACCAAACAGTGACCCCCTTCACTCCAGAGCCCACTCCACAAACTCTGAGCCCCCACTTTACCCACAGCCAGCAGGCCTCCTCAACACTGCATGACACACGACGACTAAATTTAACACTGAAGCGTCTCATCAAGAGATCCGTCACATGAGTCTGCTGTGGAGGGTCAGTCTGTCCGTCCACATTCAGATCATTAACGCAGCAACTCCTAAGCACCAGTAGAGCCTGTTCATCGTCCCTGGGTGGGCTCGAACCACCAGCCTCTCGGTTAACAGCCGAGCGCGCTGACCAATTGCGCCACAGAGACTCTGAGTCTCCTGCTTTTCATGAAGAGTTTTCAGGCTAAATTCAGTGTGTGAGGTCCACACTGCACATTTGAGGGACCATGAAGGACAGAGGAGAGTCTGACTGTCATGGTGAAAGCCTTCAGCACTAGAACTGAAACAGCCCCACCATCTTAACCCCCCCAGACCAAACAGGCTTCATCAGAAACAGACCCCCCTCCTAGAACATCCAGAGATCATCAGTCTGATTAATAGAACATGACAAACAATCAAGAACATGTTATTGTTTGATCAGAAGCTGAAACAATGTTTCTATGTTTGTCTGTTCTGGTCTGAATGAAAGAGGAGGTTTTCTTGGTCATGTGACGTGGGTGAGAGTTCAACTAGAACTTCCTGCTTCAACAGGATTTTAGTTTGTTGGGATTTTGTCAAAGCCACCAACCAAACCTCTGAGTGGTGCAGATGTCTGCTGCCTCCTCAGAGCAGACTGGCGCTCAGCCTCACTCACCTGTGGGAGCCCCAGCAGAGCCACCGTGTGATGGAGTTTCAGTTCAGGCTCCAAGGTCCTGGATTGAATTGGTGTTTTGTGTTTTTAGGCCTCCTGGCACCATCAATGGTAGAGCAGAGTGGTGCAGAGGAAGCGTGCTGGGCCCAGAACCCAGAGGTCGATGGATCAAAACCATCCTCTGCTAAAAGAACAAAATAAAATGAACCTGTGTTTTTAGAAATGTGTGTCTGTTAAAAAGAGGTTCATAAGGATTTTGTCTTCCTCCACAATCACCAACCATTGTGAGAGTTAACAACAGTCCACTTTCTGACTGAAGCAAAAGTAGACTTCAAAAGGTTTTTCTGATTCAACATAGCAGCTAAATTTCCATTTCCATTTCCTGAACAGGACAGGTTAAAAAAAGGGAATGTCATGACTTCCTCTGTATGTTAGAATATGAACGACTAAAAATGTTCATGCCCAGTTTTAAGTTAGAATTAAACAGAAAATACAAAACTCTTCCCTCTTCAATCCTGTCACTCAGTGTTGTAAACTGTTTCAAACAAATTCTACTGTTCAACAGTTCAAGTGTTTCTAATGAAGCTGAATGTTCTCCTCTACTTTCCTCAATTGGGTTTCTTTCATGTCCTCCTGAGATCAAAGACAGAATTCTAGGTACAAATAAAGACACCATCAAAGCCTCCTGATGACATCATCAATTCTGTCTTTGATCTGTGTCTGTCCAGCCGGTCCTGAGTGGATCCAACAGTTTCCCATGGGTGACTCTGTCGTGGTCTCTCTCCTGCTGTCTCCAACTCTCAGAGTGCTTCTACTGGTTTCTCTCCATCGTCCCTGTTGCTAGGCAGAGCACTGGTGAGGACTGAGGCCAGTGATGTCATCACCTCCAGCTGAGACCTGCCAGGTGGTCCTGCTTCATTCAACTCTGCTGCCTCTGCCACTGCCCTGACTGGTGAGGCTGACAGCAGGTTCTCTCTCATCTAAACTCTCTGTTTACAATGGAGGCTGAAATCCTTGTGGTTGGTGGTTCAATCATCAGGTCAGTTGAACTCCCAGGAGCCATCACCTGCTGTCTTCCTGGTGCCAAAGTTGTGGACATTATTGAACGTCTCCAGGACTCATCGATCTCCACCCCTCCTGCAGGTTCTCCCTGTCTCTGTGTGGGTTCTCTCTGGTACTCCAGCTTCCTCCCAAAGTCCAAAGACATCAAGAGGGTAGTGGTTACCTGGACACTCTAAATGACTGTGAGTGTGAATGGTTGTCTGTCTGTGTGTGTTGGTCCTGGGATGGACTGGTGACCCATCAAGGGTGAACCCAGGGCTGGACTGGCCATCTGGCCGATGCACATCTTTGGGCCGGCCCATAACTGTCATAATTTTTTTTTCAAAAGTGTATAGTTTTTAATCGACCGTAACGGTATCGGAGACGCGAAACGCGGCCCATTGGTTGATTTTCTTGAAGGACATTGGGCTCGTCCAATGAAATCTCTCCGCTCTCTCTCTTTCTCTTAGTCAAGCCATGCTGTTGCAATGGAAGTGGAGGAGTCAGATCAGACAGTTGGAGACTATTTTAGTCGCCCTTCTTCCAAACAGAGGACTGATTTTTTAAAGTTTCATCCTCAACAAGATTCCATAAACCCTGTCGTCCAGAGGCTCTTCGTTAGAACGGACGGCACGACGTGGAAGTGGCTGACTTATTGTGGTCAACGTCATGCTTTGTTTTGTTTTGTTTGCCCTGCTTTTAGCAAGCCCAGTGATCCAAGTGTCTTCATCAGAGGCCTGACAGACTGGAGGCATGTGCACCAAAGAGTAGAGGAGCATGAGAGAGGCATGGCACAGAGGCAGTGTGCTGAGGCCTATTTTTGAAACTGCTCCAGAGCAAGATTGGCCACCTCCTTGAGGGAAGACAGCTGACAGGACACCGTGAGCAGGTTAAGAAGCAGGGCTGGACTGGGACCAAAAAATGGCCCTGGCATTTTTCATCCCTGGCAGCCCTCCATGGTTATTTACACGATATGTGTAAGCACACGCCATACCAGAGGATGTATGCGCACATTTTGAAGTTTCAAAAATTAAAATAAAGTGCAGTATTCTACATGGAAGACAGTAACCATGTTAAAAGAGTGATACTCTTTCACTACTCAGAGACCTTCTTCTTCCACTACACGTTCCAACACCTGACGTCTCTTCTTCCCAGTCCAGCCCTGGAAAGAACGCGTCGAGTTTTGGAAATTCGTCTGCTTTTCTTCTCCGGTGTCTCTTTTTCGGCTCCTCCTTTCTCCTTCCTCTTACTGGGCAACATTCTTCATGGCTTCTGACTGCAAGGCGGCCGCTGAGTGGTGGCACTACAACTGGATGGGTCTGTTTCTCATTTGAACACAAAAACAAACTAACCGCTGTTTCTGCGTTTTTACCAGAAATATATATTTTGAAATGCCTGCTCACACCGGCCCATCCGGCTACATCCACCAAACTTTACACACATAATATAATATAATAATATAATATAATACCCCTGAACACAAGCCCCAAAGCAGTAGTTGTTTTGTTTTTCTTCATAAAGGAGGTGCACAGTCATGACTACGATATCTCTGGCAACAAACATGGAAGGGGCTTTGGGGTCTTGTGTTTCAGCTCTGTAACTTCTGGATGGCTGAAAATGTGAGAATCAGTCCTCTCACTGACATCAACCATTGGTGTGACTTTTGGTGGCTTCAGCTCAAATGAAACCAGGGAAGAGGGGCCAGACTTTGAGGAGCCCATTAGGGTTAGTGGATGCCCCGGGACCGTGCTTGGGCCCCTTAGCACCTAGATGGCTGAAATTCCCAGCACATGCTACTCTGGGGCATCACACTATGTGTGTAAAGTTTGGTGGATGTAGCCCAAGTAGAAACACCAGAACCCAGATTTGATCCTCAATTCTGCTCCAAAAGGCTCTCGGAGTGCAGAAGTCCCAGACCCTGATTTTGCCCAGTTTCACAAGGGGATAGTTTTTTCTCTTTGAACCTAGGAAGTTGAAATTTGAGTGTGTTGTTCTGTTCTCGAAGGATCGCATCTGTGCTGGTTTGACCCCCCTAAGTCCTTTCTGCTGTCCGTAAAGGGCGTGGCAAAGTCCAGTAAAGTCTTTAAATGAAGCATCATAACTGGTCAAAGTTGCTCCAAATGAGATGAGCTTTCTGGGAGGAGTTCACACCTCTGCCAGAAACCAATATTTAAAACTTTGAAGCCCCACCTCCTTCCTGAAGCCACTTCCTGTTTGGGAGGGGGTTCTAGAATTATTCCACCAGATTAGGATTTCATAAAGTTTCAGGTCTGTACCCACTGGAGAGGCCAATGAGAGCAAAAGAGCAACAGGGTCAAAGGTCAACAGGCCTCGTGTCTCAGCCAGGCCTCAAAGGGTTAAGTGAGCCTTTTGGAGCTCCTTTGAAAAAAGGCCTGACACCAATCTTGTTCAGGACCAACATGAAGAAGGATCTTTGGAACATTTTCACATCTTTAAGACCGCCTTGACTCCTTTTTATAGCAGGAGTCACTGAACAGCACAAAGCTGCTATTGCAGCCATCAGGCCTCATTTCTGATCAGTTATTATTGTTGAAACAAAGCTGAATATCAATTATTGATTTTTATTGTCATCATTTTGAACACCTGATGAGAGAAACACAATAAAAACATTTGAAAAGGAAGGATCAGAGTGTTGTTGTACTGCAATACTACAGTACAGCATCAGAGACACTCAGTTATTGATTGCCTGAATGATTGATTTCCCCAGAAGAGGAACAGCTTTGTTGGAGCAGTAAAAATACACACATCAGAACGACAAAGTTACATTGGAAAAGAAACTACATGACATTACCAGCACAATATCTGAAGAACAGTTAGGATCAATTTAACTGGCCAGATAGTTAGGATTTCTTTAATGATATCCTTGATGAACCCAGACATCAGAGTGGTTTGTTCCCCTCAATCATAAATCTGTAAATACAGCGTGAAGTGATGGAACTAAAAGGCCACCTCTGAGTGCAGGAGTGAGCCTCTGTGACGGATGTGACGTCAGCAGACCGCCATTAGTTTGAGTCATTGTTTATATTCTTAATGCTGATTGGTCAATCTATAAGGGTGACAAATGGACTTTGTAGGTAGAATAAACATCCAGAAATTAAATGAATTTGTAGATTGTCTTATTAATCAAAAGATGAAGTATTAAAAATATTTGTTTTTTTTCCTTGGAGTGAGCGACAACTACTGGATTTTCTCACAGAAGACAAACCAAACAAACAAACAAACCAAAGATTATACTCAAGAACTGAGCGAAGATTCTGAAAACAAAATGCACCCCGCCTCTCGCCCGTAGACGCTGGGATAGCAGTTGAAGAGGCCAATGACCACGAGGAAAGACAACCTGAGGCTGACGCAGCGCAGAAAAGACATCAGGCAGAACCCCTGAGAGCAGAGCTTGCTAGCATTGGTGAAGGCATGAGACTCAAGCAGGAACTCCAGAACCACTGAGAACAATTAAAGACCAACTTAAAAGAACCATGAGGTAAGAAGTTCCCCCTCAGATGTGATATTGAACACAAAGTCCCAGAAAGTAATAAAGAACTAGAGGAGCAAAAATTATCTCCTGGATACAAGTCAACACAACTGCTAGAGAACAAACTGATGACATCAATGAGTCCCTAAATAAGAGGCCACTTTGATTCTTAAGCCATGATTCAGCGCTCAGACCCTGATAAACCCTCCAGATGAGGGTTGTTCCTGATTCTCTCATGTTTGTATTCCTGCTGACCCCTGACCCTGGTAACCCTCCTGATGAAGGTTGTTCCTGATTGTCTCTTGTTTGTATTCCTGCTGACCCCTGACCCTGGTAACCCTCCTGATGAAGGTTGTTCCTGATTGTCTCTTGTTTGTATTCCTGCTGACCCCTGACCCTGGTAACCCTCCTGATGAAGGTTGTTCCTGATTGTCTCTTGTTTGTATTCCTGCTGACCCCTGACCCTGGTAACCCTCCTGATGAAGGTTGTTCCTGATTGTCTCATGTTTGTATTCCTGCTGACCCCTGACCCTGGTAACCCTCCTGATGAAGGTTGTTCCTGATTGTCTCTTGTTTGTCTTCCTGCTGACCCCTGACCCTGGTAACCCTCCTGATGAAGGTTGTTCCTGATTGTCTCTTGTTTGTATTCCTGCTGACCCCTGACCCTGGTAACCCTCCTGATGAAGGTTGTTCCTGATTGTCTCATGTTTGTATTCCTGCTGACCCCTGACCCTGGTAACCCTCCCGATGAAGGTTGTTCCTGATTGTCTCATGTTTGTATTCCTGCTGACCCCTGACCCTGGTAACCCTCCTGATGAAGGTTGTTCCTGATTGTCTCTTGTTTGTATTCCTGCTGACCCCTGACCCTGGTAACCCTCCTGATGAAGGTTGTTCCTGATTGTCTCTTGTTTGTATTCCTGCTGACCCCTGACCCTGCTAACCCTCCTGATGAAGGTTGTTCCTGATTGTCTCATGTTTGTATTCCTGCTGACCCCTGACCCTGGTAACCCTCCTGATGAAGGTTGTTCCTGATTGTCTCTTGTTTGTATTCCTGCTGACCCCTGACCCTGGTAACCCTCCTGATGAAGGTTGTTCCTGATTGTCTCTTGTTTGTATTCCTGCTGACCCCTGACACTGGTAACCCTCCTGATGAAGGTTGTTCCTGATTGTCTCTTGTTTGTATTCCTGCTGACCCCTTACACTGGTAACCCTCCTGATGAAGGTTGTTCCTGATTGTCTCTTGTTTGTATTCCTGCTGACCCCTGACCCTGGTAACCCTCCTGATGAGGGTTGTTCCTGATTCTCTCATGTTTGTATTCCTGCTGACCCCTGACACTGGTAACCCTCCTGATGAAGGTTGTTCCTGATTCTCTCATGTTTTTATTCCTTCTGACCCCAGACCCTGATAAAACCTCCTGATGCAGGTTTCTGGTTGCTTTTGTAACCCAATCCTGAAATATCCATGTCTCTCTGGGTTCATATGGAGCAGGGGTTCGAGTGCCATCTCCACCTTAACACCAGATGTTACAGTTGATTGCAACTTTAGTTTTGGTTTGTAATTCTAAGATTGTACCACATAAAACACAAAAATACATTCATTTGAACAATAATGAACTGGGCCCTTTAAGAAAATAAAGTGTCCTCATGTGAGTTTTCTCACTTTTGTTAACCTTGAAAGTTCGTGGGCTCCAAGTCAGAGTTCCTTCAGATCAAGTGGGGTTTGATCTGTGAGTTCCAAAGCTAATAATCCCTGAGATTGAAAGTAGCAATGAGTGCATTCTTTCTACCGTAAACTGGAGCTGGTGCTAATCCAGATGCCTGGCGTGATCCTACCACAGAGCAGATGGTTCACCTGCTATTCCAGAGCATGTAGACACTGGTGTCTGGAATCAAGCTGGGTGGCTCACCATCTCTGGAATCTACTGGAATCTTGTGGACCGTCCCCACTGATCTAAAGACACAGGCTTCCAGTCTCTGTTGTGATTCATTCAGGACTGATCTCTCTTCTGTTTCTCTGTTGTTGAACAACTTTAGACCTGATGAGCAAAGCACTCAGTCCTGCTGAATGCAAGTACTTGTATGAAGATTCTCTCTAGTGGTTCAATTTCTTGAATTCAATTCTTGAATGAATTCACAGTAAAATTATTTTACTCTCACACAAAAAAAAAATACGCTCAGCATATTTTGACACAATAAGAATACCATTAAATATGAAACTGCTCCTGTTTAACCAACGTGTCAATAAAAATATCAACTATTTCACATGTTAAACATGCTTTAAATCAATAACCTCACCAGTTTTTGGTGAAATCAACATTTTTAGTGTTTAGTGTTTTAACTCAGAATAAAATAAATCACTCCATGCAAATTAATCCCCATTTTTCTCTCTTTGCATAAAATACACCATTTTGCATGAAGACTTGTTCTCTAAACAATAACAACAAACGTTCCTTACATCAGCACAAAACAGCTGTGTGCTAAGACCAGTAGAAGAAATGTGCATTTTAGGGTGCTCCTACAAACTGAGGTGCTCTTATGGCTCCAATAAACCCTGACAGAAGAATGGAGATTCAGCATAGCACCGCCCCCACAGCCCCACAGCGTGAGTGAGCAGCAGCAGCAGCTCATCTACCAACAGTCAAAGGATATCTCTCTGATTTGCATGTGCTCCACTCCTGAAGACGTCAGGGTTCAGACTCCCAGCAGGGCGGAAAGAGTTGGCCGACGTGATGACCGATTATTCTGGTGTCAAGACTCCTCCTGGCTCTGATTAATGTGGTCACTACCTGGATGCTTCTTCTTGCTACGTGCATGACTTCTTGCTGCAGTGAGACAGAGAAAAAAAATAAATAAATAATGACCACGTGCCAGCTTACTACTTACGTTGAAGAACTGGTGTCTAAATTTGATCTAGAAGCTCCACCAGAGGAATATCATGTTGTTATAACTCCATCCCTAGGATTTGTTCCAACAAATTTATTAGAACTCCTTTAATAAATGAATCTGTTCCCTCTGCAAAAATGTATTGAAATTCTCTTTACAGTGAAAGATTGGAAAAAAAGTGTGGCTGATGGAGGATGAATTTGTCTTAAGAAGATGAAAGAGGTATCTTTCTTTATCCAGCTGAAAAACAGAGAGATTTAAGACTGAAATTGAATCCTCCTGTAATTTCTGTGGCTTGAGAGAAGAATCCATTGAACATTTCTTCCATCACTGCTTGTGTGGTCGAACATTCTGGTCCAACGTGGAGAAGTCTGTTTCAATGAAAACATCTGCGAGAAAAGGACAACCAAATCAAAAAGGACAACTTGTTTAAATTTGAGGTAAATTTCATCTTTCATCTTATTTTTCATCTCTCTGTCTTTTGTCTGATTATTTGTCTGAACTCATGATGTCTTTGTACTGCTTTACATTTCTATGTTGTAACCCTGGCTAAAGAGCTTTATTTTGTATTTTTGAATTGATTAATTAAAAAAAAGCTTACTTCCCCCAACAGACTGAACTTGGGATCTGATTGGCTGCTGTGAGCTTGAGATGCTGCCTTCAAGTGCACCTTGAATTTTCCATCCATCCATCAATTTACTTCCAATTATACTGTTAAGGGTTGCAAGGGGGCTGGACAACACATATAGACGGACAACGTGTCAGGGTTGCTTCATACTTTCTGGTTTCACTTGAGTCAGTTATCCTGTAATTAAGGCTTCTTAATGATGCCTGACTCGTTGCTCTGCTTCCAAACAAAAGGGAATCATTAACAAGAGAAGAAGCTTCATCAAATAGGTTGAAGCTAAAAGTTTCATCAAGTTGATGAGCTGCTTTGGCAGCTTCAGAACACACAGTGATGTGGTTCCACCCACAGGAGAGTGGCTTTAGGGTTCACTTCCCACCAATGCACACAACTCCTACATGTAAGTTCTCAATAGGATGGAGTCAAATTCTGATGGAAGCTTTTGTTATATTTCCTAAATGGATGTGAAATGATTTCTCCAAGGGAAAGTGAAGCAGCAGCAGTAGAACATCAGTTGTGCTCACTTCTGTTCTGGGATCAGATTTGGATCAAATTGCTTTCAGGCTTCAGGTGCTGGTAGAATGAAATATTTCCTTTATTGTCCTCCTCAATTTGTCCATCATCAGGAGACTCAGTGTTTTTGTTTTGAGGAACCAATGAAATTGCACCAGTATGGCTGACACCCTGGTGACTGGTCAGACCAGCAGCTCTGACTGTGTAAAGCCCAGTTGCAGCCCTGAAGTCTCAGAAGCAGCAGAGGAAACACACTGCGTGCAGTCCTGGTTAGGCGTGAACGTCACCTTCAATATCAGCGCCTGTTGTTCAGTGCTGGGGGGGCAGAGGCATGAGTCACTTAGTGAGCAGAATGGTAGTGAACTCAGTTCACCACACGATGAAGTATTAATGTATCATTAAGGAACATTCCAACACATGAATCAATTAAGTTTCAGTGTGTGCACTTTAGTCAAATGTACATGTCACAGGTTGTCCACGACAGCCTTTTGGAGTTGTTGTGTATTTGATGAGTTGAAGGACTCATACTGCCCCCCCCCCCCCAACTGATAACTAGAGAATGTACCTACTCATGATTAAAGGCAGTAGGACTACAGGCCAATTTGCCAAAATGTTGGACTATTGCTTAAAACCCTTAGCACTTTCCTTGGATGGCGAGTTCACATGAACAACACTGGCATCGTCATAGACGACCGTCCAGTATGACCTTTGACAAAATGCCATTTCAGCAGAAATTACTAGCATGTTTTGAGTAACTGACAGAAGTGATCTTGCACATAAAAGACAGAGGTGAATAAATTCAAATCAAACCATGAATGGAGTATGAACTGGATTCAGACATGAACACTTCCAACTGGTTTCCAAATCCTCTGCAGTGCAAATGTAGATGCTACTCTTTGGTAGGCTTTGCCTCCTTGTACTCCTGGATGTGAAAGGGTCGTCTGTTCCTGGGACGTTTCTCACTTCTCTGCCATCAGGGTTCAACAAACATGGTCGTCATCCTCAGGTCCTGGTTCAAATGGATTTGCTGTTTAACAGCAGCAACCAAGAGCTGCTCTGACGACCAGTGAGGCTGAATGGAAAGAGGAAGGGACTTCCCTCTAACAGGTTTTAGGGAGTCACCTGTCAACGTCGTCACCCCAACATCTGCAAAATAACAAATAACATAGGAAATAAAAAGGAAATTGATTCAATATGGCAAATCCATGAGATTGGTCACTTTGCAAGATGCGGGTCTGCATTGACAGCTGAATCTAAACAACCTATGCAATGTGAACAACAGGTCAAACCTTCACAGGTTTCTTCTTCTGTTGGCTCTGAGAGGCCTGATATTCCTGTGAAAAGAAGGACTTTCTCTCCCTCTCCTTAACAGCCCTGAACTGGAAAAAGGTTTCTATGGAAGAGCTCCCTGCTAGAAAAAAATACACAGTTATTACCTCCTGAAACACTCTTAATTTATACAGAGCATTTCTCATTACTCATCTGAGTCCAGCCACTGCACCAGGCTAGCGATAGAAAGAAGCGATTTTAGAAATCCAAGAGTATGATTGAACCTTTAAGGCCCCTTTGAATCATTTTATGTCACAGAATCCATAAATCTGTTAAGCTGCACTGGCGCTAGGTTGTGCAACATCCATATGTCCACTAGTGGCAGGCGTCTCCTTGTGGACATCCTGTAAAAAACTTATGTTTAAGCCACATACAGAGCAAAAGGTAGGGAAGCTGTGAGTGCAGCGCCACAGAATGGACAGAACATCTGAAATTAAAACAAGGGGACAGGCTTGGACGCCTGGGATAGAGGGTTGAATGTAGTATTTGAACGATAATCAGTCTCTAATCTCAGTTTATCTCATTGCTACCAGCAAGCAGGCTCACAATAGACAAGCAAAGGGGCAGCGTGAACATGTTAGTAACATGAACGTCCCGTAATGTGAGGCGTTGTACCGTGATATCTTTGAATTAGCATTTTAAGTTCATTTTATGTAAACAGTCAAATAAAGTCACATTACCACGCTACGCCGTAACTTGATTTTCTTCCCGCTCTTCTTGGAAACCAAACGTCTGTCAGCCGTCTCCTCTCCTCTCCTACGCGTCTCTGCATTGAGCTGTTGGGCTGAGAGCGCCCCCTGCAGGTTCGGTGCACTTGCGCTGGGGGCGACTGGTTTTGCAGCGTTTTCATTTTGGAGCCGCATTCTTGGTTCGCTTCCTGTTGTGCTATGCATCGTTTCTCTGTTTGCGGCGCAAAATGTGATGATGCATTTGTTTTTGTTTGTTGCATCACGCTTTTTTCACTTGCACGGCGTTAGTCTTTTTACCACCTCGTGTACATGGAGCCGGTCTGGGCCTACATCTCAGCAGACCCTTGCTACTGCTCTGCGTTGTGTTGAGTGTTGAGTGGGAGAAGGAGACTCAGTGTTTGGTATTCGCCCAAACAGGTGGTGTAATTTATTTCTGCACAGAAATAAATTTGAAAAATGCAGCAGCATTCATCCACCGGACCAGGGGCGCCGCCAGAAATTTTGGGCCCCTTGAAAGATTCAAATTTTGCCCCCCAAATCCCCCCCCCCCCCCATCATCATAACTGCATTTTTTGTCAGACTTTTCATTGCCTGTTCATGGACCATGAGTTTGTGTGACTTTAAATAAACGTATAAACTTATTACAAGTTACTTAATTACAAAGTGTGGAAAACTTTCTGAAGTGCTGAATGTTGTGTTGATTTGAACTAAGAATCTGACCAAAACTCGATCATAGACCTGCGACCTCGGATGTCCTGGTGCCACGTGCACCGGTGGGCATCCTTATGTTCAAACATGGTGTTCGTTATGGACAAACTGTGACTTGCACAGAAGTCCAATAACTGAACACCACTCTGGTTCAGGTCGGGCCTGCCGTCCCTCCCAATCACACCCCTCCAGGTCACGCTGTCGTTGCCCACGTGAGCGTTGAAGTCTCCCAGTAGGACAATGGAGTCCCCAGCCGGGGCACCATCCAGTACTCTTCCCAAGGACTCCAAAAAGGGTGGGTACTCTGAACTGGTGTTCGGAGCATTCGCGCACACCACCGTCAGGACACGTTCCCCGACCCGAAGGCGCAGGGAAGCAACCCTTTCGTCCACCGGGGTAAACCCCAACGTACAGGAAGAGGGTCGAGGGGCAAAAACATGTGAGACAAGCCCCCAGCACCACCCCACCTCTCCCACCAGCTCGTTGAGGTTTCACCACGTTTCAAAATAATGCGTCTCAATGGGGTTCCAGCTTTCACTGAGTGGCTGCCTTTTTTTCTGTCCCAGTCTGTGCAGAGATAAAAGCAATTCCAATCCTTTTTTGTCTTTTCCCTGCCATTTGCTGCCTTTTTGTACTTCAAGTTCATCACCAAAATATTTCCACTACATACAAACAACATGAAGACATCTTCACTTACACTGCTCACACAGTAAAGACTTCAATGCCCAGGTCGAGGCGCCGAGTCTTCTTTGTAGCAAAGTCACAAATTCAATATTTGAAGTCCAGTGAGCGAGCCAATTCCCTTTCAGCTGAAAGTGTTGCAGGACCCTTCAGGCTCTCTTGCCCCATGGTCGACCTGAGGTGACTCAGGATCAGTCTGAGTTCACTGAATGCCCTTCCTCCACCAGCAACCGTAACGGGCAGAGGGCAAAAAAATCCAAAGTGCACACAAACCTCTCCAAAAATGCTCTGGAGTTGCATTTGATAGACTGCATAGAGCAGATCAGGACGAGTGCAGTCAGAAGGGAGAGTGGCAGAATGGACTGCACTGTTTCAGGGATGCAGGCCAGTGAGATGCATTGTAGTGAACTCACACTCAGCCTTCCATGTGTTCCCCTAACAGTCAATAATTTAACTGAACTGTGATCAAGGCTGGAAGTAACACAATAAAGAAATCAACTATAAAGAATGTGTGACAGATTAGACCCACATAGGGATACCCACACGCCCCCAACCCACAAGTTGGGTTTGTGGCAGAGCACTGATGGACCAGGGCCTTAAAAACTAGAATCCTACAGCCTTTATGTACTGCTTAGCTCCTTCTCCAAACCTGGTTCCAGTAGTTTGGGTGGGCGTGTCCTCCTGAAGCTGAATCTGTGCATATTTAGGGCACCCATTAGTCATGAGTTCAGCACCAGCAGAACGTAGTATTTTATCTTGTACTGAGTCCAGTTTATCTCGCAAGTTCACCCACTTCAGCTGTTTGTTCACCGTGACGACAAAGGCAGCGTTTTTAAATGAGAACTGGCACTGCACCGCTCGCTGTAAACTTGTTCTCCTGGTTGGCTCATCGGGCCGCGTTCACCAGAACCCTGTTCTCATTCACGAGCGTTTAGAACTCTCAAGGCCAGTGAGCCTACCTTCTTGGAGAAGAACTGAGGGACCAGTTGTCTGCCTCTTTTCTTCCTCTCTTCTTTCTCCCGTCTTCCTCTTCGTTTGAGCCAACCAGACTTCATTATTACCGCTCGTTTCTCACACCGTCCATCAGCGACTCAGCGGCTGTGAGCGCACACCTGCAGCAGCGGCAGAGTGACGGAGCTCAGAGCGGCATTCGCGGGTTTGAATTGGACTGCACCATTGTGCAAGGGGTGGGGGGGGGGTTAAATGACAATGTGATGAAGAACTCAAGAAAAAAATAATGGAAATCGACAACCATGTTTAATTAGCTCATTTTAAATTGTCTTTTTTTTTTTTACTTTACAGCCCCACTGAGGGCCCCTGTCAGTGCTCGGGCCCTTAGAACCGTTCCCATGTACCCCCCCCCCAGCAGCGCCCATGGTCATGCCATCCATTGGATCACCAGCCCTGTGAAAACCTCTTCATGTTCATGTGTACTTCATTTTACAGAGAATCCAAACGATCTGGTGGCATTTTCAGGGGACACAATGGTGCAGTGGTGAGCACTGCTGCCTCCCAGCAGGAAGGTTCCAGATTGGAGCCCCAGCTGTGTGAGTCTGCATGTTCCCTCTGTTCCTGTGTGGGTTCTCTCTGGTACTCCAGCTTCCTCCCACAGTCCAAAGACATCAAGAGAGGACGAGGCTGATTGAAACTCTAAATTGACCGTAGGTGTGACTGTGAGTGTGAATGGTTGTCTGTCTCTATGTGTTGGTCCTGTGATGGACTGGCAACCTGTCCAGGGTGAACCACCCTCATGTCCAATGTCAGCTGTGATAGGCTCCACCCCCCACACAAACCTTGTCATATAATCAGTGGAGAAAAGGAAATTTGTCTACACTAATGACTGAATCTGTTTTGAGAACTGAACTGGACATAAACTCTGAGAATTCAGAGTAAGGACCAGGAGGGAGGAACACAATAATAGATAGGAGTAAATGTGGAGTCTGGGTTCTTTTCTAGAATGAGACAACAATGACAGTCCTCCCAAGTGAAATCACTGACATGACTGATGACTTCAGTCACATGACTGGATGACTTCAGTCACATGACTGATGACAGTGTAGATTCCAATGTAGAGGTTGGGGAAATAGTCTCTGAGAATCCAACTTGAAGCCACGCCCTCCTTGTTTTCCAAAAACCCAAACAGCGACCATCAGTCTCCCTCCAATCCTGTACTTGGTTCAATGTTGCTGTTCCATTTTGCAGCAGTAGGGGTCGCTGTGATACCAGGTTCAGTTCAAGAGTCCCAACTCCAGCTCATGTTGGTGACCTCAGTGGCAGGTAAAATGGCGCTTCAGTGGATCATGTGATCAACTCATGTGTGTCCTCACTGCTCCACAGGTCTGTCAAATGTTCTGTAAAATAGTTGGACCCAGCAGAGCTGCTAGATTAGGAGTTGATGGAGTCGTTGCAGATACCAGGGTCCAAAGTCCAGCTTGAACCTGGTTTGTGCAGCTCTTTGTCAAGCTAGCAGCCATTCTTGTCACTGCCAAGCTAAAGTGACTTCTGTCAACAAAGGTCAACATACAAAAGGATATTTCTACTGTCAGTTCAAGATTTTGATCAAACTCCTTTTTCAGAGCTAGAACCTTCCTCTTGTGTCAGCTTTCTGTTCCCATCTCTATGGTAACGGTCAGTTTTGACCCACGTCTTCAATCAGCTGTCAAATAAACTAAAACAATTTTCTATCCTCCAAGTTGTTTCCATCTCTTGGTGACCTTGTTAGGCTTCCTTATCCATGGAAATATTGGTTTGAAGATTTAGTTGTGGGCCTCTGGACCTTTTTTTAGTCACTAAACCCTCGATTTCAGTTTAAAAAATGGTAAAATGAACCTCAAGAAAATCCTAGACATAAACCAAAGGTTGTTGTGTTTCCTGACCGTTACTGAGGGTGTTAGAACACATCTCTGACATGGACTGGTTTGATTTATTATTCATTTTAATATCATTAACTATTGGAACATCCATGGTGTTATGGGTCAGTTTAGACCCTCATATTTTTACTTCAAGAAATATGGCAAAAAAGTCTCTTTTTCAGCTACAGAACTTTAATACAAACACAAAATGAAAAGCAGAACAAGCCAGAACCCAAAATATGGATTTGCAAGGTCAACAAACAACAACCAGTCAAGCAAACCAAACCAACAGAAACCAGTTACTGGTTCAAAACCAGGAAAAAACAAAAACAGAGTAAGAGTCGTTTAAAGTTCAGATGCTTGTGTGTCACTTCTGTGTGTTCTTTCCAGAGATGTTCCAGCAGTTGAAGCACCATCCGTCCGTCCCTCTGTCCTGACTGCTAGGGCAGTCCTGACCCTCTTTCGTCTTGAACCAGGTCCTGAGGGGGTTGTGGCTGTGGCTGTTCTGGTTGGTGTTGAGGCAGGGCTGCTGAGGAGGACGCTGGTGTGGATGCTCTCTGTGTTGCTGATGGCATGGATGGAGTGCTGCTGAGCTCTGCAGCTGTCTGAGCAAGGCTGCAGCGTCTGGGTCTCGGGGCGTCCGTTCCCTTCCCTCAGTGTGTGGCTTGACCAGGGAACTTCCCAGCTCCTCCACAAACATTCTCCTCTTGCTCCTCTTGGTTGAGCTCCACTCCTGGTGGATGTTGGTCCACAACACCAATGTTTCTATGCAGACTCATCAAGGATGCTGCAAAACACAAGAATCCACCCCAAGACTTTCTCTTCAACATGTTGAGGTCTTCATGGCTGGGATGATGCAGGTTCTCTTTCTTATTTTCTTCTTAAAAAAGTCAGTAGTTTCATGTTAAATAATAAATGTTATATTAAAACAGTTGATCATCTTTTATTAATTACTGTATTCTGTTTTGGTGTCCCAGTGTTCATTTATTGATCTAAACCTGATATTTAGAAAAGCAGACAGCACAAAAACAGAAAATGCCACCATATCATTGAAATTTTCTGTCATACAAATGTTGACTCTTTTGTAGAAGCCCCTCCCCTCTGTAGGGCTGGTGGTGCAATGGACAACGCGTCTGACTTTGGCTCAGAAGATTCTAGGTTCAGCTCCTGGCCAGCTCGCTTTAAACTTTATACTGAGAAGATGAAGTGAGAACCACTGATCAGAGTCACTGAAGTCCTCCCAGGTTTCCTCCTTGTCTGCTGGAAACATGAACACATGAATGATCCTGCTACCTCTCATGTTAAGCTGCACTTGACAGTGACAGCAGGAGAACAAAAATCCCAGTGTGTCATCAACATTTCCTGTCAATCAATGATAGAAGCTGTTGAGTTTCTGGATCAGAACAAGGAGGAAGGAGCCCCAATGAAAGAGTGATGGTTCTTGATTCTGATTTTGTTCTTCACTCCTACACCAGAGAGTGAAAGTGTGGGCTGGCTGGGAGCAACTGCCTGCTTCAGAGTGGGAGGAGCCTCAGGACTTTCCAGTGAGAGCTGCAAACTTCCACCAGCGCCCAGTGCCAGCAGGTCTTCATGATGGAGCTGAGAAGAACACAACAACACCAGAGCACTGGAGAGGAGCACAACACTTCTTTGCTTCCTGGCCTCTCTCATGTCTGTCTGTCCATCTGGAGCTGGGGGGAGGAGCTTCACATGTTTTTCTTTTTTTAAAAAGGGAATGACATGACTTCCTCTGTATGTTAGAATATGAACGACTAAAAATGTTCATCCCCAGTTTAAAGTTAGAATTAAATTTAAAGTAGAAAATCTTCCCTCTTCAATCCTGTCACTCAGTGTTGTAAACTGTTTCAAACAAATTCTACTGTTCAACAGTTCAAGTGTTTCTAATGAAGCTGAATGTTCTCCTCTACTTTCCTCAATTGGGTTTCTTTCATGTCCTCCTGAGATCAAAGACAGAATTCTAGCTACTGTCAAAGCCCTGATGACATCATCAGGAATTCTGACCTGTCCAGGGTGAACCCTGAACCCACGCCTCCTCAAAGACTGGGGATCTGCTGACCCTGCCTCTTGTCCAATGTCACCTGCGATCGCCCCCCCCCCCCCCCCCGTGACCCTTAAAGGATAGAACAGAAAGTGGATGGAGGGATGGACTCAACACTGAAATCAGCTGATCTGATCCACATTCTAATGTTTCCTGTCCCTCTTTAGGAGTCAGTGAGAATAGTAGTGTATATAATAATGTATATCCAACCTTGTAGTATCTTTCCAAGGCTTTTAGTATTTCTTCTTGTTTCTACTTGTAGTTTTAGTGTCTGGATCTTTTCTTTTGATGTCCTGCTGTCTGCTCTTTGCTTTTGGAGCTTCCTTCAACAACTACCAGGCCTCCTGGGTACTGTAGGAAACATGGTCAAGTTCTTCTGACTTCTCCAGGAACGTCCTGCTCACATTGGTCTGTCTTCATTTTGGCTCCTCCCACTGCCACAATGACCAGCCTTTATACTCTTGGTGACTGGGGCCCTGGTTGCTGCAGGCCTCAACACCAGCCTGTGGTTGTGAGCAGGGCAGAACAGAACTGACAGTATCTCCCATGCAGGACCTGGGTCAGCGCCTGGTGCCAGCTGGGGCACTGCTTTAACCTGGACCCCTGGAAGATCTTCTCCAGGAACTCGCCTTTTTCGGTCGAAACAGCGTGAAACTTCAAGTAAAGAATTAAAATGATTTCATTCACAATGAAGCCTCTGTCACAAAACAAAGGAACAACTGACTACCTCACCATGACTTCACTCTGATTACCAGGAGGTAACCTGGTAGTCAGAGCAGCGATGCTCAGGTCTGTGGACTCAGAGGAGGGTTCTTCTTTTGGTCACAGGTTCGAAGACCTCAGTGGAAGAGAGAGGAGAGGCAGTAAGAGACCTGCCACACCTCTCCAGTGACCTGGGACATGATGGCAGTGGTGGGATTTGAACCCACGCCTCCTCAGAGACTGGAGCCTTAATCCAGCGCCTTAGACCACTCGGCCACACTACCTCACTGAGCTGTTCTCTGAGTTGGTCTGCTAAAGGCATGTTGAAGAGGAAGTAACATCATGATATAAAACTTATTCTGAAGGGGGACCCCTTCCCTCCACGGTCACAGGAAGTGACGACAGCGCCGCTAGAAGCAGGAAAGAAATGGTAAAAGGACTCAGTTTGTACAGAGCCTTTCTACCTCAGCAGCACTCAAGGAGCTGAACAATGTCCTCTCATTCACACACACTCACACACTGATGCTGAAGGCTGCCATGCAAGGAGCCAACCTACTCATCAGAAGTATTTAGGGGTTCAGTATCTTACTCAAGGACACTTTGACATGGTCACTGGAGAAAGTGAGGATCAAACCAGCCACCCTTTGGTTGCCAGACGGCCACGCCACTCCTGAGTCATGTGACCTGGATAAGATGGTGAACTACAGCTGATCGCCATGCTAGCAAACCCTCTTTTGTTTGGTTTGGTTGTTGTTTAGTGACTGTGGATGAATACACAGGAGAAGTTGAGCATAAATTTGTGTTCCCTGTTCCCTTGAATATCTGCAGGAGTGTGAGGTGGAAATAATAGTTGGAGGAGAATGAGAGTTCAGTCTCAGCGCTATGACCTGTGCTGACACTAAAACATGTCAGCCCACAGAACAAAGATGGCAGTCCTCTGGGAGAGCAGGTACACCACACATACATGAAGAAACCCTACAGGAAACAAATATGTTGCCAGAGACTTTTACTCTGTTTTTGTTGTTTACCAAAGTACAGGATTGGAGGGAGACTGATGGTCGCTGTTTGGGTTTTTGGAAAACAAGGAGGCTGTGGGTTCAAGCTGGATTCTCAGAGACTATTTCCCCAACCTCTACATTGGCATCTACACTGTCATCCAGTCATGTGACTGAAGTCATCCAGTCACGTGACTGAAGTCATCCTGTCAGTGATGTCACTTGGCAGGACTCTCACTGCCATCACATTCCAGAAAAGAATCCAGACTCCACCTGTGGCTCCATGATAACTGATGGACCTCTGGTTGGAGGCTGGACGATGATGTTTGGACTGGAAGGAAAACTCCTTGTCCAAATTCCATTGTGTTCAAGTTTAAAGTCCCACAATAAGAAGTAGCTGAATCTGACAGGTGGAGGTTTGGAACTACAAGATGGTGATGTTTCCTTGACTTGATGCTCTGACTGTCAGGGTGGATGACAGCTTCTTCTGCTGCTGCATCTGAGTGGCTAGGATTGGAGGTTTTACCCTCCAAGGTTGTTTGGTTCCAGGGGAAATTCTAAAATTCCAGTCCCCAACCTTGGCTGTTCTGAAACTCTTCTCCTGACTCACTCCTGAGCTGCAGCAAGAACAAATACCAGTGCCAACCAGATCAACTTCATGGCTGCTAACAGCCTCAGACACTTGATTTCCATCAATCTGGAGCCAAGAAGGCCCTCACCTGTGGTTCTCCTCCAGGAGGGTCCAGGTTCTGCCATTGTGGTTCCTTGTGCCACTGCCAGAGAGCCTCAGCTGCACACTGCAACATTTCAACAGGAGATTGACATTCCTTCAAATGTCCTGACATCTGATTCCAATGGTTCTGTTCCATCTTTATATTTTAAAATCAATTACACAATGAAAGCTGCCTCAGCTGGTTTAAGAGAGAGAACAAGCTAAGAGATCTGAAACCAGTAAAATATGCTTTTCTGTGTGCAAACTAGTGAGGGGCATGGAAGGATATTTTACCACCACTACAGAACCCAGACTTTAGTCATGCGATGAGATGGCGACTCTGATTATGAAGTTAATGGACAAAATGTGAATTGAAAGAAAACACATTTCTTCAGCAGACTTTGATCCAACATTGAAGTTAGATTTTGGTGGCTGCTCCATGTTGGAGGAAACCAGGCGATGTTGGACCGTCACAGGGAAGCTCCTTTGCTGCCAGTTCAACCACTCACTCCCATCAGTGGAGAGCAGCTTCAACTGGGTTTGGAATGTACCATTGTGGATGCATAGGAATGTGGAGAAAATGTCCTTTGTCAGAAGTGGGATTTGAACCCACGCCTCCAGGAGAGACTGCGACCTGAACGCAGCGCCTTAGACCGCTCGGCCATCCTGACAGAAACTTAGATGCAGACTGAATTAATTCATTGACAAAGTAGAATTTTTTCCACAGGAGCTACTGGCTCCTTAGTTGTCACATTTATTGTTAACATTAAACACACAGTCTGAGTTCATGGCAGTAAGAAATGATTTTCATTTTTCTAAAGGACAAGAAATGAACCAGAACATTTGAACCACATAACATCTCTTGATCAGTTTGTTACATGGGACACATTCCAGACAGGAAGGTCCCACCAAGACTTGAACTGGGATCACTGGACCCAGAGTCCAGAGGGCTCACCATTCCACCATGGAACCAAACACAAAGAGGAGGTTCCTCTAAATACCACTTGACATCACCTGCAATCAACCTGTTGATATTTGGAGGTTCATCTTGCTCTTGTTCCAGACTACATTGGCAAAAGGATCATGAACCACAAGGAAATCATGGAACTCCAGATTGATTCAGGACTTTCTAACTCCATCGTATGACCTGGGAGCAAAGACTGGCCAGGCCTTCCTTAATTTATCAGTTAATTACTGCTTCAACAAACATGCCACTTAATTAAGTTACCAGAATTTCTCTCATTGAAAAACCCACCAGCCTGATTTCTTGACATGACATGAAAAATTCTCCAAGAACCCACAGTTGGGTGGAAAGATACCAGGTTAACCAGGAGGAGTCCTGTTCCTGAACCATGGATGGAACAAAGTCCACTGGAAAACTCAGCAGTTCCTGAGTGCCAGATCCATCCGGGAGCTTGGGTCTCCCCTTGACTGTGGTGATCCATGAGATCAAGGAGGACAGAGGAAAGAAGGATCCTGTTGGAGATCTCCTCCCTTCTTCCTCCACTTCACTACAACTTGGATGTCAGGAATATGAGGTACTTTACTCAAATGACGTATTAGGAGTTTCCTGTTTGACAAGAAGGAAGTCAGAGGTTCATACCTCACTTGTTGGTGGTGCCCTCAACCTGCTGAGAGCATCACTTAGTTCTCTACAGAGAAACATGGCAGCTCTGCTGAAGGCTGCAGGAAACCTGCTGGAACTGAGACTTGGACTCAGGTCACTGGATTCAAAGTCCAGGGTGCCAACAGGTCCACCAGGGCATCTGTGCTTTACTTACCGTGTAAAAAGGACCACAGTGGTCGTCTGGTTTTAATTTAACAAACAAATACGGTTGAAAACTTTGAGACAGAGACACAGGGCTCTTATTTGAAGGCCATGGGATGGGAAATATTCCAGACCTCTGAGATCAGAGCGCTCACTTTGATCTCAGGGTCCTGACTTTGGGGGTTCTTCCTTTGGTCTTCAAATACTCGTGGTTTTTATTGGCAGAACTTTTAACTTGCATGCAAAAAGAGAATCACAGTCAATGTAAACCCAGCAGACAGTGTTTATTTCTAATAAATCAGACAATCGCACAAATGAGAATGAAAGGAAAAAACAATAAAATGTTTTAAAATCCTTCTCCACTCTAAAGCTTTTTAAAGTTCATTTGAAGGTTCAAAGGTGGAGGTGAGGAGGTCACCCTGATCCTCCCTGTCGTCACTGCCGGGATTCTTTCTTCTGGTGCTGTGGTTCTTCTGATGAAGGGGGCGTGATGTTTGCTGTCTCAGGCTCCACCAAATGTCCTCTTTAGGACGCCACAATGTGGCCTCTTCACTGCTCCATCTCCCCTGCATCGGAGACACCAGGGTTCCTCCTGGTGCCGACCCCATCGTCCTGCTACCCAATGGTGCGGCCATGGATCCTCAGAAGAGGCTGGGATCCTTCTTCTCATCAGAGCCACAGTTTTTCCTGGAGGGAACAACAGGAGCTTTGTTGTAATGTTTTGCTCTGTGTTTCCTGCTCAGAGCGTCAGGATCTGTGACGCCATCTTGTGGTAGGGGGTCATCATCTTGTTGTGTGGTAGTGGATTCATTGATCTGCTGTTTCAACACATTCAAGTTCATTATCCTACAAGTCAAAGTACATTTGGTGTGGAGTTTTAGTTTCTGGCCTCAATCATAACGTGTGCCTTTCTTCTTCATGAACATTTCTCAGCTTTGTAAGTTTATTCTAGTTTTTCTTCCTCACTTTTCTATTCCATTGTTGAAGATTCTACTGCAGGTTGGAGTTCCCTGTTGACTGAAGCAGAAACAGGAACAACAAGCTGGAGGCTGTCAGAGCTCCAAGTTGGGGGCTGATATGAAAGTAGGAGATGAACACATCCAGGTTAGCATCCCTCTCAGAAGCTGCTACTTTAGCTCTTCAGAATACAGCAGCCTAGCATAGCTTCATCTGGCCAGTTAGTGGCCCACTTTGATGTCTGGGATATCAGGTTCAAGGTTCTTCACAGCTCTGAATGAAGGCTTTCTAAAGTGTTAACCAGTACTCCAGTTGTAAAAAACAATCAGGGGGGATGGTAGATTTTGATGTTTAGGAACAGATCATTTGTGCTGATGACAGCGCATCAGGTGAGAGACCAACAGTGTACCCTTACTCCTCTAAAACAACAAGCATGCTATGGATATTACCTGTCTGCTACTCCTGTCATTGATCTTGACCAAGCCCCCAGGCTGACACTGCTACCACTGCTCCTACATAGTTAGAGTCAAATGCAGAGGACATTTTCCCACCGGGTGCAAGTGCAACTTCATACTCATGCTACCTATAAATCTGGGAATTTATCTATATTTTGAAACAAAACATTCTCAAGTCAAGTCCATTTTAATTAAAGTGCAAGAGCAAAAGAATGAAACAAATGTACTGTGGCAGGATAGCGCTACACTCCCCACCGTGAGGGGCAGTGTGGCAGACGATAGTGAGTGGTCACCTAGAAGTAGACCTGGTCCGACCCTTCTCCGTCCTTTCCACTTCCTCTCCCTCCTTTACGGAGCCTACAGCCGTGCGTGGTGGCGTCTCGCTGGTCAGCAGATCGGTTACAAACAAAGGTATGCATGCTTGCTCTGCTCCATTATTCAGTGTCATGGGCCCCCTGTTTACTCCAGTTTTGCTCCGTCCAGCGGTGTGGTGTTACCAGGAGCTGGGCTGTCTCCCTTGGGCCGGTGTGTGCGTGGTGCGCTTTCTGTGGGTAAGACGCGTAGTTGTCTGCCTTTCATATCAAGCTGCCGATGATCTGTGGTGTTCTGATTATCCTCTCCCGGCCATCGTTTGTGTAGTCTGGGCTGCGGGCTTCCTCCTCCTGCCTCGTCTGACGCCACGATTCTGCTCTCCGGTAGGAAATGTTTATGCTTACGGTCATGTAGTAAGAGTTGCTACTAACCTCAAAATAATGCTACAGTGATGTAAGAAGAACTGCTAATGATCTCAAAATGATGCGACAGTGATGCAGTAAGAATTGCTAATAACTCAAAATGATTTGAACTGTAATGTAGTGAAAGTTTCAAATAACCTCAAAGTGATGCTGACAGTCATGTAGTAAGAGTTGAGAGTCCGAGTTTTCCAAGTTGATCTCCTCCCACGCATGAATTCTCTGGTATCCTTCCACTTACTGCGAAGACGAGCCGTGGATGTATTGTCCTGAGCCCAGGGCTTGTCAGATACCATGACCTTCAACTAAATGTGGCAGAAACCCTGCCCTCTTCATTTAGGGCTGGAAGGTGTGAGAGATACTGGGAGCTCATCAAGGCTACGTCCTCCACGGTCTCCTCAGGCTGGCCAGCACAAGAGGAGACCGCCAACTGGCCAGGACAGGCGGTCACCGTTGTTGCCGCCGCCGTCGTCGTCTACCTTTCTTTCTTTCTTTTTTTCACACGATCACAGGGGAGAGCGCGGACGCAGTCCCCCACTGTCAGAAATTATGCAGTTGAGATTCCCACATTTGGGGAATTCACCAGGGTCAGCACAGCCCCAGTGCAATGGCTGAGCCTCACCCGGGGAGAACCACCTTGCTGATCATGGTATCTCCCCTGCCAGGTAAGTATGACTCGCTGAGCTTAGGAACAGACATGAGCTTCAGGGACACAGCCCTCTGACTGACAGGCAGGGAGGCCGACACAGCGCCTGATCTTTCCTACCTTGTGCCAATCTGCCGTGTGCGCAGCCCCCTTTGTTTCTCACAACGATGTCGGATGTCGGATATCCCAAGCCCGGGAAGCTCGACCGATGCCGTTTTCAAGGCTCACCTTCTCGCTGGGGGCACCAGCGTGGCCTCTAACCGCACGCATTGTGCCCCGCAGTAAAAAAAACAATCTCCTTCCGCTTTCACCCTTGGATGGAGCGTCGCGACCATGAGAGCTGTCAACGCAAGCGGCCCAATTCCGAAAGACTGAAGGCAGCAAGCTGGGGTTTCACATTTCAACATCAAGTTCACAACCCATCTCTGGGCAAAACACGCACATTGAAGGTTCAGGTCTTTCAGAGTGCATTCCAAAGCCTTTTGGGAAAGGCTCCGAGAGCAGTGCCGTCAGCGGACCTCCATCCTTATCTGGATTGCAAACAGAGCCACAACTTGACGCCCAGCGGCAGCGCGGGCGGAAATCCAGCCCCGGCCTCATGTGCAGCACTCGAGAGTTGGCCTGAAGAGCACGGGATTTGCTCCTGACAAAAGGGGAGGGGCCCGCACTGTTCCTGGAAGGCCATTGCGGCCGCAGGCTGAGGAAAAGCTGCAGTGAAGGAGGAGAACCCTGGTCCGGCTTTGGGTGGAGCAGGTAAGCGAGTGCCTGGCGGAGGCTTGTTTTATTTCCGACAAGAAATGCGGGGCATTGCACCACTCCTGGAAACACTGCAATACCAGGTTGATGCGTGGAAAGGACAGAGCAAGCTCCCGTTCCATCTCCCTGTTCCAAGAAGCAGCTTAATATATGGTTCCCGGATAGGGAACGTACCAGATATTAAACTGATAAGAACAGATACTACACTTGATCTTAGCCAAAAGGCCGAGAAGCGATGCCTGTCAGCCACCCGACGTGAGAGCCAGCACCCCCGGTACAGCCAATCCCGGCCGCGGCTGTGGGCAGGAACTGCAACATTTTGGGTGGCGACACAAAATGCAGTGCCATAAACACTACATCTGGCACACTGGTTGTCCCCACTGCTATCCAAAGCAAAGGCAATCGGTGCCTTCACCCTGCTATGCTAGTGGGGCGACTCAAAGTAAAACAAAGCGGTGTTCAAAGCCACAAGCCAGCGACTCATCCTGGAGTCTGGGTTTTCCAAGTTGATCTCCTCCCACGCATGAATTCTCTGGTATCCTTCCACTTACTGCGAAGACGAGCCGTGGATGTATTGTCCTGAGCTCAGGGCTTGTCAGATACCATGACCCTCAACTAAATGTGGCAGAAACCCTGCCCTCTTCATTTAGGGCTGGAAGGTGTGAGAAATACTGGGAGCTCATCGAGGCTACGTCCTCCGCGGTCTCCTCAGGCTGGCCAGCACAAGATTAGACCGCCAACTGGCCGGTACAGGCGGTCACCGTTGTTGCCGCCGTCATCTGCCTTTCTTTCTTTCTTTCTTTCTTTTGTTTTTTCACATGATCACAGGGGAGAGCACGGATGCAGTCCCCCACTGTCAGAAATTATGCAGTTGAGATTCCCACATTTGGGGAATTCACCAGGGTCAGCACAGCCCCAGTGCAATGGCTGAGCCTCACCCGGGGAGAACCACCTTGCTGATCATGGTATCTCTCCTGCCAGGTAAGTATGACTTGCTGAGCTTAGGAACAGACATGAGCTTCAGGGACACAGCCTTCTGACTGACAGGCAGGGAGGCTGACACAGCGCCTGATCTTTCCTACCTTGTGCCAATCTGCCACGTGCGCAGCCCCCTTTGTTTCTCACAACGATGCCGGATGTCGGATATCGGATATCCCAAGCCCGGGAAGCTCGACCGATGCCGTTTTCAAAGCTCACCTTGTCGCATAGAGTTTCTGCTTACCTCAAAATGATGCTATCGTGATGTAATAAGAATTGCTACTATCCTCAAAATGATGCTAAAGTAATACAGTGAAAGTTGTTACTAATCTCAAAATGATGCTGAAAGTGATGTAGTGACAGAAGCTACGAACCTCAGATATGATGCTACAGTGATGTAATGAGAGTTCCTACTAATCTAGAATAATGCTAAAGTAATGTAGTGAGGGTTGCTAAAATCCTCAAAATGATGCTGACAGTGATGTAATGAGAGTTGCTACTAACCTAAGAAATGATGCTACAGTGATGTGGTGAGAGTTGCTAATATCCTCAAAATGATGCCACAGTGATGTAGTGAGAGTTTCTACTAACCTAGGAAATGATGCTACAGTGATGTATGGAGAGTTGCTAAAAACCTCAAAAGGATGCTGACAGTAATGTAATGAGAGTTGCTAAAAACCTCAAAATGATGCTGACAGTGATGTAATGAGAGTTGCTACTAACCTAAGAAATGATGCCACAGTGATGTAGTGAGAGTTGCTAAAAACCTAAAAATGAGGCTCCAGTGATGTAATGAGAGTTGCCACAAACCTAAGAAATGATGCTCCACTAATGTAGTGAGAGTTGCTACTAACCTTAAAATGATGCTGACAGTGATGTTGTGAGAGTTGCTACGAACCTAAAAATGATGCTACAGTGATGTAGTGAGAGTTGCTACTAACCTAAGAAATGATGCCACAGTGATGTAGTGAGAGTTGCTACTAATCTCAAAATGATGCTTAAACGATGTCGTGAGAGTTGCTATGAACCTAAGAAATGATGCGGACAGTAATGTAGTGTGAGTTGCGAAAATCCTCAAAATGATGCTAACATTGATGTCGTGAGAGTTGTTACCGACCTCAAAATGATGCTAAAGTGATGTGGTGAGAGTTGCTACTAACCTAAAAATGATGCTTACAGTGATGTAGTTAGTTGCTAAAAACCTAAGAAATGATGCCATAGTGATGTAATGAGAGTTGCTACTAACCTAAGAAATGAAGCTGACAGTGATGTCGTGAGAGTTGCTAGTATCCTCAAAATGATGCTAAAGTAATATAGTGAGTGTTGCTACTAATCTCAAAATGATGCTACAGTGATGTAGTGAGAGTTGCTACTAACCTAAGAAATGATGCCACATTGATGTATGGAGAGTTGCTAAAAACCTCAAAAGGATGCTGACAGTAATGTAATGGGAGTTGCTAAAAACCTCAAAATGATGCTGACAGTGATGTAATGAGAGTTGCTACTAACCTAAGAAATGATGCCACAGTGATGTAGTGAGA
Source organism: Aulostomus chinensis (assembly GCF_037954235.1). NCBI lineage: Eukaryota > Metazoa > Chordata > Actinopteri > Syngnathiformes > Aulostomidae > Aulostomus > Aulostomus chinensis. Next base: position 36,713,284 of record NC_141320.1, on the reverse strand, counting down.
GTTGCTAAAAACCTAAAAATGAGGCTCCAGTAATGTCGTGAGAGTTTCTACGAACCTCAAAATGATGCTGCAGTGATGTAGTGAGAGTTGCCACAAACCTAAGAAATGATGCTCCACTAATGTAGTGAGAGTTGCTACTAACCTTAAAATGATGCTGACAGTGATGTCGTGAGAGTTGCTACGAACCTAAAAATGATGCTACAGTGATGTAGTGAGAGTTGCCACAAACCTAAGAAATGATGCCACAGTGATGTAGTGAGAGTTGCTACTAATCTCAAAATGATGCTTAAACGATGTCGTGAGAGTTGCTATGAACCTAAGAAATGATGCGGACAGTAATGTAGTGTGAGTTGCGAAAATCCTCAAAATGATGCTAACATTGATGTCGTGAGAGTTGTTACCGACCTCAAAATGATGCTAAAGTGATGTGGTGAGAGTTGCTATTAACCTAAAAATGATGCTTACAGTGATGTAGTTAGTTGCTACAAACCTAAGAAATGATGCCATAGTGATGTAATGAGAGTTGCTACGAACCTAAGAAATGATGCTACAGTGATGTCATGAGAGTTGCTACTAACCTAAGAAATGATGCTACAGTGAGGTCGTGAGAGTTGCTACTATCCGCAAAATGATGCTGAAAGTGATGAAGTGAGAGTTGCTACGAACCTCAGAAATGATGCTACAGTGATGTAGTGAGAGTTGCTACTAATCTAGAATAATGCTAAAGTGATGGAATGAGAGTTGCTACAAACCTCAAAATGATGCTGCAGTCATGTAGTGAGAGTTGCTAAAAACCTCAAAAGGATGCTGACAGTGATGTAGTGAGAGTTGCTAAGAACCTCAAAATGATGCTAAAGTGATGTAATGAGAGTTGCTATGAACCTAAGAAATGATGCTACAGTGATGTGGTGAAAGTTGCTACTAATCTCAAAATGATGCGAAAGTAATGTAATGACAGTTGCTACTTATTTCAAAATGAGGCTCCAGTTATGTCATGAGAGTTGCCACAAACCTAAGAAATGATGCCACAGTGATGTGGTGATAGTTGCTACAAAACTAAGAAATGATGCTACAGTGATGTCGTGAGAGTTGTTATGAACCTCAAAATGATGCGAAAGTGATGTAATGAGAGATGCTACGAACCTAAGAAATGATGCAACAGTGATGTGGTGAGGGTTGCTACTAATCTAGAATAATGCTAAAGTGATGCAATGAGAGTTGCTACAAACCTAAGAAATGATGCTACAGTGATGTAATTAGGGTTGCTACTAACCTAAGAAATGATACCACAGTGATGTGGTGAAAGTTGCTACTAATCTCAAAATGATGCGACAGTGATGTGGTGAGAGTTGCCACTAACCTAAGAAATGATGCCACAGTGATGGGGTGAGAGTTGCTACTAATCTCAAAATGATGCTAAAGTGATGTAATGAGAGTTGCCACTAACCTAAGAAATGATCCTGCAGTGATGTAGTGAGAGTTGCTACTAACCTCAAAATGATGGTGATAGTCATGTAGTGAGACTTGCTGCTAACCTTAAAATGATGCTGACAGTGATGTAATGAGAGTTGCTACAAACCTAAGAAATGATGCCACAGTGATGTAGTGATAGTTCCTAAAAACCTAAAAATGAGGCTCCAGTAATGTCGTGAGAGTTGCTACTATCCTCAAAATGATGCTAAAGTGATGTGGTGAGAGTTGCTACTAATCTCAAAATGATGCTGAAAGTGATGTCGTGAGAGTTTCTACGAACCTCAAAATGATGCTACAGTGATGTAATTAGAGATGCTATGAACCTAAGAAATGGTGCTACAGTGATGTGGTTAGAGTTGCTACTAATCTAGAATAATGCTAAAGTGATGCAATGAGAGTTGCTACAAACCTAAGAAATGATGCTAACGTGATGTAATGAGAGTTGCTACAAACCTAAGAAATGATGCCACAGTGATGTAGTGATAGTTCCTAAAAACCTAAAAATGAGGCTCCAGTAATGTCGTGAGAGTTGCTACTATCCTCAAAATGATGCTAAAGTAATATGGTGAGAGTTGCTACTAATCTCAAAATGATGCTGAAAGTGATGTCGTGAGAGTTTCTACGAACCTCAAAATGACGCTACAGTGATGTAATTAGAGATGCTATGAACCTAAGAAATGGTGCTACAGTGATGTGGTTAGAGTTACTACTAATCTAGAATAATGCTAAAGTGATTCAATGAGAGTTCCTACAAACCTAAGAAATGATGCTAACGTGATGTAGTGGGAGTTGCTAAAAACCTGAAAATGATGCTACAGTGATGTAATGAGAGTTGCTACTTCCCTAAGAAATGATGCAGAAGTGATGTGGTGAGAGTTGCTAAAAACCTGAAAATGATGCTGACAGTGATGTCATGAGAGTTGCCACAAACCTAAGAAATGATGCCAGAGTGATGTAATGATAGTTGCTAAAAACCTAAAAATGAGGCTCCAGTAATGTCTTGAGACTTGCTACTATTCTCAAAATGATGCTGAAAGTGATGTAGTGAGAGTTGCTACGATCCTCAAAATGATGCTAAAGTGATCTTGTGAGAGTTGCTATGTACCTAAGAAATGATGCTACAGTGATGTGGTGAGAGTTGTTACCGACCTCAAAATGATGCTAGAGTGATGTCGTGAGAGTTGCTACTAACCTCAAAATGATGCCACAGTAATGTAATGAGAGTTGCAACTAACCTAAGAAATGATGCTCCAGTGATGTGGTGAGAGTTGCTACTATCCTCAAAATGATGCTAAAGTAATATAGTGAGAGTTGCTACTAATCTCAAAATGATGCAACAGTGATGTAATTACAGTTGCTATGAACCTAAGAAATGATGCTAAAGTGATGCAATGAGAGTTGGTACAAAACTAAGAAATGATGCTTCAATGACATAGTTAGTGGCTACTAACCTAAGAAATGATGCGACAGTGATGTCGTGAGAGATGCTACGAATCTCAAAATGATGCTTACAGTGATGTCAGGAGAGTTGCTACGAACCTCAAAATGATGCTACAGTGAAGTAATGAGAGTTGCTTCTATCCTCAAAATGATGCTAAAAGTGATGAAGTGAGAGTTGCTACTAATCTAGAATAATGCTAAAGTGATGGAATGAGAGTTGCTACAAACCTCAAAATGATGCTACAGTCATGCAGTGAGAGTTGCTAAAAACCTCAAAAGGATGCTGACAGTAATGTAGTGAGAGTTGCTAAAAACCTGAAAAAGATGCTTACAGTAATGTAGTGAGAGTTTCTAAAAACCTGAAAAAGATGCTTACAGTGATGTAGTGAGAGTTGCTACTAACCTCAAAATGATGGTGACAGTCATTTAGTGAGACTTCCTACGAACCTTAAAATGATGCTGACAGTGATGTCGTGAGAGATTCTATGAACCTCAAAATGATGCTACAGTGATGTGGTGAGAGTTGCTACTAATCTAGAATAATGCTAAAGTGATGCAATGTGAGTTTCTACTAATCTCAAAATGATGCGAAAGTAATGTAATGAGAGTTGCTACTTATTTCAAAATGAGGCTCCAGTGATGTCATGAGAGTTGCCACAAACCTAAGAAATGATGCCACAGTGATGTAATGATAGTTGCTAAAAACCTCAAAAGGATGCTGACAGTAACGTAGTGAGAGTTGCTAAGAACCTCAAAATGATGCTAAAGTGATGTTATGAGAGTTGCTATGAACCTAAGAAATGATGCTACAGTGATGTCGTGAGAGATTCTACGAACCTCAAAATGATGCTACAGTGATGTGGTGAGAGTTGCTACTAATCTTGAATAATGCTAAAGTGATGCAATGAGAGTTGCTACGAACCTCAAAATGATGCTACAGTGATGTTATGAGAGTTGCGAAAAACCTAAGAAATGATGCTACAGTCATGTAGTGAGACTTGCTACTAACCTCAAAATGATGCCACAGTGATGTAATGAGAGTTGCAACTAACCTAAGAAATGATGCTCCAGTAATGTAGTGAGAGTTGCTACAAACCTGAGAAATGATGCCACAGTGATGTAGTGATAGTTGCTAAAAACCTAAAAATGAGGCTCCAGTAATGTCGTGAGAGTTGCTACTATCCTCAAAATGATGCTAAAGTAATATTGTGAGAGTTGCTACTAATCTCAAAATGATGCTACAGTGATGTAATTACAGTTGCTATGAACCTAAGAAGTGATGCTACAGTGATGTGGTGAGAGTTGCAACTAATCTAGAATAATGCTAAAATGATGCAATGAGAGTTGCTACTAACCTAAGAAATGATGCTACAGTGATGTCGTGAGAGTTGCTACGAACCTCAAAATGATGCTACAGTGATGTAATGAGAGTTGTTACTTACCTCAAAATGATGCTGACAGTGATGTGGTGAGAGTTGCTACGATCCTTAAAATGATGTTCCAGTGATGTCGGGAGAGTTGCTACTATCCTCAAAATGATGCGACAGTGATGTCGTAAGAGTTGCTACTTACCTCAAAAAAATGCTGACAGTGATGTGGTGAGAGTTGCTACTATCCTTAAAATGATGCTACAGTGATGTGGTGAGAGTTGCTACGAACCTCAAAATGATGCTTCAGTGAGGTAATGGGAGTTGCTATTAACCTAAGAAATGATGCGACAGTGATGCAGTGAGAGTTGCTACGAAGCTAAAAATGATCCTGACACTAATGTGATAATTGCTATGAAGCTCATAATGAAGCTACAGTGACGTATTGAGAGTTGCTTAAAACCTACAAATGATGCTACAGTGATGTCGTGAGAGTTGCTCCCAATCTCAAAATGATGCCACAGTAATGTCGTGAGAGTTGCTACTATCCTCAAAATGATGCGACAGTGATGTAGTGAGAGTTGCTACTTACCTCAAAAAAATGCTGACAGTGATGTGGTGAGAGTTGTTACTATCCTTAAAATGATGCTACAGTGATGTGGTGAGAGTTGCTACTATCCTTAAAATGATGCTACAGTGATGTGGTGAGAGTTGCTACTATCCTTAAAATGATGCTACAGTGATGTGGTGAGAGTTGCTACGAACCTCAAAATGATGCTACAGTGAGGTAATGGGAGTTGCTATTAACCTAAGAAATGATGCGACAGTGATGTAGTGAGAGTTGCTACGAAGCTAAAAATGATCCTGACACTAATGTGATAATTGCTATGAAGCTCATAATGAAGCTACAGAGATGTATTGAGAGTTGCTTAAAACCTAAAAATGATGCTACAGTGATGTCGTGAGAGTTGCTAATGACCTCAAAATGATGCTGAAAGTGATGTAGTGAGAGTTTCTACTATCCTCAAAATGATGCTACAGTGATGTAATGGGAGTTGCTACTAAACTCAGAAATGATGCTACAGTGATGTAATGAGAGTTGCTACTTCCCTAAGAAATGATGCAGAAGTGATGTAATGAGAGTTGCTACTAACCTAAGAAATGATGCGACAGTGATGGAGTGAGAGTTGCTCCTAATCTCAAAATGATGCTACAGTGATGTAGTGAGAGTTGCTACGATGCGCAAAATGATGCTACAGTAGATGTAGTGAGAATTGCTACTAATCTAAGAAATGATGCCACAGTGATCTAATGAGAGTTGCTCCAAACGTAAGAAATGATGCTAAAGTGATGTGGTGAGAGTTGATACTAATTTCAAAATCATAGTAAAGTGATGTAATGAGAGTTGCTACTTATCTAAGAAATGATGCTGAAGTGATGTGGTGAGAGTTGCTACGATCCTTAAAATGATGTTCCAGTGATGTCGGGAGAGTTGCTACTATCCTCAAAATGATGCGACAGTGATGTCGTAAGAGTTGCTACTTACCTCAAAAAAATGCTGACAGTGATGTGGTGAGAGTTGCTACTATCCTTAAAATGATGCTACAGTGATGTGGTGAGAGTTGCTACGAACCTCAAAATGATGCTTCAGTGAGGTAATGGGAGTTGCTATTAACCTAAGAAATGATGCGACAGTGATGCAGTGAGAGTTGCTACGAAGCTAAAAATGATCCTGACACTAATGTGATAATTGCTATGAAGCTCATAATGAAGCTACAGTGACGTATTGAGAGTTGCTTAAAACCTACAAATGATGCTACAGTGATGTCGTGAGAGTTGCTCCCAATCTCAAAATGATGCCACAGTAATGTCGTGAGAGTTGCTACTATCCTCAAAATGATGCGACAGTGATGTAGTGAGAGTTGCTACTTACCTCAAAAAAATGCTGACAGTGATGTGGTGAGAGTTGTTACTATCCTTAAAATGATGCTACAGTGATGTGGTGAGAGTTGCTACTATCCTTAAAATGATGCTACAGTGATGTGGTGAGAGTTGCTACTATCCTTAAAATGATGCTACAGTGATGTGGTGAGAGTTGCTACGAACCTCAAAATGATGCTACAGTGAGGTAATGGGAGTTGCTATTAACCTAAGAAATGATGCGACAGTGATGTAGTGAGAGTTGCTACGAAGCTAAAAATGATCCTGACACTAATGTGATAATTGCTATGAAGCTCATAATGAAGCTACAGAGATGTATTGAGAGTTGCTTAAAACCTAAAAATGATGCTACAGTGATGTCGTGAGAGTTGCTAATGACCTCAAAATGATGCTGAAAGTGATGTAGTGAGAGTTTCTACTATCCTCAAAATGATGCTACAGTGATGTAATGGGAGTTGCTACTAAACTCAGAAATGATGCTACAGTGATGTAATGAGAGTTGCTACTTCCCTAAGAAATGATGCAGAAGTGATGTAATGAGAGTTGCTACTAACCTAAGAAATGATGCGACAGTGATGGAGTGAGAGTTGCTCCTAATCTCAAAATGATGCTACAGTGATGTAGTGAGAGTTGCTACGATGCGCAAAATGATGCTACAGTAGATGTAGTGAGAATTGCTACTAATCTAAGAAATGATGCCACAGTGATCTAATGAGAGTTGCTCCAAACGTAAGAAATGATGCTAAAGTGATGTGGTGAGAGTTGATACTAATTTCAAAATCATAGTAAAGTGATGTAATGAGAGTTGCTACTTATCTAAGAAATGATGCTGAAGTGATGTGGTGAGATTTGCTACTATCCTCAATATGATGCTACAGTGATGTAATGAGAGTTGCTACGAACCTCAAAATGATGCTACAGTGATGTAGTGAGAGTTGCTACTAACCTAAGAAATGATGCTACAGTGATGTAATGAGAGTTGCTACAAACCTAAGAAATGATGCCACAGTGATGTGGTGAGAGTTGATAGTAATTTCAAAATCATGCTAAAGTGATGTAATGAGAGTTGCTACTTATCTAAGAAATGATGCTACAGTGATGTGGTGAGAGTTGCTACTAACCTAGGAAATGATGCGAAAGTGATGTGGTGAGAGTTGCTATTATCCTCAAAATGATGCGACAGTGATGTCGTGAGAGTTTCCACGAACCTCAAAATGATGCTACAGTGATGTAGTGACAGTTGCTACTAATCTTGAATAATGCTAAAGTGATGCAATGAGAGTTGCTACGAACCTCAAAATGATGCTACAGTGATGTAGTGAGAGTTGCTACGATGCTCAAAATGATGCTACAGTAGATGTAGTGAGAATTGCTACTAATCTAAGGAATGATGCTACAGTGATGTAATGAGAGTTGCTACTAATCTTGAATAATGCTAAAGTGATGCAATGAGAGTTGCTACAAACGTAAGAAATGATGCTACAGTGATGTGGTGAGAGTTGATCGTAATTTCAAAATCATAGTAAAGTGATGTAATGAGAGTTGCTACTTATCTAAGAAATGATGCTGAAGTGATGTGGTGAGATTTGCTACTATTCTCAGTATGATGCTACAGTGATGTAATGAGAGTTGCTACGAACCTCAAAATGATGCTACAGTGATGTAGTGAGAGTTGCTACAAACCTAAGAAATGATGCCACAGTGATGTGGTGAGAGTTGATAGTAATTTCAAAATCATGCTAAAGTGATGTAATGACTTTTGCTACTTATCTAAGAAATGATGCTACAGTGATGTGGTGAGAGTTGCTACTAACCTAGGAAATGATGTTACAGTGATGTGGTGAGAGTTGCTAAAAACCTAAGAATTGATGCGACAGTCATGTAGTGAGAGTTGCTACGAACCTCAAAATGATGCTACAGCGATGTTATGAGAGTTGCTAAAAACATAAGAAATGATGCTACAGTCATGTAGTGAGACTTGCTACTAACCTCAAAATGATGCCACAGTGATGTAATGAGAGTTGCAACTAACCTAAGAAATGATGCTCCAGTAATGTAGTGAGAGTTGCTACAAACCTGAGAAATGATGCCACAGTGATGTAGTGATAGTTGCTAAAAACCTAAAAATGAGGCTCCAGTAATGTCGTGAGAGTTGCGACTATCCTCAAAATGATGCTAAAGTAATATTGTGAGAGTTGCTACTAATCTCAAAATGATGCTACAGTGATGTAATGGGAGTTGCTACTAAACTCAGAAATGATGCTACAGTGATGTAATGGGAGTTGCTACTAAACTCAGAAATGATGCTACAGTGATGTAATGAGAGTTGATTCTTCCCTAAGAAATGATGCTACAGTGATGTGGTGAGAGTTGCTACGAACCTCAAAATGATGCTACAGTGAGGTAATGGGAGTTGCTATTAACCTAAGAAATGATGCGACAGTGATTTAGTGAGAGTTGCTACGAAGCTAAAAATGATCCTGACACTAATGTGATAATTGCTATGAAGCTCATAATGAAGCTACAGTGACGTATTGAGAGTTGCTTAAAACCTAAAAATGATGCTACAGTGATGTCGTGAGAGTTGCTACGGACCTCAAAATGATGCTGAAAGTGATGGAGTGAGAGTTGCTACTATCCTCAAAATGATGCGACCGTGATGTGGTGAGAGTTGCTACAAACCTAAGAAATGATGCGACAGTCATGTAATGAGAGTTGCTACTAACCTAAGAAATGATGCTACAGTGATGTAGTGAGAGTTGCTACGAACCTCAAAATGATGCTACACTGATGTAGTGAGAGTTGCTCTGAATCTAAAAATGATGCTGACAGTGATGTGGTGAGAGTTGCTACGAACCTCAAAATGATGCTACAGTGATGTCATGGGAGTTGCTACTAAACTCTGAAATGATGCTACAGTGATGTAATGAGAGTTGCTACTTCCCTAAGAAATGATGCAGAAGTGATGTAATGAGAGTTGCTACTAACCTAAGAAATGATGCGACAGTGATGGAGTGATAGTTGCTACTAATCTCAAAATGATGCTACAGTGATGTATTGAGAGTTGCTACAAACGTAAGAAATGATGCTACAGTGATGTGGTGAGAGTTGACAGTAATTTCAAAATCATAGTAAAGTGATGTAATGAGAGTTGCTACTTATCTAAGAAATGATGCTGAAGTGATGTGGTGAGATTTGCTACGAACCTAAGAAATGATGCTACAGTGATGTAATGAGAGTTGCTACAAACCTAAGAAATGATGCTACAGTGATGCGGTGAGAGTTGCTAAAAACCTCAAAAGGATGCTGACAGTAATGTAGTGAGAGTTGCTAAAAACCTGAAAATGATGCTACAGTGATGTAATGAGAGTTGCTATGAACCTAAGAAATGATGCGACAGTGATGTGGTGAGAGTTGCTAAAAACCTAAGAAATGATGCTGACAGTGATGTAGTGATAGTTGCTAAAAACCTAAAAATGAGGCTCCAGTAATGTCGTGAGAGTTGCTACGATCCTCAAAATGATGCTAAAGTAATATTGTGAGAGTTGCTACTAATCTCAAAATGATGCTTCAGTGATGTAGTGAGAGTTGCTACTAACCTAGGAAATGATGCTACAGTGATGTAATGAGAGTTGCTACTAACCTAAGAAATGATGCTACAGTGACATATTCAGAGTTGCTGAAAGCCTCAAAATTATGCTACAGTGAGGTTATGAGAGTTGCTACTAACCAAAGAAATGATGGTGACTGTAGTAAGATTTGCTAAAAATTTCAAAATGATGCTTAGTGAGTTGCTACAATCCTCAAAATGATGCTGACAGTGATGTAGTAAGAATTGCGAATGACCTTAGAGTGATGAGGTCAGTAATGTAGCAAGAGTTGCTCATAACCTCAAAATCATGAAGTCAGTCATGTAGTAAGAGTTGCAAATAACCTAAAATAATGCTTACAGTCATGTAGGTGTTGAAAATCACCGCAAAATTATGCTACAGTGATGCAGTTAAAATTGCAAATGAACTCAAAATGATGCTACAGTGATGTAGTAAGAGTTGCTACGAACCTCAACTTGATCCTGACAGTATTCTGAGCTTCATCAAGACCCAGGCCACTATTGGGGGTCATGCATCATTGTGGCTGACCAATGGTCCAACTTCATCAGTCAGTCAGTCAGAGACATTCGCATTTGTCAGCCTGGCCTGCTGCCAAAGACTAACTCTGCTTTGGTTGATTTACCTGTGCAGCCATGTCACGCTCCTCTCGGCCACCTCCACGGTCAGACGCCAGGTTAAACCAGCCAATGGCGTAAGAATCACTCTCAGAATCTGAAGTGCTCGTAGCTGCAGGGTTTTTCCACACAGCTTCTGTTGAGAGACAAAGTCCATCACTTGATTAACTCTCACCAACAGAAATGTGCAGTTTTCCACTCAGGACAGCTGCTGCATGCTGCTGTTTGTAAAAAGAAGGTCCAGTGGATCCGTTCAGTTCTACATTATTCAGCAGAGAGATGTCACCATTGAATAATGACCATATTTCCTAAAATTATAGCTCAACCACAGAGGGACCAGGCTACTAGAATGACCTCTGTTTACTAGAAGTGCTTCTCCTATGGTGGTGAACTCCTCAGCTGTCAGTGGAGTCAAATCTGTCTTAGAGAGGCCAGAGGTTCCCACACTGGTTCCCTCTCATCATGCAGCCCTGACAGCTGTGTGTGCTGTTCCAGCGTGTTGGCACCTCACTGATGAGTTTCAGGGTTGGCCCTCCCATCTGTTGCTGCACCTGAGCCAGCTTCTCCTTGGCTGTAGTGCTGATCTGAAGGATGTGACAGTGTTCCTGGCTTTGTGTCTGATGATGGAAGTGGGGATCTGATCACAGGATTTTCTGACTCCTAGATTCAGACGATGTGCAGTGCAGACTGAGTGGTGAATTTGGAGCTGTCTAGTGGATGCTGTCATGTTTGGTGCTGCGTCGCTCACAAGACACTTGACTTTGTTGGTGATGGCCCAGTCCTCCATCAGGCCTCTTTGGACTGGGGCCAAACTGTCAGCAGGGTGACTTTGTGGAAAGTCTTGCACTCCCAACACATTCATTCTCACGAATGCAGTGACAGGTCAGAGCCAAGGGAGCCTCCATGTCCACAGATGTCCACACGGCAGCTGGACTTCCTTTTTCACTCCTTCCCGTTCCTCCTGGTACTTTTTGGCCACCGTTTGTTTGATGGTCTGAAAATGACACCCAGAGTAAATCAATACATTGAAATTAGAGATGAAATAAACTGGAGATATCAACTACTGCTTTAGATCATTTCCACACAAACCTTTCTGGTTGGCAAACATATGAGGCTCAAGGACCTGAACCAGTTCCCTGAACCCTTCCCTCTCAACAGTGCTGAGGGGCTGGCAGTCCTTCAGGATCAAATTCAGCAGAGCCTCATCCAGCATCTGCTTCCTGGAAGCTGGATGGTTAAAAATGAAGGAGAGAAGAAATGAATAGGAATTAATGATCAATGAAGCAACTGTGAGTCAGTTGGAGAGTGTCTGTATACCTGAGTTCATCCTGGTGGATCTGGGACTTCATTCTCATGCCTGGCCCCATCATGCCTCAGCACTGAAGAGGTGCTTTTGTTGAGATGAGACGCTTCTGTCCAACAAATGCGACATTCAACCTGCAGAAAAGAACAGGAGTGCTCAGCTAAAAGTTCCTTTCTTCATGGTGACTGGTGTTTCTTAGTCTGAGACCACCAGGTTTCCAATGAGGTGTATCGGATACGTTGTTGTGTGCCGCTGAAATCCGTCCAATTCCGGCGTTGTTTCCTCATGAAATATGTTTGCCTTAAAGCTCATTAAAGTGTTGAACCACAATATCGTTCACCATAACTGAGTCAACTTCAAGATAACCTACTTCTACATTCCAGTCCCGGCTGCTCCTGTTCTGCTGCAGTCCAGAAAACAACAACCCGATACAATTGGCGCTCCTTCCCACAGCTCCGGCCCGGATCCGCATGGTTCCGCTGACTGACTGTGAGACGCGCTCCCTCCAGAGTGGCACAGCCCGATGGGGGTCCTTATCTGGCACGGGGGCGTAAAACAGGTGCGACTGGGAAGCCTGGTTTATTCTGCGTCAGGGGAACGCGTTGCTCTGCAATTCACCGCCAAGCCGCTAGGGGGTGTGGCTTTGTCTTTGTATTGTTTACGGGCTCTTGTCGGATTCCTTGGTTTTCTTCTGGTCACAGACAATTGTTGGCCATTTGTCAGTCTTTGTAGTGCCGCCAATAATCCTTTCTTCGTCTTGGTCAATTTTTTCTTGGAGCTTTCACCACAGAAACTTTGAAAATGGCGGTGTTGTTGTGCTGCGACTGAACCGGAAATGACGTTTTGAGCGGACAAATCACAGTCCTCGACGTTGACGTCACCACGCGTCGACGCGACGCAGAAGCATAAATCAGGCTTTAGTGGTTTAGAATCTCACGCCAAGCCGGAGAACCAGGTCCTGAATCCGTCACGTGGCCACTTCCGGTCGGCGAGGCTTTGGACGTCACTAAATACGTCATCAATACGCGTTTTTCAAAACGAAATCCTGGATCACTCCACTCATCACTACCGCTGCTACCAGGTTAGCGAGTCTGGAGTGGCACAGAGAACAGAACTTGGACTCTGCTCGTTTTGAAGAAGAAGAAGAAGAAAAGAAGCGGAAGGCCTCGGTCTTTGTCTCCGGAAGGCTGAGTGGCGCCGGTAGAACCTCAACATGTGCGCCGCGCAGCTGCTGCGGGTGTCGGTCCAGGAGCGGATCCTCGCCGCCGCTGAAGACTTCCTGCTGCAGCTGGGAGAAGGAGACTCAGCGGCTGGAGTCCCGGTGCTGAGAGCGCTGCTCACCGAGCGGCTGGCGGCGGCCGCGGAGCAGATCGTGGCTCTGCTGGAGGAAACCGTGGCGGAGTACGAGCGGGAGAACCGCCGGCAGAGGTTGCTGCTCGATGCCGTGCTGAAGCCCCGAGTCAGGCTGGACAGAGCAGGTGAGTCCCCGCACACTGACCAGGAGAAGGTGTTGTGTCGCTCCCAGCAGCATCGACCGATAGCGATGTCTGTCTGTTTATGCCACTGTGACGCTCATCAAATGTCGGTCACATTTTATGTTATTTTGATTATTTTTTAATGTTATTTCTGTCCCATGTAAAATGGGAGAGTTTTGTCATTCCGCCAGCAGGGGGCAGTGTCGCGGGCTGCTTCTCCCGGTGAACGCCGGTTTGCTTCCCAGTCTTCACGGAGAAGCTGAACAGAGCAGACGCGCTCACCGATTGTCTTAATTATCCTGTTTTACAGGAAACATCATCTGCATACAGAGTCTCAATCTGAGACCACCACCTGTAACAAACCACCACCTGTAACAAACCACCACCTGTAACACCACTGTAATCTGTAACACCACCGCCTCAAAAAATCACATCTTTGTGTTTGGTCCTGTTTGGCTCCTCATAACCACTGCAGGCAGGTTTCTCCTCCTCTTAATCAAACTAAGGATCGTTCCAGGCTCACTAATGAGCCCCTCCTCTCCATTCAGGCCCAGGTTTAAAATCCTGTCAGCTCAATTCTCTCAGTGAGCAAAGAAGTGGAGGAGCAGAACACAAGAGGGGAAGGAAGTCAAGGGTTCACCTGTGGAGGGATTTCCTCTCTGTGAGATTGAGACTGAGTCAAGATGTGAGACAGGACAAGAGAAACTCAAGCTTTGGCTCCTTTGTTATTTTTCTGAAATGGAGCACTTGATTTGAACATGCACAGTTTTATTAATATTCTCTTATTTTGAAATGCAGCCCTACTTTTATTAGTCAATGAGACACCATCATGCACATCTGCAGTCATTCAAGAATGTTCAGTTTGAAGTTACGTGATAACAGATCTTAGTTGATTTCTGTTTCTGTCTGTTGCTCCGCTGTTTCAGAGTCAAATGAAGAGATTCTGATGTTGCTGTTTGTGTCCTGCAGATGTGGAGCAGCTGAAGAAGAGGTTCCCCCTGAGCTGCAGGACCCAGAGCCCCCCCACATTAAGGAGGAGCGGGAGGAGCTCTGGACCAGTGAGGAGGGAGGGCAGCTTCAAGGGCAGGAGGAGGCTGATATCACCACGTTCCCCTTCACTCTGGTCCCTGTGAAGAGTGAAGGGAACGAAGAGAAACCTCAGTTCCCACAGCTTCATCAGAGTCTAACTGAGGAGAACTTGAAAGAAGAGTCTCTGAGCAGCAGCCCAGTTCACCCTCTGAAAACAGAAGCTGATGGAGAAGAGTGTGGAGGACCAGAACCAGAACCAGCCAGCAAGGTAGATCCAGATCCACTTGTACAACCCCAGACTGACGACCAGATGTCAGACTCTTCTGAAGCTGATACTGAAGTCAGGAAGGATGAGCGTCCCTTTAGGTGCTCAACATGCAGTAAAGGTTATAGTTACAAAAATAGTTTAGATAAACACATGAGAACACACACTGGGGAGAAACCATTTTCCTGTTCTATTTGTGGCAAAACATTCTCACTTAAAGGACATCTGAAAACACACATGTACATTCACACTGGGGAGAAACCAGTCCCCTGCCCTATCTGTGGCAAAAGGTTCTCAGAAAAAGGACAACTAACAAGACACATGAGAACACACACAGGGGAGAAACCATACCCCTGCTCAGTTTGTGGCAAACGATTTTTAGATAAGAGATACCTGAAAACACACATGAGAACACACCCTTGAAATAAACCATTTGTCACAATGTCGCTCTGAAGCCGTAACCAGAGTGAGAGTTTCATGTTGAAGTCCAACTGAAGAATTCATTTCACAAAAAATGCAAAAATAAACTGAAATTGAACTAAGAGAAAAATGAGATGTGATCATTAGTGGAGTCTGTGTGTGTGTGTGTGTGTGTGTGTGTGTGTGTGTGTGCGCACGTGTGCACGAGTTTTTAGAGGTGAAAGGAAGAGATGTTGGCTGCTGAAAATCCAAGTGACGATGGATGAGGAGGAAGCAGTGGCCAGTAATGGGGTGTCAGTGAAGAGAGCTCTGGACTCAGGAGCTTCCAACTCAGAGGAATGAACAGCTCCCTGCCCTCCAGATGAGTTATCAAGAAAAGAGCTCATGAAAATATATGACACTCAGGATTTGTGCAGCTGAAGATGACCTGTTGGTTTCTATGTTTCTCTGCAAACGTCAGGCAGAATGTGGAAGAGCCTCACAGCTGAGACGGTTAAAACCTTAGAGAATGTTTGCTCATGATGTAAAAGTGCTATTCATGCAGAATACGATGCTTATTCATGGACGTTAAAATATATTTGGGTCAAACCACAGGAGCTGAAGTGTGTACCCTCATGCTCCAGGTTTCAAAGTTGTAAACTTACTTTGTGGTTGGCAGATTGATGTTTGCATTTGTTAATTTTAATAATCTGAACTATTTGACCTCAACCTGGGCGCCTATTTTGAGATTTTGAGAATCCTTGGATGTGACATGACTCTACCTCCAATCTGTATGTCCCCTCCCCACGGTGATGAATAGCTGACTGTTCCTCAGAAACATCAGAGAACTTCTGATGCTCTATGAGTGCTGTAACTTCTCTCTCATGCATGAATAAAGTGTGTAAGGTTTGAGAAAGAGACCACGCCTCCTTTCTGTTCACTGCTCCGCCGGACGACCCCCCCACGCAGGGCCACTTGACCACAATTAATGGCGACGAGGATGGGATCCTAAACACCTGAGGTTACAGACTCGATGCAACGACTCCACTGATCATATAGACTGGTAGGAGAACACTTTTTACCAGTTACAGCAGCAGACTCCCAGTAGCAAACCTACTCAGTCCTCCACCTCTGCTTGAGCAGCTGCTGCTGCCAATGATGATCTCCAAAGTCCTGTTCCGTCACTTAGTGAACTGTCCAAGCTTCCTAAAAGAGAGCAGAACTTGTCTGCCTCACTCTCTCCCTCTGCTCAATGGAGCCCTGCATTTAGAAGAAGAACTAGAACCTGGAAACCTAGGATACCAGGACAAAAATGTGTTAAATGATGAAGGAGAAGAAGTGATTAATGAAGAGGATTGTATCCTAGAAGAGGTAGAGGGTTTGAAGGCCAAGACCAACAAGAAGAGGAAACTGGCACCCAAGACCTCAGACTCCACAGGGCCCCAGACCAGGACCGCCTCTGAACCTGTGGCATCCCCCTCAACAATAGGACAGCACTTCAGTGTCTTCCAGTGTGCAACAATGAAAATGAAAAACAGAAAGTTGTAACTGAATGCTCTCAAATAACTCTAACTGCTGAACCTAAAGTTGAATTATCAGGAGATGGAAAATCTGCTGAACTCTTAGGGGACACAGGTGCAACAGTTTCCACCATTAATAAGTCAGATGCTAACCGTGTAGGATTAGTTCCTACTTCTGAAAATATAAAAACAGTAGCAATTGCTGGAGTAACTATGCAAAGTCCATTGGAGCACCAGCCAAAGTTCAGTTTGGACTCATTTCATGAGAGCATCCATTTGTAATCACTGATAACTCACCAAGTAATCTACTGGGTCGGGATTTGTTCACCAAGTGGCGTGCAACTATTCATTGTTCTCCTGAAGGCGTTCATACCACAGTCCCTGACCATGATTCTGAATGCTTCTTCAACATGCTACAGGCGGTAAATACAGGATGCTATTATTCTCTCATGTACTCCTTTTCAATCAGATGCTGACGGTGTCCTGGATTCAGACGGATGATTTCTTAGCAGGAAAAGAAGACCTGCCAGATCATTCCAGGTTAACAGGTTTACAAGACCTCCATGTAACTCTACATGTTGATATGACAGGAACGGATGTTGCCTGCTTCAAACTGTTAGACCCAAATATGGGATCACAATTCTCTGTGTTCTCAGACACTTTGGCAAGAACCCCAAAAGGTGTTTTCTATTTACCAAACGTTGGAGGTTTGGCTTTGTCACTGTTTCAGGTTGATAAAACCTCGCCCCATATTTCCGTGGCTGTTGTAGAAGGAATAGAAGCACAACGACTCGGCCCTGTAGCACATTACATGACTCACAATTCCCCAGAGGAAGGGTTTTTATGATGACATCATGTGTGTACATGTGTGTATGTATATATATGTTTTGACTCTACACATGGACACAAACTGTCCTGTTGCATGTGGCTGTATTGTTATTGGAAGACAAGTCATGGCCAGATAGTTCATCAGTCGGGGTGGGGCGAGAAGATGAGGTTGCAGTTTGTTAATTGGAAAATCGTGTGTGTCTGTGTGTGTGGTTGTGTGGTTGTGTGTTATGGTTCACAAAATAAAGGAAAGACGATTAAGTCCCATTTATGTTTATTATGATTGTAATTAATTTACCAAGAAAAGGGTTTCAGTCGGCTCACAAAAATATCTGCAGCCTGAGAAATAGAATAACAGAAGTGTCCCAACTCTTGTCCTTGGATATCCGTCTATTGGCAAGATCACAAACTCACCTTGATGATACATTCAATGAGGATGCACTGGGAATCCAGGGGTACAATATTTTTACAAGAGACAGGAACAGCTATGGAGGAGGTGGAGCAGTTTATGTACAAAATCACATTCCAGCAAAAGTAAGATTGGATTTGATGGCTGCAATACTGAAGTGATCTGGGTGCAAATCAGTCTACCTCATGTTCAACCATTGCTTGTAGGGTGTGTCCAGACCACCAAGTGCAAGGTTTCACGTTAGATAGAGGACGCCATCTTGATCGAGACATTTATTTGCCTGGAGACACAAACATAGATTGGAACTTGTCCACTTCAAGAGAAGCTGCGATGCAAGAACATGTAATTGAACACAGATGGTGGAAAGATCAACAAGAGTGTTCTAGGAAAGATGGGGCGAAAGTGAAACATGCACAGACCACATACTCCCAAACTGGAGCTGTTTCTGTTCCAAAGCATTATCTAGACCAGTGGGGTGTTCTGATCAGAACCGAGTGGTAACTGCAAGGAAAGGACATGCTCCTCTAAGAAAATATACAGTCAGGAATATGAAATCACCCTGGGTGGACACAGAACTAAGAGAAGCAGTGAGATGGAGAAATGAAGCAAAACAGGCAGCGATAATATCTGGTTTTGAATCGGATTGGCAAATCTATACAGAAATTAAGAAATTATGTTACTTCTCTTTCTTCTTTTTATTACTATTCACCACAACTGGGTTCCATTTGCAATCGTTCGAAATAATAAAAACACAAGAACACACCTGAGGTTTCTTTTTAGCTGGAATGTTCCTTTCAGAGCTTTAAGAGTGAGGAGAAGGATTTTAAACTGTGTTCTGGATTGGTGATGTGGTCTCTCCTCCTAGTTCCTGTCCATGCACGTGCAGCTGCATTCTTGAGCAGCTGCAGTCTTGAAGGGGAGGTTCAGTTTTTTGGACCTTTGGCCTTCCCAGCTCACCAGGGTGCTACCAGCAACTGGAGACAGTTTTGGACCCATTGGGTCTGGTCCTGCTGACGCTATCTGCAATGCTAGTGCTAGCGCGAGTGGATAGGCCTGCCATTTAAATACCATCTTACTCACTCCACAGCACATTCCAGGCGACTGAAATAAAACTCCAGAATATCAATTTAAAGTGTTTGTTGATAGAATCATTCTGGGGAGGAAACTTTTAGTACATCGCGGTTCTTTTTGAGGGACAAACCTCAGATTTCAGGTGTAATTTTACCTCTCCTCTAGTCGGTAGAAGTGGGCTCACGTTACAGCTTCAGAGGACTGATATGCTACTGACTGAATGTATTCCTCAGCCATTGATGAGTCGGCCGATATTTATCTATAATATATATTTATATATCCAGTGACTTCTACCAGTGCTGTCTCTGTGCTGGGCTCTAAAACCAGGCTGAAACCCTCAAATCAACTCTTGTTATGGAGGAAGTCACTCAGCTGATTAGCAGCTGCTTTCTCCAGGATTGTAGAGAGGAGGGGAGGTTAGCTATCAGTCCATAGTTGGCTAGAACCTCAGGGTATCCACAGCTTCCCTGACCAGGACTTGAACCCTAGGCTGTGGCAGTGAGAGCACCAATTCTAGCCACTGGACCATCAGGGACCACACTGACCAGAGTTTGTCCTTGCAGGAGTCAGTGACTTAATAGTGTCTAACAAAGGGTTGAACCTGAATGAGACAGTCAGCCTTCAACATGGGGCCATGGCAGAGTGAACCAAGAACACTACAATGGGGGTGAGAGTGGAGCCATGATGGACTCACAGTTCATCACCTCCACCATCATGTGGACCACCTGATCACCTCTCCCTCAACCTCTAAATAACTCATTCCCTGACCGGGAATCGAACCCGGGCCGCGGCGGTGAAAGCGCCGAATCCTAGCCACTAGACCACCAGGGACCACACTGAGCTCTCCAACAACAGAGACTATAGACAATGACTCAAGAACACAGGACTCTGTTGTCTCAGCTTGAGATGCAGAGGGTCCACCAAGACCACCAGACACCTCAGCCCCCTAAAGACAGTCCACCCCCAGGATCCTGCCCCCCTCTGCTCCAACTCAGCCCTCCATTCATAACTGACTTTGTCTCAGTCTCTTCACAATGCCAGTCACTGAAACACTGACAATGTGATGGGGCTTCCTGTCTTTACTGCATTTTCTTCAAGGCTCACAACTGCTACTTCCTACAGTCGTCTCTACTGTGTACTTGTACTACCAGTTGTTATGAGCAACTGTGGATTTCTAAATATTCCAGTCCTCAGTTTGCAACTGTATTGTGATGATGGGTCAGTTTAGAGCTGTCAATCAATGTTAATAATTGATCTTAGCATCTGGAGATTATTTTAGGAACACAAATACTTTTACTTCATTCTGAGGATGAGCAGACGTTCAATATAATTCTCATTTCCTGGTCAAAGACTCCTGCTAGTCAGAGAGGATCTGGGCTGGATTGGAAAGCTTCAGAGAGGGAAACCTTCACTCTGGACTGGACTGAGAACGGAGCAGCCTCAGCTTCCTGGAGCCTGACTTGCCTCTGTGGTCTAAGGTTGTGAGGGCTAACATCACAGTGAAACTCCTGAGATCACAGAGCCTTTGAGATCACAGGCTGACTTCCTTTTTATCCCTAAAATGAAGGAGAAAAATGTTGTGTCTGTGTTTGTGTTGCTGCATCAGTGAAACAGTGACTCTGACAGAGGGGATGTAGCTCAGTGGTAGAGCGCATGCTTTGCATGTATGAGGCCCCGGGTTCAAACCCCGGCATCTCCAGCTGGTCCTTTGGAGCCTTCATTTTGTCGGCTAAATTGATCCATAAATGTGACAACAGTTGATAACAAACTAGCAGAAGAGAAACCAGTCTGTTGCATATCAAAGTATTTGTAGCAGGGTCAGTGTGACTGTGAGCCTTCATAGCCAGCATGAAGGAGCTGGTTTTATCTTTGGAGGGGAAATCCCACACACAGCTGCTCTCAGTTCCAAATGTGTGTGTCCTCACTCCTCCGTCCTCCTGCTGCCCTCAGAATACAGACACAATTCAACCTGGCAAGTTTGGAGCATAGAAGTGCTCCTGAAGAGATGTGTGTCAGCCCACAGCTGGCTGTTCTTACCTGGAACCTCAAGATGAAACTGCTTCCACAGATTGGAAATGAATCTGATGTTGACTTTTGGACAAATCACCTGTTCATCAGTTCATCATCACTTCCATCCATTTCTACTGCTTATCTTGTTATAGAAAGGAGTCTATCTGCTGTGTGACTGAGGCAGTTACTGTGAGCTGCTGCATGTCTCAGTGTGTGTGTGTGTGGGGGGGGGCTGTGTGTGACTGGTCGGCTGCCAAGGATTATTGATGAGATCAATCATGATCAGCTCAGAGATCACGGCACAGAAGAAGGAGACTTTTTGATTTTTGGGGGTTCAGTTTCTAAGTCAGACACATCATCACAATTTGAAGTTTTCCTCCAGTAAAAAACAAAACAACACAAAACCAAACAAAAACATGATTTGACTTTTGATGTCTACATTTTTTGGAAATTGTGAGTCCAACAAGCAGGAGGCCGTTTGAGCTTGGAAACTGTGAAGCATCACCAGTAACTGCTGGTTAATTTACAGGTGTTTCCTCCAAAAAGTTTAAAATGAACTCAATGCTGAATCCCTCGTCGTCATCACTGAGCTGCAGAATTGGTCCATGCAGGAGGCTGAGCAGGTCTTCCTCTCTGGTCGAGTGTCTCAGCACAGGTCAGAGTAGAGAATTAAAACATGAACACAAATCTTTATCAGCTGTTTACTGATATCAGTGACTACCTTCAAGTAAGAGTGTTAGTGAATGGACCCTTTTTAAAGTTTATGTTATAATGTTTGAAAAATGATGCTCACAAAAACACAATAAAAGTGTTTGTGGTAAAATGATTCCAGTAGATTTTATTGCCATTTTAATAGTTCAAGCGTATTTTGATGACATTGTTTGATGTCATGACTCACAGTTACTTTAGCAGGACCATCGGGACATGAAATCTTCCTCATCATCCCATATCGACCCTCAACCCCTCACGCAGAACCAGGAGCCCTCAACTGAAGGAACCTTTAAAACTGAGAAGTTGGACAGAAAGCAGTATTTTGGTGGAATGAACCTTTAAAACTATAAATTAGAAAGTATTTTGGTGGAATGAACCTTTAAAACTATAAATTAGAAAGTATTTTGGTGGAACGAACCTTTAAAACTGTAAATTAGAAAGTATTTTGGTGGAATGAACCTTTAAAACTATAAATTTAAAAGTATTTTGGTGGAATGAACCTTTAAAACTATAAATTAGAAAGTATTTTGGTGGAATGAACCTTTAAAACTATAAATTAGAAAGTATTTTGGTGGAATGAACCTTTAAAACTATAACTTGTTTGAAAGTATTTTGGAGGAATTGGAATAATCCTTTTATACAGTTGTCAGAAATTAAAGGACAGGAAGAAGTATTTTGGTGGAATAAACCTTTAATACTGTAGTCCGAAAGGAGTAATTTGCTATCATCTAATTCGATAGGTGGCGCTGTCACCAAAAAACAAAAGTCCCAGAACTGCATTTTATCATCCAATTCAGTAGGTGGTGCTGTGGGGTCCTGGAACTGCAGCTCTCTGGTGCTGCAGGATCTCCTCTTGAAAAGCCTCACACTTCAGAGTCGTTCCAGAACCTAGGAGCAGAAACCAAAGTCTCCTACGACGAGGATGGGATTGGAACCCACGCCTGCAGAGCTCAATGGATCAGCAGTCCATCACCTTAACCATTCGGCCACCTCGTCTCCTGACCACCATGATGTGCGGCTTTCTCTGAGCCTTTTAAACAGCTGAACTCTTTGGAGCCCATTTGTCAGAAATGGACCCAGCAGGAGCCACTGAACACAACTCTGACATCATCAGGCTTCTTCCCAGCAGCTTGGTGCTCCAGAAGGAAGAATCCAGACCATCGCTACATCATCAGAGTGAACACCAGCTGATGTTGACCAGTTTAACAAGCCTTTGACTGCTAAATGACATCCAAGCTCAGATTCTCTTGTCCTGGTAGAACAAGTCAATGTTGAAGAAGATGAGAGCACCAGTCTCTTTCATCCAATGCTGGAACAGCGTTAGACTGAAGGTCTGAAGGTCCCTGGTCTGGTCCAGGTTTCAACAGGGGACCAGCATCAGCCAGCAGTTAAATGTGGACAGCAGTGGAGGTGAAGCCCACATCAAGGAAACAAGCCTCCTATCACTGTCCTGTGCTGAGTTTCTTTAACTCCCATCATGGGGGGGGGGGGGGGGAGCAAGCAGTGGATGAGGCTGTGGTCGACATGCAGCCACCGGCCACTGTTGAAAATGAGGCACTGAGGAGTTCCTGAAGCTCATTGCACCCTTGAATGTTCTAGCAAGCAGGAAGGTTGTTTAAGAAATGTGAGGTTTGGATGAATTCATGGGTCCTGTCATGATATATTATATGATATGATATTATAGTTTATTATTTATTCATTGTCTTCTGCTTATTATTATCTATATTATCTTTCTATTAAGGGTCACGGGGGGTGGAGCCTATCCCAGCATCTACAGGCGAGAGGCGGAGTTCACCCTGGACAGGTGACCAGTCCATCACAGGGCCAACACACAGAGACAGACAACCATTCACACTCACAGTCAAACCTTCGGTCAATTTAGAGTATCAATCAGCCTCGTCCCCTCTTGATGTCTTTGGACTGTGGGAGGAAGCTGGAGTACCAGAGAGAACCCACACAGACACAAGGAGAACATGCACTCGAACCGGGAACCTTCTTGCTGTGAGGCCACAGTGCTGACCACTGCACCACCACTAAAAGCAACTGAAGCCGTCCAGAGACTGAAGTGGGAGTGAGCTGCTGAAATGAGGAGCCATGAGCCTGAGCCAGCAGAGGAAGAGCCTCGCTCCTCACATGGATCACAACCAGCTATGAAAACACATTTCTTTGTGTTTCTTTGTGAATTTCTGTGGCAGTTTGTCATGTGATGATGCACTCATGATGAACAAAGAATTAGCTCTTAAATATTTGCTAGGGCCTCTCTGGAAACCTCTTGATATGGAGGTTGAGGACAGCAAGATGACCTCTCATACTACAGCCGATTCAATGAGCGAAGTCCAACGCTACCTGGCTGAAAGCAACACCCCAGAACACAGGACTGTCACGGAGTGAGCCGTGACGCTTGCGCCAAATGCGCGCACCTAGCCACTCACGCAAGCGCATAGGCAGCTATCTGCCGGCACAATAAAAACACCAGCTGACCTACTGCTGTGAGTAGCACTTCATCTACATTCAGTTTCTGTCTTGGTTTACCTGGTTTTCACATTCCACACTACACCGTTCCCCATACAGTCTCACCAGCATGTGTTCGAGTGTGCAGGGGTGGCCAACCAGCATGTTCAACACATTTATTTTTTTTATTCATCACTCGCGTTTTCAACACGCGCCATTTTTCTAAAACATTCCCTCATCTGTTAAAACGTACTGGTAACGAAGCACACTTACACACACCACCGTTTTTGCAGTTTAATGTTTTTAGCAATCTTTACAAACACATTCAGTTTTCTGTAGACTCACCAGCACATCACACACTCCCTTCTTCCTCGGGCGAAGCCGAGGAACTGTTCCAAGGCGCAATTGTTGGGGGTTCCGCGCGCTCTGGGCGGTGCATACTGTATGCACCGTACACTGTATACACAGTACGGACCAGACTTGCTCCTGTCATTCTTTCTATTTACCGTTACACTGGTGTCAGAAGTGTTCTGCGATGTCTTCAGAACGAGAAGTGAAACTCATGATCTCCAGCCTTGAGGCACTTTTGAGGGAGGGTCCCTGGAAAGTTGGTGAAAATGATCCGGAGAGTGCTGCTGCTGGTCGTCCTGACGGAGCTAGTGCGCCCCAACCTTCTGTGCTGTGGCGGGACGCGGGGCAACAGAGGCCCGCTCGCCAAGACCGGGGTGAGAGACGACAGCTTTGCACGGAGGACTTTGCATTAGGCCAGGGGCAGTGTATGGGAGAAGGTACGTGGACGGGGTCCAGTGGACAGAGGCGGGAAGTGATGCTAGACAGCGCACCGAGGCTGTCTCAGCTGGACCGGGGAGAGAGGAACCGCTTCCGGGCGAATGAAGTCCCAGCCGAAAGTCAACACATGGGGGCCGCCATAGGACCAGTAAACCAGCCCGTACAGCCTCACGGACAGTCTATGATTAAGCTTCATCGCTACAATGGGGAAGAGCCTGCTGACACTTTTCTTTTACAAGTTCAACTGGCTGCACAGATTAATAGATGGTCTGATGAGGAGACAGCCGGACATGTTGCTCTTTCATTAGAGGGGAAGGCATTGCAGATACTGACAGATCTGCGCCCAGCTGAGCTCCAAGATTGGTTGAAGCTTAAAGGGGCTATCCAGTGTCGATTTGACCGTCACCTTTTTGTAGATGATGCCCGAGACCGGCTAGCAAAGCGCCTTAGAGAGCTGGGAGAAAGCTTAGGTACATACGCTGCAGACCTGCGGAGTTACACTCGCCGTGGGCACCCAGATTTCACCGAGAGTGTCCAGGAGGAGCTCACTGTCCAGGCTTTCCTCTGAGGACTACAACCAGGACGGCTGCGGGAGCACATGCGGTTGTTTTCTCCCTCCACACTTGAAGCTGCACTGAAAGAAGCAGAGCGGGTGGAGCATGTCCTGTGTCCCGAAGGCTCTGGGCGGAGCAATGATATTCGTGTTAACCAAGCCAGGGGTGACGATAGTGATGTGGTCGAGGCCCGTCGTACAACAACCAACCCGCAGCGACACCGTTCCAGGAGAAGTGACGGTGAATGTTACAGATGTGGGGCCCCTGGCCACATTGCTCGCTTTTGTCCTGCTCCAACACCACTGAGTCAACAGCCGGATTTAAACTAGCAGGGGATGGCATTGAGGGGGGGCTACCATCCACTGAAATTACTACCACCCCTAACACATCTATGATGCGCCTTGGCTGCTTGGGACACACTCATGGACTTTATGTGGACTGTGTCATTGAAGGAACCCCATGTCGTGCATTGGTGGATACTGGTTCTACTATTTCCTTAATTAAGCCAGGAACTCTGCCGAGCTCCAGTGGCAAGAGTCCCAAGGGCTGGACATCCACCGACCAGAACATTACAACGGTCACTGGGGACTGGGCAAGTATGTTGGGTACTAGGATGCTGAAGGTTTCTGTGGACCACCTCCAGGTACATCACCAGTTCTGGCTTGTTAACATCCAAGATCCCTGCATTATTGGTCTTGACCTTTTGAGTGAGTGGGGGGCTGTGGTGGATGTGCCCAAAGCCACCCTACTGTTGAACACCGGTACCATAGCTCTTCACCAGTCTTATGATCCTGAGCCATGCCAAGTCGTGAAGCCGCCATCGCGGGTGCAGCCGCCAGCGCCACAGAAGGAACCGCCAGCACCGCAGAAGGAGCCACCATCAAGGGTGCAGCCGCTATCCCCGGAAACCAGTGAAGCCATCGCCGACCTCTTTGCTCGGAGTTGCCAGGGACTGGGGACTGAACAGCAATGTCAATTAAAAACACTGTTGGACATGTTTGCTGATGTGTTTGCTGCCAAAGATGAGGACTGTACCCACACCAATCTTGTCCTCCATGACATAGACACTGGGGAGGCCCGTCCTGTACGCCTCCGGCCACGCCGCCTACCCCTTGCCAAGCACAGGAGAAGATTGAAGAGATGTTGCGAGCGGGCATCATTGAACCGTCCAACAGTCCCTGGGCAGCACCTGTGGTTCTCGTTCAGAAAAAGGACGGCACCTGGCGATTCTGTGTGGACTTCCGCAGACTTAATGACATTACTCGCAAAGACTCGTACCCCCTGCCACGCATCGACGATGCCCTGGACTACATCTCTGGCTCATCCTGGTTCAGCTCCCTAGACCTTCGAAGCGGCTACTGGCAGGTGGAGCTGACTCCCGAAGCACGCCCCAAAACAGCTTTTTCCATTGGCCAAGGATTGTGGCAATTCAAGGTCATGCCCTTTGGCCTCTGTAATGCTCCGGCCACCTTTGAGCGGTTAATGGAGAGAGTCCTAGTTGACATCCCTCGGACCCGGTGTGTGGTCTATCTCGATGACCTGCTAGCACATGCTTCAGATTTCGAGAGTGCGCTGAAGAACTTGCAGGATGTTCTCCTGGCTGTCCGCCAAGCTGGGCTCCGCCTTAACCCCAAGAAGTGCCATCTGTTCCGGAGGCAGACCTCCTTCCTTGGTCATGTCTTTAGTGGGGAAGGAGTGTCCACCGATCCAGCAAAGGTGACTGCAGTCCAAGAGTGGCCAACCCCCAAGGACATTGCAGAGCTACGCAGTTTCCTCGGGCTAGCCTCTTATTATCGAAAATTCATCAAGGACTTTGCCTCCATTGCAAGCCCCCTCCACAAGTTGACTCAGAAAGGTCATGTGTTCCAGTGGACAGAGGAGTGTGCCGCAGCTTTCAACCATCTGCATGGCGCCCTAGTGAAGGCTCCTGTGTTGGCCTATCCAGACCCAAAGAGGACCTTTATTGTGGACACTGACGCCAGTAATGTGGGTCTCGGGGCTGTGCTTTCACAGGAGGGGGAGCATGGTGAGCAGGTTGTTGCATACTACAGTCGCTCCCTCAGCAAGCCAGAGAGGAACTATTGCGTCACCCGTCACCGAGAACTGCTGGCGGTTATCTTGGCTGTACGTCATTCCGGCCTTACTTGTATGGCCAGAGGTTTGTGCTAAGGACTGACCATGCCTCCCTAACCTGGCTGCTGAACTTTAAAGAACCTGAAGGGCAGCTGGCCAGGTGGATAGAGAGTCTACAAGACTATGACTTTGACATCCAGCATCGAGCCGGGCGACTTCATGGTAACGCTGACGCCCTGTCTCGTAGACCATGTGAAAAGAGGTGTCGGTTCTGTCAACAAGGAGACGAGGGCCATCTGTGCACCAAGGTAGCGGCGCTGCAGTGTTTGGTGGTACCTACCGATCAAGTGACCATCGATCCTCAGCAGCTCCAGCGGGACCAGCAACAGGATCCAGTCCTCTCCCGGGTGTACTCCTGGGTGGTGGCAGGACAACGCCCAGACTGGTCAACTGTGTCTGCACTGGATCCTGAAACCAAGGCTCTACATTCACAGTGGCCCAACTTTCATCTCCAGAACGGGCAGCTCTACCGGCGTTGGAGCCCCCCTAATGGACAGCGGGAGATCTTGCAGCTCCTGGTCCCAAAATGTCTGCGGCACAAAGTCCTCCAGTCGGTCCATGGGTCGGTGGGAACTGGGCACTTCGGTGTTACTAAGACTCTATTGCGGCTGCGGCAGAGATTTTACTGGCCGGGGTGAAGGCGCGATGTTGAAATGTTTGTCCACCGGTGTGATTCTTGCACTGCACAGAAAGGCCCCACCCGTCGTTCACACGCCCCATTGCAACAGTACCAAGTGGGGGCACCCATGGAGAGAGTGGGTGTGGACATCTTGGGCCCATTTCCCATCACTGACCAAGGGAACCGATACGTCATTGTGGCTATGGATTATTTCACGAAGTGGCCCGAGGCATACGCAGTTCCAGATCAAAGTGCTGCCACAACTGCCCAGAAATTGGTGGATGAGTTTTTCTGCAGATTTGGAGTTCCAGAGGAACTCCATAGTGATCAGGGACGGAACTTCGAGGCTAAGGTGTTCCAGGAGGTGTGCCAGCGGCTGGGGGTGAAGAAGACCAGGACCACTCCATTGCACCCTCAAAGTGACGGGTTGGTTGAACGCTTCAACCGAACTCTGGCCACACAGCTCGCCATTCTCACCAGCCGTCAGCAGCGGGACTGGGATTGTCACCTCCCTCTGGTCCTTTGGGCGTACAGAACCGCTGTGCAGGAGTCTACGCGGTGTACTCCCGCTGCTATGATGTTCGGTCATGAACTGCGCACCCCGGTGGATCTGGTTTTTGGGTCCCCTCCAATGCCGGAGGTTCAAGGGGAGCCTGGACTAGACTACTTTTTCAACCTAGTTGAGCGCCTGCAGGAGGTCCATGAGCTTTCCCGGGAACACCTAACTAACGCTGGAATCCAACAGAAGAGGGCTTATGACCTCTGTAGTAAGGGACAGGACTTCACTCCCGGCTCCAAAGTGTGGGTCTATAGCCCCATCCGGAAGAAGGGACATTCCCCGAAACTCTCCAGCCACTGGGTGGGGCCTTGTACTGTCCTTGAAAGACTGTCGGATGTGGTGTATAGGGTACGACTGTTGCAAAGGGGCAGGGTGGTAGTTCTCCACAGAGATCGGCTGGCCCCTTACCAACCTTTGGCTCCCCCTGCAGTGCCCCCAGATGATGTTAATCAGTCCTCGTTGAGTCCCTCCCCTGAGACCACCAGCAGGGATCCAGTCCCGCAGCCTCGGTCTCAAAGACAGCGTAGACTTCCACAGCATTTGAGAGACTTTGTTGTGGACGGCTGGATTGCTGAGGACAGCTAATCATGCTAGGTGGGGGCAATGTAGCGTTCTTCCAATGTTATGTTGTGGAGTTTTGTATTGCAGCCATTTTGTTGTGTAGGGTCACCTTAGGCAGGTTGCCATTTTTGCATGCCTGGTCAATTTAGTTGGCGGGCCTGGGTTTTTCCGCTTATTGTACTGGGAGTTTGGTTGACAATAAAGGAGACAGTACGGACCAGACTTGCTCCTGTGATTCATTCTATTTACCGTTACAATACTATTTGAGCAGGGGTGTTTTTATGCATTTTGGGGAAAATATATTTTGTTATGTGTAGAGGGGATTTTGGTTATTGAAAATGATTTCAGGTGTTTATATATTCTGGTATTTTTCTGTTAGTTGTTATTTCTCATTTAGAATTTTATTTAGTAAATTGATTAATTTTGTAACTGGGCTCTTCTGTGGGGAGGAGCTGCGGGTATAAAAGCCCTGTAGAACGCTCCAGAGCGGGTTTTTTTTTTGGTGTAGACGTCGGTGTGGAAGGTACTGAGCAGTTGGCTTTAATTTAGTTTTGTGCAGGGTCATTTTTGATTTAGCCTGGCAAAGTTAAAGCTTGTTTATTTTTCCATTTTGATATTCTGTTTCACTGAGTTTAAATTCTGCATTTTGACTTTATTTTGGGACACTGTATATATTTGCACCTTTTGGAGGAAAAATTTTAGAAAAAAAAGGACGAATAAAAAGTGCTATTTTTTTTAAAGAAGCGTCAAGAAGAAGAAGAAGCTCTCTTTCCTCTCCACCGCTGTCCATTCCTGCAACAAGGACCTGTTACAATACTGGAAAAATAACCAGAAAACACATCCCCACCTTTATCAGCTCACTCTGATATCTTCCATTGTCATGCTCACATCTTCATCTGTACCCCGTGAAAGAGTTTTTCTAAGGCAGGGGAACCGGTGTCAGAAGAAATCGCCTTGGAACAAAGACACTTCCAAAAATCGAGCGTTAGCGTTCGTTCTGTAAGGCCATGGTAGTCAAGCGCTATTGGCTTTCCCGTCCATCAATCAAACTGATCAATAAGCTTATCTACAGCTGCTCCGCATCAGCTGATCAAATCCCTCACTTCTGATTGGCCCCTCTCAACTTAAATGTCACCCGGCCTCAACGACCGCTCTGCTAGCTTCTGGCTATGCTGCTCTGCCTGCTGCTATCTGCTGCCATTTCCTGTACAGTTGCTCCTGCTCGCAACTTGCTACCCTCCACCTCCCCAGCTCCACCTTGTCGTGTATACATGGCATAGTTCATTCCATGTCATGTTGCTGCTCTGTTCACGGGGGTATGTTTACTCTTCCAGTCTTAAACTGGGAGAACCTTCCCTCATGCTGCTGGTCCCCTGTTTCATGGTGCTCATGAAAAATTCTCAGGGGACTCCTCTGAACAGAGCCGTACCACCAGTTTGTGCTAGAATAAACAAATCAAGCTCATTATCATCTCTGTGTTTCTTGACGTGAATGGACCTGACAGAACTTGTGTTCCTCAATAAAAATGCAGAAATGAATCACTTTTTAGTCTTTTATTTTATATGATTCAACACTTAAGTTCACAAAATTCCATAGAGAAGTTGAAAATTTCAGTTCTGAATTTTTTTATAGACAAATTTGCTCCATTTTACATAGCGACTCATTTCAGCATTTACACAAACAAATTGAACAAATGAAATTCTACAACGATGAGATGATATTTGAAGGAAAGGATGAGCGATTAAATGTTATTTCACAGGCTGATGTTGGGTTAGCAGTATGGAAGCTTTTCCATCTTTTTTCAGTTTGTTTACCTGCAATGATTGAGAACTCCTGCAGGGGTCGCTATTGAGTGGCCAACACAGTGTCAAAACAGTGCCGACACAGTTAGTGTAGTGTGTCAGTTCACTCCTTAAGGGATCATCATCCAATCACTACCTTGCAGTCCTCATCCATGCTGAGGAGGACAGACCTGAATCCTGTCTCCCTTTAACGTCACATGGAGTTTGGTACTCTTTCAAGATGAACCTCACTTCTGACTTCCTTTGCTCAACGGTTCAAGGAGTTGGGAGTCCTCATCTATTTAATTCTAACATGGATAGAAAAGAGAACGTCTGCTGGCCCAAGGGATTCGTTTCAGCTCAGCTTCAACAACCTTTGACAACCTGAGTTCTTGGGAATCAAACATCTGCTTCATTTTAACGTCGTTGTAAAGTCTATAAAAAAGTTCATGTCAAGAAGTTCTCTTTGAATGCAGCAGAAACCTTCATCAGGAGGGTTACCAGGGTCAGGGGTCAGCAGGAATACAAACAAGAGACAATCAGGAACAACCTTCATCAGGAGGGTTACCAGGGTCAGAGGTCAGCAGGAATACAAACATGAGACAATCAGGAACAAACTTCATCAGGAGGGTTACCAGTGTCAGGGGTCAGCAGGAATACAAACAAGAGACAATCAGGAACAACCTTCATCAGGAGGGTTACCAGGGTCAGGGGTCAGCAGGAATACAAACAAGAGACAATCAGGAACAACCTTCATCAGGAGGGTTACCAGGGTCAGGGGTCAGCAGGAATACAAACAAGAGACAATCAGGAACAACCTTCATCAGGAGGGTTACCAGGGTCAGGGGTCAGCAGGAATACAAACAAGAGACAATCAGGAACAACCTTCATCAGGAGGGTTACCAGGGTCAGGGGTCAGCAGGAATACAAACAAGAGACAATCAGGAACAACCTTCATCTGGAAAAGTTGAGAAAGCCTGAATCTTGAAGCTGTCTGGGGAACTGAGCCTCAGGGAATCAACCTCCGCTGGTTGGGCTCAGAAGCTGTACAGGGAAACTCAACACTCCTTTTCTGGGCAGGGAGAGACCAGCAAGGATGCACTCAAGTAGCTCGTCCTTCAGGAGACAAACTCCACATGTGAAGCACCTTCAAGTCCATCAGGCTGGTGTCTAGAGCCTGGAGGAAAGACATCAAAAAGATGTGGTGGTTATGAGCCTCAGCAGGAAGCAAACGCTCAGCATAGTGGGACAGTTTAAAGACACAGGAGGTCTGATGGAGGCCTCAGGCACCACCTTGCAGGAAGTCCCTCTGCACCCACATTTCAGGGAAATTGTCTTTACAAACTGCAGTGAACTTTAGATGTGCTGGTTTATAGTATTTCACTGTAACAGTTATGAATGAAACAAACTAAAAATAATCAGTATTTTGTGAAACTGTCCATCATGTCTGAAATATTTTGATGTCACTTTGGGGCCCAACATCTCCCTGAGGGCCTCCTCCAGTTGGTCTGAAGTGTGATCAAACACCAGAGAACAAAGCAAATATGACTAAAACAGTTCTGAGGAAGTTCTGGGGAGAACCTTTATTGTTGTTCTGAAGCTCTGCTTCTATGTTCCTACCTGAGAGTCTCCAGCCTCCAGTGAGGATTCTTCAGTCCAGCAGACAGCAGCTCCACTCCTGGGCCTCCTGGATTATTGAGGCTCAGGTGCAGCTCTCTCAGGTGGGAGGGGTTGGAGCTCAGAGCCGAGGCCAGAGAAGTAAAACCTTCCTCTCTGATCCCACAACCTAAAAGGCTGCAGTTAAGAGAACAGAGTTAATTCACTGTTCTACCAAATCCTGGAACCTGAACCTCTCAGATGTTGATGGTCTTCACTCCAAGTTAGTGAGGTGTTTATAGTTGCTTTAGCAGTGCCAGGCTAAAGGCTGTGGTCCAACTGCACCGGCACAGTGACAGTTTCGTCAGGAACAAAGCTACCAGGCCTCAGTAATCTACTACCAGCAGGATATTCCAGAGGAACTGTTGACAAACAGCTGGATTCTGTCCATCTGCTCTCACTGGTTCCCACACCAGCAGCTGCTTTGACAAGTTCCTCTGGTCTTCACCAACAAATGGAACACTTCCTCCTCCAGTCTTTGTTCTGACTTCTCTCTGGTGACCTGCTTTGATCAGTGAGGTTTCTGCTGTTTCACTGTCATGACAGCGTGCAGGTTGTTGAGTCCCGTCACTCACGACAGGAGTTCACCTTCTCACTACCCTCTGATAAAACGCTTCTTTCTCCATTACTATAGAATCTATCACACATTCATAGTTAAGGATGAACCACAGGAACAAGCTCCTCCTCCACTGTGTTACCATGGTGACGAGTCCCCACCCACATCAAAGAGAGACGTGTTCAACCAGAAGTGCTTGGAGTCGCTGCACGAAGCAGGCAGACACCTCTGGGTGGCTGGAGCCTTTTTATGGAGGCGGCAGCAAACGCTGCTGCTGCCTGGAAACAACTGGAAATCCAGGCTGGAGGTCAGGAAAACAACACATTGGACTCAGGCACTCGTGCTGAAGTTGACCATCACTTCTTGAGTGACGTCCCACTGCTACATGGTGACCACTGAGGGAGGTTTGGAAGGTGACCATTTATAAAGAACAGATTCACAGCAGTCGTTGACAGGCATTCCTGCTGTTGCCATAGCAACCAACCTGCCTCCGTGATGTGGCACATCACTGTATAAGTGTCAGGTGACCTGAGGTTGGAGAAAGGGCTGGTAGCTCTGCTTCCACTGTAGGAGATCACGACGACGCTGACCGACACTTCTGAGCGTTTGAAATTCCTCCAAATGTCAGACGGCCGGTTGCTCACTGATGAGGCAACGATCGACCCTCCAGAATAAAACTGACCTTCATGTGGCTTGAACATCGGCTCAAATCTCTTCATTAAGGACATGTTTTGTTGTCACATGACCTTTGAACCCCAAAATCTAACCAATTCATCATGAACGTTTGAGTCAAAGTAAAGAAATTGTGGGTGGAGTGGAGGCCTGCTAAGATGAGAGCTGGACTCTGACCTGAGAGTTTCCAGGTGACAGTGTGGATCCTCCAGTCCAGCACACAGCAGCTCCACTCCTGAATCCTGCAGCAGGTTCAGGCTCAGGTCCAGTTGTCTCAGACTGGAGGACTGAGAGCTGAGAACTGAAGACAGAACTGAACAACTTCTCTCTGAGAGCTTACAGCCCCTCAGCCTGAAGAAGAAATGGAAACATGAGCAAACATGGCGTCAACACCAACTCATCAATGATGAAATCTCTTCTCATCTCTGGTTCAGGATCAGCTTTGATATGTGGACGTTTGGAGTTGAAGCCTCATTTGCATATTTAAACAGGTTGATAGGGAACCTTCAAGAACTTTGATAGAACATTGAAATGTCATGGTGGAAAAATGAAGTCATCATTGATCCTGAAGATGTCACTAAGAGGCCTTCAGTGATGGATGATGATGTCACAGTCAAGTTGACCTTTGACCTTTAGGATCCGTGTCATCAGTCAGAACTGGGCAGTCCCAGTCCTGAGCAGAACCAGAAGCAGAGCCACATTTCATGGTTCTAAGTGTCTCCACTGGTTGTCTTCCAGTGTGCACATTGATGGTCCTGTTGTGGGCTTGTTGTTCAAGCACTTCCTGGTCTCCACCAGCATGTCTACTGGTCTTCAGTGGATGAACCAGTGCAGCCCCTCAGCTCCTCCTAGGAGTTTAGTCACTGCTCTAAAGTGCCCACTAAAACCTCTGGTGAGGCCCCTTGAGCTGAATA